>NW_027491761.1:600000-941474 GCF_021521415.1 Bidens hawaiensis
TACAGTATAAGAACCGTTAAAGTGGTTAGTTATAAGTAAACAGTCTATATAAACTTGAAGATACCTGATCCTCATCTGTTTGGCTAAACATAAACCTGCGATAAGTGCTTCATATTCTGCCTCATTGTTGGTGGCTTGGAATGCACATGCAATGGACTGGGGTATTATGTCCCCCTGTGGCGATTTTAGTAGGACACCCAATCATGTTACTCTTACATTAGAAGCTCCATCTGTAAAGAGGATCCAAGGATCCTTGGTTTCTTCTAGTTGTTGAACTTCCAAGTCAGCTTCTTTCTGCATGTCGCTACTGAAATCAGCCACAAAGTCTGCAAGCGCTTGTGATTTAATGGCTGTTCTAGGCTCATACTGAATATCATATGCGCTCAGCTTCACAGCTTACTTGGCCATTCTACCTAATAATTCTGGCTTTCTAAGAACATTCTTAACAGGATAGTTAGTTCTCAAAATAATAGTATGTGTTTCAAAGTAATGTGTCAATTTAGTAGAAGCCATAATAAGTGCAAGAATTAACTTTTCTAAATGAGAATACCTGGCTTCTACATCTAAAAGACTTTTACTTACATAATAAACGGGATGTTGTTCACCTTCATGATCCTTCACAAGGATAACACTTACAGCGTTTCCTGAGATAGCTAGGTACAGGTATAAGGATTCTCCATCCACAGGCTTCATCAGAGCTGGAGCTGAGGATAAGTAATCCTTCAAGGCTTTGAGTGCAGCCTCATGCTTTTCCGTCCACTCGAACTTCTTATTTTTCCTAAGAATGTCATAGAAATCTTTGCACTTCTCGGAGGATCTGGAAATAAATCTGTTGAGAGCAGCTATTCTCCCTGTCAGTCTTTGGACATCTTTAGCATTTGCAAGAGACTTTAGGTTGATAATGGCTTCTATTTGCTCAGGGCTTGCTTCTATCCCTCTTTTAGTCACCATGTATCCTAGAAACTTTCCAGCCTTAACACCAAAATGGCATTTTGACAGGTTCAGCTTCATGTTATACTGGTCGAGGATATTGAATGCTTCTTCGAGATCTCTGAGATGATCCTCAGCTTTCTTCGATTTCACCACCATGTGATCTATGTATACTTCCATAGTTTTGCCTAACTGATCCCTGAACATCATATTCACCAGTCTTTGATATGTTGCCCCTGCATTTCTTAGTCCTAACGGCATAGCAGTATAAAAATATATGCCGGTAGGAGTCATGAATGTTGTATCCTCTTGATCAGATGGTTCCATCTGAATTTGTTGAAATCCAGAGGAAGCATCCATAAAGGTAAGCATTTCATGTCCTGCCGTTGCATCCACCATGGAATCTATATGTGGTAACGGGAAAGGATCCTTGGGGCATGCCTTGTTTAAATCAGTAAAATCGACACACATCCTCCACTTTCCATTGTTTTTAGAAACAACAACCACATTAGCTAACCATCGAGGATACTTAACCTCTCTGATCATACCGCCCTTAAGAAGTTTTTCAACTTCTTCTTGTATGATCACGTTCCTCTCAGGAGCGAATTTACTTCGCTTCTGATGGACGGGTTTAATAGAATGATCAAGGCCCAATTTATGAGTAATTACCTCCTTAGAAATACCTGTCATATCTGAATGTTTGAAGGCAAACGTGGATTTTCGTCGCTTTAGGAAGGATATTATATCCTCCTCGATCTTGTCAGGGATACAGGATCCTAGGAACACCTTCATGTCTGGATCTTCAGGATCTAAAGATACTTCTTTTAGGTCCTGCTCTCGAGCTTCCAGTACATTCTTAGGATTTTCTCTAATTTCTATGCTATCGTCTGTTTAGCTGTCGGCTTCATGGATGAAGAATAATAATTCTTGGCCTCCACTTGGTCACCATCTATCCTTACTACTCCCCAAGGAGTTGGTAGTTTGATGCACTGATGGTAAGTAGAGGCTACAGCCTTCATTCCATGTATCCAAGGCCTGCCAAGAATAACGTTGCAACAAGAAAGATTGTCAATAAAACAAAACTTTTGGTAGGAATTTAACCCTTCGATATATATTGGGAGGTTAATGTCCCCCAATGTTTTCTTGGTTTCTCCACTGAAACCAACTAACACCGACGTCCTCGGAATGATCTCCGAGTCTGGTATGTTCATCTTCTGAAGGCACATCGTGTTGGATGATATTGATCGAGCTTCCACCATCTACTAGGATCCAGTGTACATAATGGTTAGCAATAAACAAAGTAACAATCAAACTATCATGGTGAGGATCCTGGATGCTGGTTTTATCTTCTTTATCAAAGAAGATTCTTTTATCAGTTGTTAAAGTAGTGGAAATGACTGGTCGTTCCCCGTTCTCCATCTTGGTTTCTTTGGCTAGTCTCTTAGCTGCGGAGAAGGAAGTACCACATATATCCGAGACACCAGAGATGAAGTTAATTACTTGTGCATCTGGTGGGGGCAGAGTTGCTTTTTGCGGGATATCCTCAGGATCTTGGATCCTCGTCTTTTTTCTTCCCAATAGTTCTTTGAAATGGCCTTTGCTTAGGAGGTATCCAATTTCCCTCCTTAAACCAATACAATCATCGGTCTGATGGCCAAAGTCTTCATGGAATGCATACCACTTAGACTTGTCTTTGAAGGATGTTGTTTTCTCAATTTTCCGAGGCCACCTTGCTTTCTCTCCAAGATCCTTCATGGCACAAATCAAACCATGAGTATCAACAGAGAAGCAATATTCAGAAATACTTGGGTAGTCCTCATCATCATCATCATCTCCTTCTTCAACTGCCCGAACATTTTGGTTGTTGAACTTGGAGTAAGGCTTCGAGTTATTGTTCCTGAATGAGGATCCTTGTTTCTGGTTAGGTGACTCTTGTTTTGCTAGAGCTCCTAACAGTTACTGGATCTTCTTATCATCCTCTAGCCTTATAAATCTGAGTGCCCTATTTCTGACTTCATCTAAAGTCCTGCATGGAGTCATCACAAGATCATCATAAAATGGGGAGCCCCTTTGAAGTCCCATCTTGAATGCTTCAACAGCCGTAGCCATATCAAAATTAGGTATTTCTAGAGCCTCCCTGCCAAACCTTGTAACAAAATCCCTTAAGGATTCATCATAAGGTTGGACGACTCTATATAAATCACTAGTTAACTTCTCAAGTTTCCTACTACAAGAAAACTGGCTGTTGAACAAGTTAACTAAATGTGAAAAAGAAGTAACATAATAAGGAGGAAGACTTAGCAGCCATTTAAATGCAGATCCTGTTAGTGTGGATCCGAAACCCTTGCATAGACAAGCTTCGTTGAGTCTTTCAGGAATTGGATTGATATCCATCCTTTCCCTATACTGAGCCACGTGCTCTTCCGGATCAGTGGTCCCATCATACACCTTCATGTTGGGTGTTTGAAAGCGTTTTGGGATCTCCGTATCACATATCGGTGGAGCAAATCTGGACAGCTTATGGCTCCCTTCTGGTATTTTAGGAATTGGACGGACCACTCCTGGCACGCTGGAAATCATATCCTTAAGCTTCTGAAGTTCCCTAGCCATAGCCTGATTGATACCTGTATCCTGCATAGAGCCAAGGTTAGTGTCTAAGGATATGTGATTATAGGCATTACCTCTTGGTTGTTTGAACGTTGGCATCCCAGAAGTGTAGTTAAGATAAGAGGCATCTGCTACAGTAGCAGGTCCACTAGAGGCAATGGTCTGCATGGGGATGATGTCCCCTTCATGGACCTCTGAAGACCTTTGATGGTGAATTCCTGAGGATCCTTGATTCTGCCAGAAGGATCCTTAATGTTGGGAGCTGAAGGATCCTTGAGGATACAATCCAAAGGGAATCAAGGATCCTTAATGTTGGGAGCTGAAGGATCCTTGAGGATACAATCCAAAGGATCCTGGTTGAAGGATGGATTATCCTTGTTGAAGGAACAAGGATCCTCGAGTTTGCTGACCCATGGACCCTTGTTGAAGGATAGATGATCCTGGCTGAACGAGCGAGGATCCTTGAGTTTGTTGACCCATGGACCCCTGTTGAAGGATAGATGATCCTGGCTGAAAGAACGAGGATCCTTGAGTTTGTTGACCCATAGACCCTGGTTGAAGGATGAATGATCCTTGTTGAAGGATCGAGGATCCTTGAGTATGTTAAGCCACGGATCCTAGAGTAGTGAAATCCAGCACCCTAGGTATCAAGGGAGTCTGATCCTCCGCTGGCCTCTTTCTTTTCTTGAGATCTTCAATTTTATGTAGGATCCTCTGGTTGGTTTTGTTCTGCTGCTCCATGTATGCCTTAACCTGTGAAAACATTGCAGAAACATCATTGTTAGATTTGACCACCGAAGTGGCAGCAGTGGTTTTTGAGCTTTGTAAGACTGGAATTTGTGTCTTGTTTCCAGCCGCGGTGGTCCTTGGTGCTCCCGTAATTGGAGGAGGCATCGGCAGCAAAGTTCTTGATGAGAGAGAAACCGAAGATGGCATGGTTGATGAAGCAGAGGTTGATTGAGAGGCCATTGATGGTGATATGGGTATGAAAAGTTGAAAATTGATAGGAAATAATCTGGATTATAGCACCAATTGCCCCACGGTGGGCGCCAAATTGTTTTGGAAAAAAATCACTCAAGGATAATGTATCCAAATTCGTAATTTTGAGGTCTAGTGCTATGATGATAATAATGAATATGTAAACGAAATAATGATGAACACAAGGATTTGTTACGAGGAAAAGCCCTTGATCTTGGTCGGATCGCCGGAACAAAAACCCCGGGTGATGACAAATCGTCAATCGCCACTTTATTAATATGAAAAATAAGGATACAAGGTTGGAGATTATGATCAGTGTTTACAATAATTATAAGTGTGTGTGTGTATTGCTGTCCTAGCTTATTCTTTGGCTGATTATGAACATGTACTATATATAGGTAGTGTACCTTAACTGATCATAACTCAATGGAGTTATTAATAATAAATACAATTAACTAATAATCCCTAAAAATCCGCCTTTATCTTGAATGTAAACATAACAACCACTTTGACCACGTGCTCCATCACTTTTACTACGAAATAGGGGGTAGACCAGGTCTCTTAGCCGTTGCATCTGTCAAATATATTGTTATACACAGGAAACAATCGTTAGTAAATAATAAGTACTGAGGATCCTTGATCCTAACGGGATCCGACTAAAGATAACTGATCCAAGAACATATGCCAGGATAACTTATCCTCAGTGTCAAATTTCTGTGCACTAACATTGGGTATGTGGTAACCATACTAGGTTTTATTCCGAGTCAAGGACCGAACCAAGACCGAACTAAACCGAGTTCACTTGCTTAAGACACACTAGTGTGTTTTGAGCCACCGAATCTCATATTTTCTCTAAAACTATTTTAAAAATTAATTTTAAATTTTTTTCTCAAAACACTTAGTATGTTGAATCTAACTTGATCTTATAGCAAGTTTGGACCGACAAAACTAAACACTCGCTTAACGGACGTCGAGGTTCTTCTTAATAGAACTACACACTTGGCTAAGCTTCTTTTGATTTAATTGAGTTATCTCATAACATTTTAGAACCTCGTTTTCGAGCTTGACAAAGTATCAAGGCTCGAATAGACAAATCCGAACACACGTAAAGTCTCGTTTTGATATCTATTTAACTTTGCAATATTGAAATTACACCCAAATATTTACTTAACAAAGGTTAAGTAAAAACTAATAAATAAAATGCCGAGACACGACTTCGAGTAAATTTACTTTTCAAAAATCATTACTTTAATTCCTTATGTGTTTACATTTTAACCTTCAAACTTTAACTATTTATGTTACTTGTCAAATTATTATACTTTAAAAGCTTCCAAAACCATCTACTAACTCAAGACCCTTTTTAATTTAGGTCTTGCCCGTTGAACCTACCCTCCCCCCATTTTATCGCAAACTATCCTTCAAGTTACTTATTTCACGTGAGTACATTTCATCCCCCGTTTTCACTTTTATATTTTGGGGGTAACATGCATACTTATTCACAACAATAATGATTTATTATACTCAATCCTAAAACCACAAACTCTAGGGTGTATGATACTTAGAATACTTTCTCTATTGTGTGTTATATGTTCATATGCTTTACGTGCACGAGTGTTTATTTTTATGTTGTTGTTGAGCCTCAATAAGTATGATCATACGCTCCCCTAACTATTTTAGCCTTGTGCTAGTAGAATAGGGCCTCATTATCCAAGTATGTCGGTTGTTACCGATTAGAAAGGATCCTCATTTACATATGTTTTATATACCACGATTAATGCTTTTATTTATAGTCTCATATACGTTTGTGGATTTCACTCATATTATATATATACTCAAAAATATGAAATTGTTCACCAACATACGTGTTGACAAATATTATTTTATGCATTGTTACAGGTTTGCATATTACTTGACTTGGAGTTGAAGATGCCATTCTATTTGATACCGCTAGGTTATTAGAAGAATGAACAATATTTATTTCTTGTATTTGGTGTTTATTTGTATGAACGAGATGTGCTACTTTTGTGATTGAATGAAATTAATGAGTTGATTAAATATTGTCACTTTAATAGTGTCTTGTGTTCATAGGAAATATGTTGCACCCCGCCATGTTCCGTCGCTTTTGGTCGGGGTGTGACAACCAGTATTTTAGTCACTGGAAATTCGTATTGGTCGTTTATCAGGGGCTTGTAGTTCTATGGTTTTCTTTATAGGTGGGAATGCGAGTGGGTTGGGTTGGATCTGGGTGATGGGTTAGAATGGGTATGGGTCAGAATGGATTTTTAAAATAGAGGGTTAGGATGGGAATGGGTCAAGATGGATAAATTTAACCCATGTTGACACAAGTGAAAGTTAAAATAAAATGGGTTTCAAAAACCCCTCAAAAAACAATTCAAAAAAATTAATAAGAAAATAATAACTCAAAATATAAATAAAAAACCCAAAATGTAAAATAACTAAAATGTTTCCCTTGTCATCCTCGATAATTAAAAAAAACCTGGTTTTATACTGGCTCAGGTTCGATTTTCTCAGGTTTTTTTCGGTTCGGTTTTGCTTTTTTTCATTTCAGTCGTTTTTGGTATCTGTTCGGTTTTGATTTCTCTGTTTATATTTGGTTTCGTGGGTTTTGTTAAAAATAAAATTGGATTGAGCTTGTTTTAGTCCATTCTAACCCATAAACAAACCCATTCTAACCCATAACCAAGAACCACTAGCATTTCCCCAACCCATCTTGATGTCCTTGAAAAATTCTTTTAATCCATCCTATCTCATTTCAATTTTTATAATTATCCATATTGACCCAAAACAATGGGTTTGTTTTGGCATCCCAAGTTTTCTTATTGCAATTGCTACGAGCATGGTTAACGGATAATGTCAAAATCAGCTAATGTCATGGGTAATAATTGAAAGGGTATAATGTAACCTGCTAATAAGATCTTTCCATTTCCTAAAGTTTCGAAAATCTTAACTATCTCACTATTGGTCGTTTCAACGTTTAAAGTTTCATTCAATTTCGCTAAAGGTTCATTTAATAGACTACAAAAATTATAATCTATAAAACTTTGGTTTGCACCTAAATTAAATAAAACTCTACCATAAACTTTATTAACAAATAGTGTACCAGTGATGGTATCTGGTATGTCCACAACCTTCTTGGTGTCGAGTACGAAGACTCGAGTGCTTCCCTTCTTTGGATCATTCATGGTGCCGCTTCCTCCAGCACCTCCACCAGCAACAACATTTTTCTTTTTAGGGCATTCAAAACTGATATGCCCAGTTTCCTTGCAGTTGAAGCAAGTCATGGATGTCTTCCAACATTCAGCTACAACATGCCCTAGCTTGTTGCATGAATCCCATACTACAAACGTAGATTCTGCAAACCGACATCGACCGAAATGATGCCTCATGCATATCTTGCACAATGGGTTATTAGAATTAAAGCCTCCTCTTCTTTTATCATTATTCTTTCCCTTAAAACGAGTATTCCCCTTTTCTCTCTTGTCGCCTTTTGTGTCAAATTTCTTATCCTCTTCCTTGTTTTGGATAAGACAATTCATCAAATAACCGGCGAGTTCCATGGAGGAATCGGCGGTTTGTGGCAAGTGAGTCCTTACCATGTATCGTATCTCCCTAGGAAAACCCCAAATGTAATGGGTTACCTTTTTTGATTTCGGTGTCAACATTTGAGGTACGAGTTTACAATACTCTTGGAACTTAGTATTGTAATCCTTCATATTAGTTCCGACCACCTTGTGGTTGAGGAACTTCGTTTGGATCATGTCCTTCTCATGCATCAGACAGAATTTCTATAGAACCAACTCTTTAAACTATTCCCATGCTAACTGATACATGGGCTCTCTTCCCTTTGACATAATAAGGGTGTTCCACCACTCCAACGCTTCACCTTTAAACATTTGAGAAGTATACTAAATCTTTTCCTTCTCAGTACACTTGCTGATTATCATAAAATATTTCGCCATAAAATATTTCGGACCATAAGTCTTGAATTCTTTAAAAAGACAACCTTCGATCCTAAGTTTCTTTTTGAAATTTCTATTAAAGTTATCACCAGTATTTGAGTTTTGATCACTTTTTTCATATTGGTGAGTAGGGTTAGGGTTGATCTGTACAGTCTTGTGGGATAGTCTGGTTTCACTTTTGAGAACTGAATCGCCCTTCATAGCTTGAACTAGCGGGTTAATAGCTTGCGTTATTTTTTCTTGCATTTTTATTATCAGATTCTTGGGGATCTCTTGAGCAGGGTCGGTTCTAGCTCGATTGCTTCTTGTGTTAGAAGCTACTTTGTTTTGTGAAAGATTATTTTGGTTTGAAAGTTGAAATTATAAAGAGTAGATTTAGAACCAAAGATTTTAATTTTATATCGGTAGATGAGATATCTTATAGACCGGAATATCTCACAACAACTAGCATATTATACATACAACTATAACTTCTAGTCCTAATGATAGAGTATATTATAAGAACTGACACATAAACAAAAGATACAAACACAAATGGACGGGATTCTTAATCTTTCATATAATCCGTGATCATCTTCTTCATCTTACTATATTTATGTAGTAATTTATTTCCAACTTTCTTCTTCTTGCTAACCTCAGTAGCAACTTTCTTCCTTAAGTCATCGGTTTCATGCAGGGCTTGATCAAGATGTTCCTCTTGTGATTGTGGCATAACATTCGTGTATCCATATTGTGGTGGTGGATCACGATATCCCATCATAACAATATCTTAGTGATTTCTTGGGTATGGTGATGGGGGATTCGCTTCAAATGGTAAGTTGCTTCTTGTTCCCTTATTTTATTGGCTTGTTCCAACATGGTAGGAACAATTCCAGGGTATGGTGGAAAACTTAGCGGGAACCCTTGAACATAAGGATCTTGAGAATTATATCCATAAGGCATAGGAAGCATGGGATGTTGGAAACCAATATTTGGTGGACAATCACATCTTATATTATCTTGAATATTAGGGCTTTCTTCCTCGGTACTTATTTCTTTCGACATTTCTTCTTTGGAATCTTCCTCAGATTCTTCTTTCGTCCACATCTCTTCATTATCTTTGTTTCCACTTGTATTTTCACTTTTTCTTGAGATTGCATCACCCTCATCTTAGGTCTCCTTGATGGACATGCTATGGAATCAGTGTTGGAATCAGTTGGGATATAAGTTGGAGTTCCAAAACGCCATCTTCATTGATTGGAATGACATTGAATCCAACTGGACGTGTCTTTCTTGGTTTTGGATTTTATTGCTTCGTCAACTTGCATTTCATTTAAAGGGTGATAATCCAGAATATCAGACGGATGATATTCGGGAGTTGGTGTATCACTCGGTATACGGATTGGCATTTGCTCCATGCCGGGAAAATAAACTGGTTGGCTTCCATAGGGTATGGCAGGTATCATCAGACGATCTTGGCTAAAGAATTCAACATAGTAGCTGTCACTTTCGTATCCTTTGGGAAAAGCTGGTTCGGGACACTTTTCCATCCTTCGATCCTTGCAAAAAGTATCCATGTAACTTTTGAACAACATCTATTAGATTTAGAATGATGAGGGATAGGAAAGAGTAACAACCTATCTTATCCCTATAATATAATAAATTATTGAAACTTATCCCTTGATCAAATATTAGGTTTGATTAAATGCCTAATCGCTAAGATCGATGGCTCTGATACCAACCTGTCACACCCAAACTTAGGGCCTAGGCGTGTGACCAATAGTTGGTACCCATATTGTAAATATATCGGATTTTAAGGTTTTAAAGCGGAATTTATGATTAAAATAATAATATATTCCAAAAAACGAGAGTTAAACACTCGTTAGTGGTTACAAAAGTGTTTGAAGAAGGAAAACCATAATATACATTATTTTAATAATAAAACTGCGACTGGTAACGACTATCCATCATAACCAAACATCTTATCTTGATTAACTGTAAAACAGTTTATAAAATACGTCAGCAATTCATGCTGGTGAATACGTTAACACGAAATATTTTAATACTTAATTATCCCTCGAGACATCTGATGTGCTATGAAATACACACATCTTCATGCTTGTTTGTCAAGCTTTTCATTGTGTTTTGAAGTTTGTTTATCCGTTTTCGATGGTGCTTACAAGTTTATGTTTGATGTAGGATCATGGGTGATAAGAGCATGAAAAACAAGTCATAAAGTGATGAATATAACACACGCGAGGATTAAAACAAAGACGAAACGCGTATACAAGTATTACACGTTATAAAAATCGAGAAAACCGAACCAAGGTCTGACCGAGCCACGCGACCAACTTATCCCTGGTTGGCCGCACATGGCGTCGTCTCACACCAGCCCAGCTCCCCACAATCCCTCTAGCCCGTCTATTTTATCATTTAATGGGCTTGGTCCGGCTGGTTTTGATTATTTTGGCCTGTTAAGCAAGTTTAACTCATCTATTTAAGGAGATACAACCCTAGGTCTAATCATTCATCATTCCTGCCACCAAGAGGACCTTTTGGACGGAAAATTGAAGAGCACAAGATTCACTACAAGTTCCTCAAAATTCTCAAACAGCGTCACCTGAACATTCCTTTCCTTGAGGCACTCACTCAAATACCCAAATATTCCAAATTCCTCAAGGACATTCTTTAAAATAAGGAAAAGCAAGTTGAGGTCTCTTTTATTCCGTTTAGTGTTTGGTGCTCTGCAATGCTGGAGAGCAAGTTACCTGAAAAGATGGCTAATCATGGGAGTTTCATGATTCCCTGCATCTTAGGCGAAGATACGATTCGACATGCTTTGGCCGACCTTGGGGCCAGCCTCAATCTTATGCCGTATTTTGTTTTTCAGTAAGTTGGGTGTTAGTGAACCGAGGCCAACCTGAATGAGTATCTAGCTTGCTGATCATTCCGTAAAATACCCGTGAGGGGTGGTCGAGAACATGCTCGTTCGTATCGAAAAGTTCATCTTTCCGGTGGACTTTGTCATTCTGGATATGCATGAGGATGATAGTAAGCCGCTCATTTTAGGCCGACCATTCCTTGCCACCGCACATGCGTTGATTGAGGTCTGTGAGGGCAAATTTATTTTGAGAGTTGGGGATGATAACATCACCTTTGACGTAAGACAATCACTCAAGCACCCCAAGTTGGCGGACGATTATTTGTATTTCGTTGACACCCTTGAATCACATGTGGGGGATTTTTTCACTGACATATGTGGAGGACCTTCCTTGGACCCACAGATTCTCGATAGGGTTATTTCAGAGGTCAAGTTGGTTGCTATGACCGCTCAATCATATTTTTTTTTGGTATTTTAAACCTTAATTGTCACACCCCATCTTAGGCCTAGGAGTGTGACCAATAGTTGGCACCATATTTGTAAATAAATCAGAGTTGGGGGTTAATGCGAAAGACTTTATAAAACATAAGGATCGATATTATAAATATTTACATTACAAAAGACGAGACGAAAGTCTCGTTTAGTATTTACTTGTTTATATGTTTTACAAAAATATTATATTTTAATATTTAAACAAAATTATCCGAGCCATCGGATTCTTGAGCTTCTTCGTCTTCACAAGCCCTAATCTTGATTACCTGCAAAACGTTATTAAAATACGTCAGCAACGAATGCTGGTGAATATGCTGACGCTATAAGTATTTTCTTTACTTAACTACCCCTCGAGACCACGTAAGCCTCGGCCCATCTTGGCTTAAGAATAATCAAGTTAAACAATTATCATAAACTCGAGTCTCTACACTAGGTCACCTCAGTAAAACACCGCAGCGTTTCGACGTACTTAGGTACCATAAATATACACAAAGTCATTCTCACTCGAACATACTTTGGTTCGGCCCATCGTGGCTGGAGGTCGTGACCAGGCTTGGTGCGATGTGCCCCCCGCATACCACATATGTAAGGATCCAGACAAACGTATACTACAGCCTGAGGGCTAGGCTCATACTTTTATTTACAATGTTTTTAGAGAGACTTAGTCTCATGTAAAGTTTTACACATAACACGTTTTGTTTGTTTGAAAACAAGTTTGTAAAAGTGAGGCGTATTCACCTTTTCAATGGGATCGGTTTCCAACACCGATCGTGAGTCTCTCCTTGCTATCTCGCACCTATAGTACGAGTGTTGTTAGTGCACGGTTTTGCGTCTAGAGTTTTTGTATTTATCGTTAATGTTTTATTTATTAAATAATGTAATATTTAATGTTTATTATTAACTAGTTCGTTAAGGTTAAGTCTAGTTCGCTAGGGATGTTAGCGAACTAAGACATTATAATGTATACCCTCCTGATTCATTAGGGGATGTTAACGAATCAGGGGGTGGTTCGCTATGTTAAATTATGTAACGAAGGGGAAGCTGGTTCGCTAGGGGATGTTAGCGAACCAGGTCGCCTTCTATATATAGTGAACCACTGTTCACTTTAATGTAAGTTTTTAGAGAAAAGTTTTCAAAAGGAATTTTGAGTAATTGCTCTCTCTCAAGCTTCACCTTAACATTATTCGTTTAATCTATTGACAATATATATACATACATAACATTAAATCAAGGTAAATTATGAGCTAGATCTTTAATAGTGGTAATCGGATATTGACAGATCTGAGATCTGTTTATTGTTATCGACTGTTAATCCGGGATCCAACAAGTGGTATCAGAGCTGTTGGTGCTCTTTACACTTGATTTGGTGTTTTAATTGTTATGTTTATTAAGTTTTTCTGTTTTGTTTGGTTTTGAATCAATTTTGATTTGAATTGATTGAATTATGGATAATTTGGATTGAGGTTGTGTTGGTTAAGGTATTGGATAGGTGTGGATTAAAGGAATTGAGGTGTGGATTGGATTTGTGTGTTTTGGATTTGGATTCGGTTGAAGTCCGAAACAGGGGTGTGTTGTTGGTCAAATTGATTTGGTTTAAGGTGTTAATTGGTTACGAGGTTATGAGTATTGGATTCGGATTTGATTTACGAGTAGATTGGTAGGTTATTTGTTCATTTTGGTTGAGTAACGAGGTTGTATTACAAATCTGGTATTGTTGAGTTTCTGGGTTTGATCTTCAAAATTTCTGGAAAAATCGTTTAAAGTTTTGAAGATTTGAAGATGAATGTAATTCGTTATCTTCTTCCTGGTGATTCGCTATATGTTTCTTGGTGATTCGTTATCAACAGTGTTACTTCGCTACCTAGTTCGTTAATCAATTCGTCTGAGTTATTGGTTTGTGTTATCTAGTTCGTTAACTAGATTAACCGATTCGTGTGACACGTGTTCTTCTTGGGATTTGTGTCATAACAACCTTTGCTGTAACACCCCGACCAAAGGCGGATTATACATCGGGGCGCCACATATTGTTTCATTACTCGTGACACTATTGGGTGTCAATATTTAATAAATACATTCATTCGCGCACACGCAAAGTAGACAGAAGATAACATAAATCAACATAAATCAATATGTTATAAGGCAAAATATTCGAACAACAATAACTTGTCTTGATACATTTTAATCTAGGTCCAAAATAAAGAAAACTTCCTACGTGTCCACAAGCTTCAAAACAGCTACTGCAAACCTGAACATGTGTTAAAATAAAACGTCAAACACTTGCGTGTTGGTGAGAAATCAAGTTTAATAGATAATAGATAACAATAAATCTGCGCGCAACACGTGTATGTCTGGTGTTTAACAAGGGTGCAATCAGATTGTGATCAAGCCTAAATAGATCATAGCTCATAGTTCATAGTTCAATCCGTGCTCCCAAATGAGCACAAAAACAAGAAAACATCTGTGCAAGTGTAAACAAAGAAAACCGTAAACGATAGGTCTCCCGTGTTCATCTAATGGATCCATGAAAACTTCGGAATAGGCCGAACAAAGCGGTTAATGATACACACATACAAATAAACAGCCAAGTAAACGTCCTCAACACATGGGATACTGCGCGACTAAAGTTCATAAACAAGTTTAAGACTCAAGTTTGTACGAACACATGAACATCCCAAAACATTAAAAATAAAAAGGGATTAGATACGAGATTACTCACTTGATAAACGATGCGGTGAAAGATAAAGCAAGAACCAACTTTAAACAAGCACAAGTTAACCTATAATTAAAGATTATTGTTTTAACGATTGGTTTTAAGTCTTGATTATAAGTTAGCATAATTAATAAGTAACTTAAACAAATTATTATATATAATATATATTACCGGAAAAGCAGGGCAGAACAGGGAGGAAGACGGAGGCAAAGAGGGAGGCGACAGAGGACAACGGCAGAGAGCAAAGGAAAAGAAAGATAATAAGTGTTTGTGTGTGCAGTGTTAAGAAAATAGCATTATTATTTATAGGGAAACCCTAGGGAACACAATCCCTAGAAAAGGGGAAAAGATCTCCAAAAAGTAAAAGATTCCAAAAGCAAAAGATATGGCAGCTGCAGGAAATAAGGAAAAGCTGACAGGTAACAGTAAACAGGTATGGGCGGGTCAGATAAAGGTACTGGTCAAGCATGGAAAAGCAGATCTCAAAAGATAATGTCAGTCACTTTTTCTGTCAACCAATGGGGTTGGTGCGCATGCTGCGCCAAAAGTGGCTTTTCAGACATAAGACAGGTTAGGTCAACAGCACAGAAGATAAGACAACACAAAAGCAAACGGCTAGATTAAACAGAAGAAAACTCAAAGGGTTTAGCGCGAGAAGGCTCGAGCGCACGCGCGAGGGCGAAGGCTGACAGAACAAACCTTAGCGCGCCGCGGGAAGAACTATTATCCTTAGCGCGCCGCGGGAAGAATTACCATTCTTAGCGCGCCGCGGGAAGAACTTTTGTTCTTAGCGCGCTGCGAGAAGAACTACAATTCTTAGCGCGTCGCGGGAAGAACTACCGTTCTTAGCGCGCTGCGAGAAGAACTACAATTCTTAGCGCGTCGCGGGAAGAACTACCGTTCTTAGCGCGCTGCGAGAAGAACTAAAATTCTTAGCGCGCTGCGAGAACAGATCGCCTCGCGTATCGCAGGAACAACTGGTCTTCGCGCAGGCTTCCTTGTAAGGAGTCTGGCGCGTGGAGCTGCGCAGACAACCTTAGGCGGGAAGAAACAAAGGACACAAAAATAAGAGAAGGGGTTCAAGGCTTAAGGGCGGGACGGCGACAAGAGAGAAAGAAGGCGGAGAGAAGAAGAGGGACGGGACGGAGGAAAGGAAAAGAGAGGAAGAAGCGGGAAGGAAAATATTATTATTAAAAATAAAGTATAAATATAAATAAATATTAAATCATAAAAGAAAGAGATCGGATAAGGGAAACGGGTACCTGGGTCGGGTCGGATCGGGGCAGATGTCACATTTGCCACGTGGCATAAGGTGTCAGAGTTTGTTACAAACGGTTGTAATAACCTGATTCGCTATAGTGTGATTCGCTAATCAACTGTAGCTGATTCGTTATATTAATTCGCTAAGCATTTCTTAGTGATTCATTACTGATTATCTTTGTGCTTCGCTAAACTAATCATTTGTGCTTCGTTTGGTCAATTCGTTAAGTTGACTTGTGATTCGCTAAATCTTCATCTCATTCGTTATCTGTTTGTCATTTGGTTGATTCATTAACTTTATTTGTGATTCGTTAAGTTGACTCGTTAGGTTGACTTTTGATTCGCTAAAACACTCATCTCATTCGTTAAGGTACTTCGTTGCTGATCAGTCTTAACTTCGTTAAGAGTTGATTCGCTATAACTGTTCATAGTTCGCTATAACTGTTCATAGTTCGCTATAACTGTTCATAGTTTGCTATAACTGTTCACTGATTTGTTAAGCTATTTCACTCTTTGATTCGTTAAATTCTTAAATTTTTTTAAAAAAATGGCTGGTATGTATGCATTAGCGTCTCAAAACATGTTGATGCAACATATGTTGCAACTTGATACCGAGATAGGTTCACATTCTAAATGTCCAAGATTGATGAAGTTCAGTGACTTTGCCAAGTGGGAACCTCGGTTTCGTGCACGTTTGGGATCTGTTCATCCTGACTGCTCTTACTGTCTTGATGAAGTTTATGTTGCACCAATGATTTGTGATGATACTATTGGGTATACTCCTAAAGCTGTTTCTCAATACTCACAAGAAGAGAAGAAAGCTTTAGAAATCGAGATAAAAGCCTATTCTACTCTTACCATGGCTTTACCCGAGAATATCTTTCATCAAGTTGGTAGTATCAAGAGATGTGCGTCTTTATTTCAACATCTGCGTATGAGTAAGAAAGTGATGCTCAAGTTTCAGTTTCGAAACTTTAATTTATTGAAAGTAGAAACAGTTGAAGAGATGACTACAAGATTTAGTCATTTAATTGCTGAAATGGACAAGATGAAAATGGAAATTTCTGAAAGAGATAAAATTGACACTATTAAAAGTGTGCTTCCAAGTTCCTACTCAACATTTCTAATGGTTTTGAAAGAGAATGATTATTTTCTGAATGAAGACTTGACGGCACTTGAATTCTACAAAAGATCGAAGCTAGAGAATATGATCTTAAGTGTCAAAAATCCTCCAAAGAAAATCAAGATCCAGCTTTCTATGGTGGAAGTATGCCTCTTAGTTCAACAATCTCTCCAATCACTGCTTTTCTTACTCATGCGGCAAGTGAAAAAGAATCAACTATGTTTAATGATCCAAAAGTTTGTTTTTACTCTGCTGGTAATTCGGGAGGTTCTGAAAATTCAACTAATACCAATCCATTTGCTACACCACCTAGTGTTAATATGAAGGAAGCTGAGCAAAACTTTGCTTTTCTGACGGCTTTTATGTCTTCATATGAAAACTTAGTGAGCAGTAAAATTGCCACAAGTGATTTAACAGATGAGGACTATGATCAGATAGATCCAGATGATCTAGAAATCATGGATTTGAAATGGAACATGGCTATGATCGTTCGTAAAGTTAAAAGATTCATGCAGAGAACTGGAAAAGATCGTCCAGCTTTAAACAAAAAGTTGGGTTTTGACAAATTAAAAGTAAAGTGTTATAATTGTTAAGAATTTGGGCATTTCGCGAAGGAATGTGACAAACCAAGGAAAGAATACACTGGACCTCGTGGTCAAAGTCAAAATGCTTCTACACCACGAGGAAGTGATGCTGAAAAGAAACAATCTTCTTCTACAACACTAGCAATGTTAGCAGATGGAACTGATTGGTCACAACGGTTACTATGCAATGATGTTCAAGCAAATTTGGCTATGTTTGGGTTACATAAAGATTGTCAAGATGCTACTGGTAGTGAGATGTCTTCCGATAATGATTCTGGATCTGATTCTGACGACTCTTGCGACAACCCTTCTGAATCAATGTTTGCCTGCATGGCTAAGATCAATGAGGTTAGTAATTCTATTTCTACTACTTCATTTTTAAAGCATCATGTGTTGACTGTGAATATAACAAATCTAAGTTAGAAGCATTGAAAAATCAAAATGATAATCTTATAAGAGAAATTGCTTCTCTTAAGGATACTTATCGACAATCTCTTGAATCTCAAAGGAGATCTCGAGAAAAGATTGAAGCATTGTCGACAAGTAACCACGATCTCAAAGCCGATTTATCTGTGAAAATGACCATTAATGACCAAAAGTTTCATGAAATTTTGAAACATCGTTCTAAGATAACTGAGCTTGAGAATGAGGTTCTTGAATTGAAGAACAAATTGGGAAAATTTAGGAATTCATCTTTTCTGTTGAATGAAATTATTGAAGTATCTGGAAAACAAAAAGATTCTAAGAAAGGTATTGGTTTTGTTGAAATTCCACCACCTTTTCATAATGATTATAAAATTAATCTTTTTGCAAGAAAAGAAGAGGATTTGATTCAAAAAGAATCTGTGATTTCTGAAAAACCTAAATTGGTTAAACCTGAAATTGTCAAATCCCAAGTTGCTCCTCAAAAACCTCATGTGGAAAGTAAAAAGGTCTTTGTTGAAAATGTTGATAAAGTGATTATTGAAGATGTGTTTGAACCTGAGATAATACACAAGAATAAGATAATTCCTAGTTCTAATCATATTCTTTGCGAACCTCAAGAGTTTGAGGAAGCTGTGTATGGTTCATTCAAATCTCAAATGAACAAGGAAGAAACTGTGAAAACCAAACCAGTGAGGACAAAGAAGTCAGTTAAACCAAAGATTTCTGACGAGGACTTAATGCGTTTCATTAATCCTCCGAGTTCTAAGTCTTCATCGGCTAGAGTTTTTAAGTTAAAGGGAATGGATACGATGTTCACTGAAAAAGATATTCCAATAAGTATTATCAAACCTGAACTTATTGAGAGTGTTTTTGTCAATGAAACTTCAAAAATTCAAGAACTAGAACGTGTGTATACTCAAACAAAAACATCAGTTCAATCTGATCTATTGACTAAGGCAAAACAATTTTTAAAACAAGCTAAGAAGATTAACTTTGTGAAGTCAACTGGGACAGATACACTAAAAAGCTTTTCGAACTGTTCTAATTTAGATTTTTATTTAAAGAAGAAATCTGAATTATCTGATGAGTTTGCTAAGAGCATGACTAAAAATGTGAGTCATCATCAACCATCTGCATCATTTATTCCAATTACTTCTAAACATCATCATGTAGACATGCGAACTTATTTTTTATGCGGTCAACAGGGTCATGTTGTAAGGAATTGTAGTCAGCAGAACTATCAGAATCTTCATCCTTTTATCAAGGACAAATCTAAGCCAATTCCATTGGTCAAGGAGATTTTGAAATGACCTGTGTCGTATGTTGATGATACTCATATTTTGTTCTCTGATGTGAATCCTCGGAAGGTTCTTCATGTCAATGAGACACATGGTCAAGTGAAACCAAAATTCGTTCCAACTGAACACATATGTCAGAACAAGAATTCAAACATTGTTCAGACAGCTTACTTAAGACGAAAGTCTAGGAAGCCGGTAACATATTCACAAGTGGCTGAACAACAGTTGAAATCTGTTAAAGTTAATGATCAAAGAGAAAACCAAAAGGTGCCCAAGACTGAGGCCTGGGCTGCCTTTTTGAACTAATCACTTTTGTTTGTGTGTAGGGTTCATCCAAGACCATTTCTGGTGAAAACTGGATCATGGATAGCGGATGTTCTCGTCATATCAGTGGGAATCTCGACCTATTAACCAACGTAAGAAATATTCAAGGGGGTTATGTAGCGTTTGCTGGGAATTCTGGGGACATGATCACACAAGAGGGTGAAGTTTCAAATGGTCATATTACGTTTGAGAAAGTGAATTATTGCGACAATGTTGATCATAATTTATTGAGTGTATCGCAAATTTGTGATAAAAAATACACTACGATATTTACAGACAAAGAATGTCTTATCTTGAAACCGGGTTATGTTATCCCCGAGGACATGGTTGTCATGCGATCACCACGATCAAATGATATTTATGTCTTAAATATGAGATCTAGGGTATCCACATCGATCGAAACATGTTTTGTCTCGAAAGAAACCGAGAAAGACTCGATTCTATGGCATCGTAAAATGGGTCACCTACATGTCAGAAAGATGAGTTATTTAATGGCAAATAACTTAGTTGAGGGTGTCTCGTTAAGGAATTTTAAGTTATCTGATCACTGCGTTGCATGCAAAAAGGGCAAGTAGAAGAAGAAGACACATCCCTCTAAGTTATTGAATTCCATTGATACTCCTCTTGAACGACTTCATATGGATTTGTTTGGTCTAGTGAATCGTGCGAGTATTTCTGGAGACTGGTATTGTCTTGTAGTGACAGATGATTATTCAAGATATTCATGGGTGTTATTTATGAGTTCAAAAGATCAAACACCGGTTTTGGTACAAAATCTTATTACTAAGATCGAATCACTGTATAAACAAAAGGTGAGGAGAATCCGTAGTGAAAATGGTACTGAATTTAAAAACACTATATTGGATTTCTTTTGTATTCAAAAGGGAATTCACCGAGAATATAGTGCACCTTATGTACGTCAACAAAATGGTGTTGCTGAAAGGAAAAATAGAACTCTGATTGAAGCTGCACGCACAATGCTCGCTGATTCAAAGCTTCCTGTCCAATTTTGGAATGAGGCAGTGAAACAGCTTGTTATACGCTTAATCGAGTTCTAACAGTGAAACGACTCAAGAAGACAAGCTACGAGATCTTAAATAATAGAAAACCTAATTTAAAGTACCTGGAACCATTTGGGTGTCCGTGTACAATGTTGAAGAAGGATTCGAGTAAATTTGAAGAAAAAGCTATCGAAGGGTATTTCTTGAGATATGCATCTCCAAAGAAAAGGGTTTTTAATTTCACATCTGGTTGTGTTGAAGAATGGTATCATGTGGACTGTCAAAAGTACACAACTCCTCCTCAAGGGAAAGGTCCAGACTGGATGTTTGACTACGATAGTTTATTTAATTCTTTTACTCCTTCGACTGAACACATCGATGAAGATCTGGTTTGAGCATACTTTGAAGATCATTTGACCATTCCACGATCTTCAAGTTCTAATGAAGTTGAAGCTCAACCAGATGCTCCAACTGAAGAATCTCAAGTTGTTTCTCCAGTTGCTATTGATAATGTTTCTACTTCTTCTGATGATGATCAAGCTGAAATTCAATTTATTGTTCTTGACATGGATAATGTTTCATCTCCCGAGTTGGGTGAACATTACACTAACTTATTTGATAATGTTGTTGTTCCTGAGAATCCTACTCTTCGGATTCATGGATATCATCCACAGGAAAATATCATTGGAGAACTTGATGTGGGCGTTCGTACACGTCATCAAGTTGCTTCGTCAAGTGATAATAACATATTGTGTGCTTACACTAACTTACATTCTTCGGGAATTGTGAATATTGCTAAATTCAATTGCTTTCTATCTCAAGTTGAGCCAACGACAGCTCGTAAGGCACTTGAAGATCCTTCTTGGGTAGAAGCTATGCAAGAAGAATCACAGCAGTTTGCACGTTTGGGTGTTTGGGATTTAATAGACAAACCTGCTAGAGTTAAGAAAGCCATTCTGACTAAGTGGGTATTTAAGTGTAAGAAGGATGATCGAGGGGTGATTGTCAGAAACAAAGCACGTCTAGTGGTGCAAGGTTTTCATCAGCAAGAGGGTATTGATTACACAGAGGTATACGCTCAAGTTGCAAGATTAGATTCGATTCGAATCTTCCTGGCTTATGCAGCTTATAAGAATATAGAGGTCTATCAAATGGATGTTAAAAGTGTTTTTCTTAATGGTGAATTACACGAGGTAGTGTTTGTCCAACAACCACCTGGTTTTGAAGATCCTGATTATCCAGACCGTGTTTACCGATTAAACAAGGCCCTGTATGGTCTACATCAAGCCCCGAGAGCTTCGTATGGCACGCTCGCCGACCATCTGACTGATAATGGCTTCAAACGAGGAACTTTTTACTGCACTTTATTTCATAAAACTGTTGGTGACGATCTTCTTCTAGTCCAGATTTATGTTGACGATATTATTTTTGGGTCTACAAACGACACATTGTGTAAGGAGTTCGAGAAGTCCATGCAAAAAAAGTTCGAGATGACTTCGATGGGAGAGATGAATTTCTTTTTAGGGTTGCAGGTTCACCAGTCTGCTCATGGAATTTTTATTCACCAGACTAAATATGTGAACGTCGTCTTGAGCCGATTCAAGATTTCTGCCGGAAAAATCCCTTCAACTCCTCTTCCAGTAGGGCACAATTTATCACCGGATGAATTGGAGGATTCCGTTGATCCTACCCTCTATCGTGCCATGATTGGTTCTTTAATGTATTTAACGGCTTCTCACCCTGATATTATGTTTGCTGTTTGTCTTTGTGCTAGCTATCAAGCAAGTCCACGAGTGACTCACCTAGCTGCAGTCAAAAGAATTCTTCAGTATCTGAGGGGAAATCCAGACATCGGGTTGTGGTACCCCAAGGATGATACTTTCGTTCTTACTGCCTACTCAGACTCAGATTATGGAGGATGCAAGATCAACTTCAAATCAACGACTGCAGGATGTCAATTTTTAGGAAACCGGCTTGTTTTCTGGCAGTGTAAGAAGCAGACAACGGTCTCCACTTCAACCGCCAAAGCTGAGTATGTTGCAGCCTCGAGTTGCTGTTCCCAGGTTTTGTGGATACAACAACATCTTCGCGACTACGGTTTGAAGTTTCTTACTACTCCTATTTTGATTGATAATTCTGCTGCTATTAGTATCACCAAGAATCCAGTACAACATTCTAAAACGAAACATATCGAAATTCGATATCATTTTATACGGGATTGCTATGAAAAGAAATTAATCGATCTTGAGAAAGTACATACTGATTTTCAGAAAGCCGATCTGTTTACTAAAGCTTTTGACAAAACGCGTTTTAAATTTTTGATTGATTTAAACGGATTGAAGACCCTCGCTGATATCCTTAAACAAGGATGACTATCTTTATTTTCTGTCATATCTTTCTTTTAAAATTTATTTTGGTTTTAGGGGGTGAAAATCTATAAAATACAAAAAGAGTGTGTTTTCGTTTGTTTAGATAAAATCCAAAAACATTAAAAAAATTCCAAAATTTAAATATATTGTGATTTTTGTTCTTTAATGTTTTTCTCTTCAAATATTTAGAAAAACCAAAAACATTTTAAAATTTTGAAAACAAAAAAAAATGTGACTAATGTTTTGTACAGAAAAATCCGAAAATCCAAAAAGATTGTGAAAGTGATTTTGTTTATAAAATTTTTTAAAAAAAATATTGTGTTTTTAAAGTTTGTACAGAGAAAAACCAAAAAGATTTTTGCAGACGTTTTTAGATTATTTTCTCGCTGAAAATTACGTCGGTTATTTAAGTTTGTGAAGCATGCTTGCATGTCTTGGTCCTATGATTCACTTGTGAATTGATGGTTAGCCATTTATTTATAAACTTAAGTTAATTGAGGCGATTAAATTAATCTTTTCTTTATTTTATGCTCCTCAAAATTTTGAGTTTTTGAAGCAAAAAGAGAACATGATAGTACATTGATTACCTTGACCCCAAATTCAGCAAAAAGTAAGCTTAAAAGACTGTGTGCTTAATTGCATTGGTGCATTGGTAGGTCTTAAAACAACCCAGTAGAGTAAAGTATGTGATATAAACATAAAGAAACGCCAAATTGAAAGGGGTGTTAGTCTCTAGCAAAAGTCTCGGTGAGGATGGCAGATATGTAATAACCAGTCATACTCAAGCCTTATATTTGTTGATCACCCAAAAATAAAATAAAGCAAATAACAAGCGTTAAGATTCTGGACACTATGAGTCTTTATGTGGCTTAACCATCTGGGTATTCATAAGCATGAATATTTCACTCGCCTTCTAGAGCAAACCCAAAGTCATTAAACTTGATCACCGCTGTACTTCGTACAATTTAAATTACCGACTTGATCAAAATCCGCTGTTAGTCATACAATTGTTCCTCCCTTGCGTGCGTCTTAATACCATTAAGAAACGGACCCCAGGGGATACAATGTATGTAAGCCGACACATGGACTCGTGCATATTCACTCACAGTAAAGGAAACTTGATGCATTGCTCAAAATTTCAAAATAGGTATCAAAATTTTGATCAACAATATAATGGTTTAAGTCAAGTTGGGGTGATTTGGCAAAAATCAAATTAAGCTTGAACCGAGAGTAGAGGCTGATAGTTTCTGATATTCTGTGCTTTAATTGAACTATTTAATCATATCACAAAAATACTTGAATGTGTGTTATTAGATTTATGTGGATAACAATACCAATGACCGACTTATCACCAGTCATAATATCGCTGAAATATAAAACTGTGATGGAAGGGCAATTTGGTCAATATGATTCTCTTCTCAAACTCAACAAAAAATACAAAAATATGTACTCTTTTTGATAAAATCATTGAAAAACACAAAAAGATTGTCTATTTTTTAGCGGACCGGATATTTTTTTTTTTAAAATACATTCTTTAAATTTTTGCAAAATACCAAAAATATTTTCGTCTTCTTTGTACAAAATACTTAAATAATTTTAAGCTATGTTTCGGAAATCTGAAACGTTCTTAACGTATTTGGTTGTCGGGATAAAAGCGTTTCTCGATAACCTAATTTATTTATTTATTTATTTAATTCTTTAATTAATTCATTTAATTATTTAATTTAAAATTAAATAAAAGAGTTTATTTCATTAAAATCCAATTCGTTATTTATGGATAACGAACTAGGTGATTCTTTAGCGAACTAGCTTCTGGTTCGCTAACCTAATTCGCTTCCACACTTTGTAACGAATCATCCATTCGTTATGTATATTTAACGAATCGCGTCACGAATCAAGACTTGATTCGCTACTTTAATTTAACGAATAAAGTAGCGATTCGCCAACATAAGGTAACGAATTGAGTTAGCGAATGGGCCAATTCGTTAACTTTAATTTAAATGAATTGTCTGATTCGTCCAAGCTGTACCTAGGGTTGCGTGCTATGTTATATAAGACAAGAAAATGAACAGGCGTTCATTGTTCGCCTTCTTCCTTCATCTTTAAGAAACCCTGTTTAAATTTTCTCTGAAATCTCGACTTTCTTGTTTGGATATTTCAAAGATATATTTGGGTATCTAAGGTATAGCCGATCCTGGCGATATAATTTTCGTCAAAAATGGATAAGAGTTGATAGTTAAATTATAAACTTTTAAGAGTTTAAGGGTTTCCGAAGTTTTGAAACCTATTTGTGTGTAATTATGTTAATAACTGTATGTTTTTGATGTCATTGTGATCGGAATCATATTCCGATACCCTTGGTGGGCTTCAATCATGTTTTGATTGTTGTTTGCCGTGTTAATTATTGTTTCGTGTTATTGGTGTTTACTGTGGGTTCGTCTAACCTATGTACTCAGAGATTTTGAGTCTTAATCTCATACATCTTCGATTATGTATGTAATTCCGAGTACAACGAGCTCATTATTGTGATGTTTCGACGATAGTTATGGCCTAATTGTCCCCGGGTTCATATCGTTGACTATCTGTGTTCATCCTAATTTTGACCTTGACTTTGTGAAGTCAAAGAACAAGTCTTAATTAAGACCATTCGTTAGTCTTAGCGAATTGGAACTGTTTCGTGTCCAATTCGTTAAGATTTTACACGAACTAGCTAAGCAAATAAGATGTTACACGAATCAGATTTGAATTCGCTTAAAATATAACGAACTAGCGCGTAGTTCGTTAAAATTAAATAGTAATTTGCTATGTTCAGTTCGTTAAAACATTTACTTGATAGCGAATCGCCTGATTCGTTATCTTATTATAACGAATCAGTGTGATTCCCAACGAATGACAATTTAAAAAAAAATAAAAAATAAAATAAAAATTTAATTAATCTAAATTAATTTCAATATTCATTTATTTTAATTATAGGATTTAAATCGTCTAATACGTAAATAGATTACTTACACATATCTTTTGATTATATATTCTGATATCTATTCTCATATTCGGTTTTATTTATACAGTAAAACATGGCTGATCAAGAACAACAAAATCAACCGCCACAGGAACAACCTCCACAAGGACAACCACAACAACAAGATCAACAAGCTGAAGTGATCTTATTGCCGTTCGATAAGAAGCACAACATTTGTGCTTATGTTGATCAAGATGTGACTGATTTGAGAACGTTTGGAGCTATGTTGACTTTCTTACGACGTTCAAAGAATCACTTCTAAACCTAAAGTGTATCTTAGTATAATCAGGCAGTTTTGGAACACGGCGGTATATGTTGAGGAAAATAATTGGGTTCGAGCTACAATTAATCAAATTCCAATTACGATTGATGTTGAGGTCATTCGTCGGGTACTTCAATTTGACGATAATGATGATAACCCGAGTGAATTTGACAGGATATTGGTTAGGGGTTTATTCACACGCTTGAATTATGAAGGTGATATTCGTAAATCTATGTTGAACAAGAATGGGTTGTGTCCACCATACAAGTATCTGCTGCATGTTTTACTTCATTGTATGAGTGGACGTCACGGTGGTTTTGATGAGTGAAGACTAAGTTTGCAATCGGCATTTGTTGCTCTAATCCTGAACAAGCCCTTCAACTACTCAGAACTCATCTTTGATCATCTGAAAGAGCAAGTTCAGCAAACTCTACCGTCAAAGAAGTTCTTGATGTACCCTCGCTTTTTACAGCTAATTATTCAGGATTTGATTCCGAACTTGGTGATTGATCGATCGTTGGTAAACGATGTTCTTGATATGGAACATATGAAAGATGAAACGGTGCATCGTATGTTAATCTATAGAAGAGAAAAGCCATAGGATAAACGGATGATTGGTCATATAATCAATCCGGATTACGTATGTCCTCCTAATGAGCGCTGGATCCACGATGATTCGGATTCCGAGCGTGAAGGGGGAGAAGGTGAGAACAATGATGGTGGAGATGATGATGGTGACAATGATGATGGTGATGGTGATGGTGGAGCTGGTGAACGAGCTCTTAAAGAACAACAGGATGCAGTCGATGCTGCTCTAGCTGCCACCATGAAAGCTCAGCTGGAAAGAAAAAGAAAGGGTAAAGATGTGGCTACTGATGAACCATCAAAGAAGCCCCGTGTGTCTGCTGGGGCTGGGGTAATCATTAGAACCCCACCACCACGTCAATCAACTACTCAAAGCTCGGCGGTGCCGCTAACTACTAGCACTCCGATGCTTACCTTGACAACGACGTTGGTGTCACATGAGAGGCTCGGTCTAATTCCTCAAATGGCGTTGACCGAGATACCGAGGCCTTCTGCTGCATTGTCTACAGTATCTCCTATCACATCAATGAGACCTCCTCCTCCGCCAACAACTACTCTTCCTCTACCTCCTCCTAGTGATGTCTCATTCATGAGAATCACTCGACCTCAAGGACCTGTTCAACCTGTTCATCCATCCGTATACAACTTGCCACCAGGTCGTCAAACTGAAATGCTGTTAAATCTGCTTCATCTATATGAAAATCAAATGGCAGCTGACCGTCAAACTCAAGAACGACTCATGGAGAATCAATGACGAATGATGAGTTATATTTCTTTTTGTCAAAAGGAGATTAAGTCGTTACGTACGATTGTTGAGTCTCAGGGGGTGAAATTAAAAGAACAAGAAGAGTTGATTTTACAATTAACTTGTAAAGAAGATGCCCTCAAGAAAATTAAGAATGACGATGATGATCCTGACGAATCTGATGCAGGAGGTGAGCCTAAACAATCGCATGGTTCATCCTCTGGTGCTGGTGTTAGTGGCGGTGAGGATTCGAGCAAGCAGATAATTACCTATCAAGATCCAACAGCTGCCAAGCCAATTGAAATGATTGCAGCTTACACAGTGATTTTTGTTGATGGATCAGGGGTGGTTCGTAGTGTGGTAAACAGAGATGAGATAGAGGTTGGTGAGTTTGTGGTTAGATCCTTCACACGGGAGCAGATTTCGATTCTGCTTGGGCTGAATGACGATCAGTTGACTGCTTTAGAGACTGAGCCCGATGTTGAAGTGATCACTGAGGAAGATTTGGAAGTTGATCCGTTGTATATGGATACAGATTTTATTTATGAGGATGAAGAGATTGAGATGGAGAATGTGACAGCTGAAGAGTACCCGGACTTGTATCAACACGCAAACGTTGATCAAGGTGCTCCGGTATTTCATGAAGATGTAATTAAAGAGACTGAGGATGAACTGGAAAAGGTTGTGCAGCGAACAGTTCCTTCACTCAAAGAAGTGACTGATGATGACGTAGAAAGATGGTTCAAACGTCATAAAGTGGGTAAAATTATCAGTGCTTATCGTTATGTAGATCAAGAAAGAAAAAATACCGCTGCTGCTTGGATTGAGACTAATCAGGTGACTACCTTCAAGACTGTTTCAAAGGTACACGGTGATATTGTTTCATGGGCTTATGACTCTGACCTTAAAGTATGTATAGTCAAGTGGGAAAAGGGTGTCCAGTATTACGAGAGGATAATGGATGTTTTAACTCTACCGCGTTGGGATGTACGTACCCTCGCGAGACGTCCATTTATCAATCGTGGGGGTCACCGAACGGCTGAGTGGTTTCATCAACACTTACTGTTCGAGGTCAATCATGGCTTCAAATTCTTCAAGCCCCAGGTCCCAAGACGTAAGCGCATTGATGAGATTGATCCAAAGACCGGCTGGAAGAAACTTGTCTTGAAAGTGAAGCCGCCAAAGACAATGAAAAAGGTTCCTGTGAAGACAATGCCTCAAGATATTTATCTGTCTTTCAACCGTTGGTACTATGAAAATCGTACTGGCGAGGCCGTTATTGTTCGTGGTCGAGGACTGCAGACCGAGCTCATCAAAATAATTGACCCGATGTGGTTGGTTAATTATCAGAGACAGACAACGACGTGCTACACAGGAAGCAGATTTTGTTTGAACGCCAAGAAGATTACGACCTGGCTATGCAATTCCAACGAGTCGTTCGGGTGTGTCACGAACATGGAATTCATAGTTGCAGAGACTGGCAGTCCAAGCGCTTCAAATAAGTTAAACACAAAGAGCTTAAGACGAGGGGGTGTCTGTTAGTGCACGGTTTTGCGTCTAGAGTCTTTGTATTTATCGTTAATGTTTTATTTATTAATTAATGTAATATTTAATGTTTATTATTAACTAGTTCGTTAAGGTTAAGTCTAGTTCGCTAGGGATGTTAGCGAACTAAGACTAGTTCGTTAAGGTTAATTCTAGTTCGCTAGGGATGTTAGCGAACTAAGACATTATAATGTATACCCTCCTGATTCGTTAGGGGATGTTAACGAATCAGGGGGTGGTTCGCTATGTTAAATTATGTAACGAAGGGGAAGCTGGTTCGCTAGGGGATGTTAGCGAACCAGTCCGCCTTCTATATATAGTGAACTACTGTTCACTTTAATGTAAGTTTTTGGAGAAAAGTTTTCAAAAGGAATTTTGAGTAATTGCTCTCTCTCAAGCTTCACCTTAACATTATTCGTTTAATCTATTGACAATATATATACATACATAACATTAAATCAAGGTAAATTATGAGCTAGATCTTTAATAGTGGTAATCGGATATTCACAGATCTGAGATCTGTTTATTGTTATCGACTGTTAATCCGGGATCCAACAAGTGTAACCTTTGTTATTCGGATACACGATCCGGATTGAGACCTTTAGTCTTATAAACTCTACCTCGACGAACCTTTAGTTCGTAAATCTCTTTTACTTTAAAACCTTTAGTTTTAATAGTAACTTATAAAATTTAGTTTATTTATAATTTCCTACGTTTCTTCTTCTTTAAGAAACATATTTCTTTCTTTATTATTTAAGTATACTAATTATACTTAAATAATATTTATAACGAAGAATACTTATATATATATATATATTTCTTTTTCTTTCTATCTTTTCTTTGTTATATGTATTTCCTTTATTTTCGAGGTATTGTGTATAATTTCGACTTGGGGTATTAAGCCTTTATAATATTTTGTTATTATTTTGGTCATGCATTATGCCTACCTTGCTTGGCTTAGAAATGCCCTCGACACTTGGGCAGCAGTTCGACGCCGCCTGATATTTTCCACTCTTACTTGATCAATACTTCAATTCGGCACGCAAATCGAGACACTCTTCTACGTCGGCACGCTTTACGAGGTATCTTGTTGGGACGTCACTCCAATACCATCTTCTTGCTTAAAATTATCGGGAGGTGGCACGATTATCGAGGTATAGCACGAATTACGAGAAATCAGGTACACAAAAAGAGGTGGATCGATGGCACGAACTTCGAGGTTTAGAGAGATGTTAGAGAGAGATTAAAATGTGTGATTTGGTGTGAGTTTGTGAAGAACCCGTGGCTGCTATTTATAGAGCTGACTTTGGACCCCATCGCGCTACGCGATGGGTTTCTTGGCAAGCCCATCGCGTAGCGCGATGTAGGCTTGCTGAGTTAGAGAGTAGACCTGCCACGTGGCAGGTGCCGCGCCACGTGGCGGATGTGTTGCCACGTGGCGGAAGACGTTGCCACCGTGTGCCACGTGGCACACGTGTCACATGTGCCAGACAACCCTATCGCGGTACGCGATGGGTGTCTCCTCTGAGCCATCACGTATCGTGATAGGTCAAGAAAATCATAATTTACATTTTTAGTCCCTTGAGTTTGGAAATTGACAGTTTTGGTCCCTTGACTTTGGAAACTTGACATTTTTAGCCCGAAATTTACGTGATGTTACATCCTCCTCACCTTGAAATAAATCTCGTCCTCGAGATTGCATACGAGAACAAGTGGGGGTATTTCTTCTTCATTTCGGACTCGAGTTCCCAAGTGTACTCGGGTCCTCATCGGGAATACCATTTCACTTTCACGATTTTCAAAGTTCGTCTTTTAAGTTTATTTAATTTTGAATCTTCGATTTGTATTGGACGTTCTACAAATTTTAAGTTTTCATTAATTTCTACGTCTTTTAATGGCATTGAAAGAGATTCATTGGCTAGACATTTTCGTAGATTCGAGACGTGGAATATATCGTGTCTCCCTTTCATTTCCTCGGGTAGTCGCAAACGGTATACGAAGGGTCCAATGAATCGAGGGCTTAGCTTGCTTTTCTTGCCGAAGCGGACTACACCTTTCCATGGTGAGACTTTCAAAAGAACTTTGTCACCGACACTAAACTCTAACGGCTTACGACGGACATCAGCGTAACTCTTTTGGCGATCACGTGCCGTCATAAGTCGTTCTCGAATTTGAATAACTTTGTCGGTGGTTTCTTGGACTATTTCGGGTCCAGACAATTGATTATCTCCAGTTTCAGACCAGCACACGGGCGTTCTACATTTTCGACCATATAACGCCTCGAATGGTGCGGTTTGAATGCTCGCGTGATAACTATTATTGTATGAAAATTCCATTAGTGGTAAGTGGTCGTCCCAACTTCCACCTAAGTCTATCACACAAGCGCGGAGCATATCTTCCAACGTTTGGATTGTCCTTTCGCTTTGCCCATCAGTTTGAGGATGATAGGCGGTGCTAAGGTTAAGTTTTGTGCCGAGTGCTTGTTGGAAGCTTTTCCAAAAGTGAGACGTAAAACGACTGTCTCGATCCGAGATTATAGATAACGGTACTCCATGCAAAGCAATGATGTTGTTGACATAAATACGCGCTAATATATCCATTGAGTACGACTTGTTGATAGGAATGAAGTGTGCGGATTTTGTTAAACGGTCCACAATCACCCATATAGCGTTATGTTGTTGTGTCGTTTTCGAGAGTTTGGTTATAAAATCCATGGTTATTAACTCCCACTTCCATATGGGAAGTTCGGGTTGCTGAAGCAATCCCGAAGGCTTTTGGTGTTCCGCCTTGACTTTCAAGCATGTTAGACATTTCACAACGTGCGAAGCGATGTCCTTTTTCATCCCATTCCACCAGTAGTTTGACTTGAGATTTTGATACATTTTGTCACTACCGGGATGCATCATGTACTTGGTTTTATGAGCTTCGTTCATTATTTTCTCACGTAAATCCCCAATGATTGGTACCCATATCCGGTTTCCCATTCTAAGGATACCATCCTCACCTTTGACGAGCGAGTCAATGGTGCCGTTACGTTTTTCATCGGAGATCTTGTTTTCATTGATCGCTTGAGTTTGAGCAGATTTGATTTGATCAATGAGATCGATTTGAATTTCTAGCCTTAACGCTCAGACTCTTTTTGGCTTTTCATGCTCTTTACAACTCAAGGCGTCGGCCACAACGTTGGCTTTACCTTCGTGATAAACTATCTCACAGTCGTAGTCGTTAAGAGTTTCCATCCAGCGTCGTTGGCGTATATTAAGCTCTTTTTGATCGAAAATGTGCTTTAACTTTTATGATCGGTATACACGATAAATATAACTCCATAGAGATAGTGCCTCCATATCTTAAGTGCAAAGATTATGGCGCCTAACTCTAGATCGTGAGTTGTATAGTTCTTTTCGTGCACCTTGAGTTGATGAGAGGCGTAGGCGATTACTTTCTTTTGTTGCATTAGCACACATCCCAAACCGGAATGAGATGTATCACTAAAGACAACAAAGTCTTCGGTACCTTCTGGCAAGGCCAGTATAGGAGCTTGGGTAAGCTTTTGTTTAAGTATATCGAACGACTCTTGTTGCTTTGTTCCCCATTCGTATTTGATGTTTTTTCGAGTTAGAGAAGTTAGGGAAACTGCGATTCGGGAAAAGTTTTCAATGAACCTTCGGTAATAGCCAGCCAAACCTAAGAAACTTTGAATCTCGGTTGGCGAATTTGGGATCTCCCACTTATAGATAGCTTCAATATTTGCGGGGTCCACTTGAATACCGTTGACGTTGATAATATGACCAAGAAATTGCACCTCGTGCAACCAGAACTTGCATTTCGAGAACTTGGCGTACAACTTCTCGGTTCTAAGAATTTCAAGTAAGGTTCGAAGATGATTTTCATGATCATCCTTAGACTTAGAGTAAATAGGTATGTCGTCGATGAAGACGATAACAAATTTATCTAAGTAAGGCTTACATATACGATTCATCATGTCCATGAACGCGGCTGGCGCATTAGTAAGTCCTAATGGCATAACAGTGAACTCATAATGGCCATACCTTGTTTGAAAGGCGGTTTTCGGATTATCTTCAGATTGAACTTTGAGTTGGTGATAGCCGGAACGAAGATCGATTTTAGAAAAGAAGCTAGCACCTTGAAGTTGGTCGAGTAGATCATCGATTCGAGGGAGTGGATAACGATTCTTAATTGTAACTTTGTTGAGAGCTCGATAGTCGATGCACATACGCATGGATCCATCCTTCTTATTGACGAATAGTATTGGCGCTCCCCATGGTGATGAACTTGGTCGTATAAAGCCTTTCTCTAGAAGCTCGTCCAATTGTTTCTTTAGTTCCTTCATCTTGGTTGGTGCGAGGCGATACGGAGCTTTGGCGATCGAAGCAGTACCAGGAATAAGATCGATCCTAAACTCTACTTCTCGATCAGGAGGAATACCGGGGAGTTCGTCGGGGAATACATCGGCATAACCGGAAACAACATGAACGTCTTTGATTTCTTTGGGCTTTGATTCCTCGGTGACGTAGGCCATGAATGCTAAGAATCCTTGATTTAAACATTTGTTAGCCCTTATCATGGAGATTAGGGTAACTCGGCCAGCGTCTTTATCCCCTTCAATTCGAATAGTTCGTTTATCCGGGCCTCGTAGTTCAACGGTTTTGCTATTGAAAAGGATACGAGCATGGTTGTCGTATAACCAATCCATACCCAATACAACATCAAAACCAGCAAGAGTCATAGGTAGCAATTGAATAGGCAAAACGTAACCGGCTAATAAGATTTTTACATTTTCTAAGGCTTCGGTGATTTTAATAGTTTCGCCGTTAGCAGTCTCGACGCTTAGAGTTTTATTGAGTTTGATTAAAGGTTCGTTTAATAGACTACAAAAGTTATAATCTATAAAACTTAAATTGGCTCCTGAATCAAACAAGACTCTAGCATAAGCGTTGTTAACAAGGAACGTACCAGTGATGGTTTCCGGTGTGTCGGCCGCTTTCTTCGTGTCAAGGACGAAGACTCTTGCATTGCCCTTCTTGGGCTCGTTCTTTTGACCGCTACCACCCGCGGGTTTATTCTTGGGACATTCAAAGCTGAGATGTCCCATCTCCTTATAGTTGTAGCAGGTCATCTTCTTTTTCCAACAATCGGCCTTTGCGTGGCCGGGTTTGTGGCATGATTCACAAAGACGTGGAGTTAAATGGCATCTACCCCTATGATACTTCTTACAAATTTTGCATTGTGGGATGCCGGGGTTGAAGCCTGACCTTCGTTGGTCAACTCCTTTACCCTTGAAACGGGTATTTCCTTCCTTCTCGGGTCTTGCGTCTTCACGACCTTCTTATCTTCTTCTTTATTGCGGATCATTCCGCCCATCAAGTATCCAGCCAACTCCATTGCGGAGTCAGCGGCTTGAGGCAAGTGTGACCTCACCATGTCACGAATCTCTCGTGGCAATCCTCAAATGTAACGAGTAACTTTGCTGGATTCCGGGGTAACCAGCTGGGGAACCAAGCGACAGTATTCGTGAAATTTCGTGTTATACTCACGAAGGTTAGTTCCAACAACCTTGTGAGCCAAGAACTTGGTTTGACTTTGGTCCGTTTCATGCATCGGACAAAATTTCGACATTAACAACTCTTTAAACTCGTTCCAAGACAAACTATACATTACTTCCCTTCATCTACTCATCATTAGCGCTTCACCTTTGAACATCAAGGCGGAGTATTGAATCTTCTCTTCGTCCGAACACTTGCTCGTAATCACAATTGTCTCTATATCTTCGAGCCACCTCACGGTTTTGATGGCTCCCTTGTCCCCATGAAATTCTTTCGGCTCATAATACTTAAAGTCTTTAAATGAACATCCACCGATCTTAAGCTTCTTAAATTCTTGTCTCACGCCTCCATCGGAATTTGATTCATGAACGCTCTCTTCTAGATGAAATGATTTCGGACGTGACTTAACAGATTTTTAAGAAGGGTGAACAGATTGGGAATGTTTTATTTGTCTAGATTGGGATCGAAATTCAGATTCTTCCCTAACATCCTTTTTAATCATTTGCTGGATTTGATTCATGTATTTGTCGGGAATTGGTTCCACTTGATCTTTCTCGGGACCATTCCCTTTTGCTTCACGTTTCTTGGCTTCCTTTCGGGAAAACTCTCGATTATCACTTTGTCTAGACGTTCTTTTATCTTTTATTCTTTTTATCTGAAATTTAACATGTTTCTTTTCTTAATATACAAGTTTATTTATTTCACATTCATATACATATCATAAATGATATGTATATTATTTTACAACACACTTATATATCGTTTAAGCGATATATAAGGTCCTATCCTTATTACATATGATACATACATCACACATAACATACAAACTATATTACACACATAAACTTTATTCTTTGAACACGCCATCATCATCATCCACTTAGTCTTTTATAAATTTCTTCACTACTTTTGTTAGCTTGTTGCATTTGCGAAGAAGCGTCTCTCCTATCTTCTTCTTTTTCTTTCCTTCAACATCAATCTTCTTTCTTAACTCATCCGTCTCTTGTAGGGCTCGATCCAAATGTTCCTCCTGAGACTGAGGTATGTCGGTAGGATACCCGTATCTTGAATGTGGGTCGCAGTAACCCATCATCACAATGTCGTAGTGGTTCTTGGGATCAGGGTATGGAGATGCAGTCACATCGGAAGGATAATTGAAGAATGCATCGGCATCTTCGTTTTGTTCACGAATCTCAGTGGCCTGTTCTTCAATGGATGGTATCTCTCCTTGGTATGGTGGGAAGCTTGATGACACCTTACCTTGAGTTCATGAATAAATTTCATATATGGATCGACAGAGCCATAGCTTGGGGTTGAGTGTTGCTCCTCCTCCGGTGTGGTTACCTCATTTGGATTATCAGGATATTCCTCTTCAGGGTCGGTTTCTAATTCTGGTTCCTCTTCTGGTTCTTCTTCGGTCATTGCCGACATGTGAATCTTCTCATATGGCGTTGTCACTCTCATCTTGGGTTTGCTAGATGGCCTTTCCTTGTTGATGCGGGAATCAGAAGAATCCATAGTTGAAGTGCTGGTATGCCACCTTCGTTGATCGGAGTGGCATTGCATCCAGTCGGATGAAGAAGATTTTGGTTCCTCCTTGATTGGTAAGTTAGAGAGGAAAGCATACGAAGGATGAGGATTTGGTGGTAATTGTGTTGGAACTTCGGATGGATAATATGGCGGAATCTCGGTGGGTTGATATGTTGGTATTTCAGATGGTTGATACATAGGTAGACTCGTTGGATGATAGCTTGAATGTCGAGGGGGTTGGTATGTTTGATGTGGAGTGTTATCTAGGTGATAGATTGGACTTGGATTAAGGTTTTGGTTATGTTCTTCGTAGAAGAATGATTCAAAGTAGTCTTTACTCATGATGTCTCTTGGGAATTTGTAGTATTTTCTTGCCCTTCTAGCTTCATTATCATAATATTCCATTAACTTCTCGTAAGACATCTTGATAGGTGGTTTAGAATGTGGAGAGGGAAAGAAAAGGTTACCAACCAATCTTATCCCTATTCAAATAAACAAATAAATATTTCCTATGCTTGAATCGAAGCTGGGGTATTGTTTTATGATACCCAATTCGCTAAGATCGATGGCTCTGACACCAACCTGTCACACCCCCATCTTAGGCCTAGGAGTGTGACCAATAGTTGGTACCATATTTGTAAATAAATCAGAGCTGCGGGTTAATGCGGAAGACTTTATAAAACATAAGGATCGATATTATAAATATTTACATTACAAAAGACGAGACGAAAGTCTCGTTTAGTATTTACTTGTTTATATGTTTTACAAAAATATTATATTTTAATATTTAAACAAAATTATCCGAGCCATCGGATTCTTGAGCTTCTTCGTCTTCACAAGCTCTAATCTTGATTACCTGCAAAATGTTATTAAAATACGTTAGCAACGAATGCTGGTGAATATGTACGGATCCAGACAAACGTATACTACAGCCTGAGGGGTTGGCTCATACTATTATTTACAATGATTTTAGAGACACTTAGTCTCATGTAAAGTTTTACACATAACACGTTTTGTTTGTTTGAAAACAAGTTTGTAAAAGTGGGGCGTATTCACCTTTTCAATGGGATCGGTTTCCAACACCGTCCGTGAGTCTCTCCTTGCTATCTCGCACCTATAGTACGAGTATAACCTTTGTTAGTCGGATACACGATCCGGCTTAAGACCTTTAGTCTTATAAACTCTACCTCGACGAACCTTTAGTTCGTAAATCTCTTTTACTTTAAAACCTTTAGTTTTAATAGTAACTTATAAACCTTTAGTTTATTTATAATTTCCTACGTTTCTTCTTCTTCTTTAAGAAACGTATTTCTTTCTTTAATATTTAAGTATACTCATTATACTTAAATAATATTTATAACAAATAATACTTTTATATATATATATATATATATATATATATATATATATATATATATATTTCTTTTTCATTCTATCTTTTCTTTGTTATGTGTAATTCCTTTATTTTCGAGGTATTGTGTATAATTTCGACTTGAGGTATTAAGCCTTTAAAATATTTTGTTATTATTTTGGTCGGGCATTATACGTACCTTGCTTGGCTTAGAAATACCCTTGGCACTTGGGCAGCACTTCGACGCCGCTTGATCTTTTCCACTCTTACTTGATCAATACTTCACTTCAGCACGCAAATCGAGACACTCTTCTACGTCGGCGCGCTTTACGAGGTATCTTGTTGGGACGTCACTCCAATATCATCTTCTTTCTTAACATTATCGGGAGGTGGCACGATTATCAAGGTATAGCACGAATTACGAGAAATCGGGTACGCAAAACGAGGTGGATCGATGGCACGAACTTCGAGTTTTAGAGAGATGTTAGAGAGAGAGAGTAAAATGTGTGATTTGGTGTGAGTTTGTGAAGAACCCATGACTGCTATTTATAGAGCTGACTTTGGACCCCTTCGCGCTACGCGATGGGTTCCTTGACAAACCCATCGTGTAGCGCGATGTAGGCTTGCTGAGTCAGAGAGTAGACTTGCCACGTGATGACACATGGCAAGCGCCGCGCCACGTGGCGACACGTGGCGGACGTGTTGCCACGTAGTGACACGTGGCGGCAGACGTTGCCATCGTGTGCCATGTGGCACACGTGTCACATGTGTCGGACAACCCTATTGCGGTACACGATGGGTGTCTCCTCTGACCCATCGCGTATCGCGATAGGTCAAGAAAATCAGAATTTACATTTTTAGTCCCTTGAGTTTGGAAATTGACAGTTTTGGTCCCTTGACTTAGGAAACTTGACATTTTTAGCCCGAAATTTACATGATGTTACATTAATACAAGTTTTAATCAGTTATATATGAACATGTTTTTCATCTATATCAACATTATCTGCTGTTTGATTAATATAATTGGCTAAACTTGCTTGAATCACCTAGATTTGATGTTTAATGGTTAAAATTAACTAGTTTTGGGTGCTTAACAAGTGGTTGATTGTTTTTCCATTTTAAAGTTCATATTTTGTGATATTATTCAGTGTATACCCACTGCCCTAGATGTGTTTTGGGTTGCATGTGCCCTGTGCGATTGATTATGGCATAAATTAGTTTTGTGTAGTTATTAATTACATAGTTCGGTTAATACTTTGTGTGTTGATTGAGTGTGGTAGACGTCACCATTAGGGTTTATGTTTCCTGAGTCATTCAAGTCAGTGAGTTCACCATCTTTGAGTTGGACCAAGACCTTAAGTGTCAGCTTATCTTGCTAGTTAGTTGATTTGGTTAGTCATTGCGAGACCACGTGCGGTTTTCCATACTATTGACTAGGTTAGTTTGTAAGTAGAGTTTTTCTGCCCATAATATTGAATTCTCCTTTACTCCTAGGTTTATAATAGCTTTAAGCTTATTGTATCTTAGACTTCGACCAAGTGATGAGTTATTAGGGTACTTAGAATAAGCAACTAAGAATTAATAGTTAACTAGACGTCGTTAGGGTTTTCTAGTAAAACTGACCGTAGGGCCCCAGTTACCTTGGCTTCACTTATGTTAATTTATCTTTAGAACCCTAGTTTCAACCACATGTTAGCACCCGTGCCATCCTACAACCGTTAAATTATCTTATCTAAGTGATTCGCTTTTATCATTATCGTCAAACTCATTAATTGTTAATTTCGGGTTGTTATTTGAATTTCCGTTAGTTAAGTTAAGTTTAGATAAAATTATTACAAAATCAATTAAATATTATTAGGTAAGACTTGTGTTGGAACCCGGTAATTTGTATCAATCCAGTAACAATAACAATAACAATAACAGATCTCAGATCTGTGTATAATCGATTAATACGTTTATATGGATCTAGCTCATAATTACTATAGATTTAGTGTTGTTTATGTATAAGTATTATCAGTATCTGTATATAGGTAATTCGTATAATATTAATATGAAGATCGAGAGAGGAATCGGGCAAGGTTTTTCTTAATTAAAACTCTCAAAACTTTAATTATGCGTGAACAGTGTTCACTATATATAGAAGACAGGTTTGGTTCGCTAACATCCCCTAGCGAACCAGACGCTACTTCGTTACATACATTTAAATAATGAGACACCCCCTGATTCGTTAACATCCCCTAACGAATCAGGAGGGATTAAACTTAAGTCTTAGTTCGCTAACATCCCCTAGCGAACTAGACTGCACATATAACGAACTAGATAATAATTAAACTAATTATTACATTAAAAATTGAACAAGAACGTTAACATTAACTACAAAGACTCAAGACGCAAAACCGTGCACTAACAGACACCCCCTCGTCTTGAGCTCTTTGTATTTAAATTACTTGAAGCGCTTGGACTGCCAGTCTCTGCAACTATGAATTCCATGCTCATGACATACACGAAAAACTCGTTGGAATTGCATAGCCAGGTCGTAGTCTTCTTGGCGCTCGAACAAAATCTGCTTCCTGTGGAGCATGTCATTGTCTGTCTCTGATAAATTAACCAACCACATCGGGTCGACTATCTTGATGAGCACAGTCTTCAGTCCTCTTCCAAGAACAATGACGGCCTCGCCAATACGATTGTCATAGTACCAGTGGTTGAATGAGAGATGAATGACTTGAGGCATCATCTTCACAGGAACCTGCTTTATCGTCTTTGGCGGCTTCACCTTCAGGACAAGTTTTCTCCAGCCAGTCCTCGGATCAATCTAGTCAATACGCTTACGTCTTGGGACCTGGGGCATGAAAAACTTGAAGCCATGATTGACCTCGAACAATAAGTGTTAATGGAACCACTCGGTTGTTCGGTAACCCCCACGATTGATAAATGGACGTCTCGAGAGGGTACGAACATCCCACCGCGACAAAGTAAGAACATCCATTATCGTCTCGTAATACTGAATCCCCTTCTCCCATTTGATTATACATACTTTAAGCTCAGAATCATACAACCAGGAGACAATATCACCATGTACCTTGGAAACAATCTTGAAGGAGGTCACTTGATTTGCTTTGACCCATGCAGCAGCAGTGTCTTTCCGTTCTCGATCAACATATCGATACGCACTATTAATTTTACCCACTTTCTGACGTTTAAACCATCGTGAAATATCATCATCTATTATGACATCAAGTGAGTGAACTGTCCGCTTATACTTCAAGATCTTTTCCAACTCATCCCCAGTTTCTTTAAACGTTTGCTCATCGAATACTGGAGCACCTTGATCAACATCAGTGTGTTGAAACAAGTCAGGGTACTCCTCAGCATTGAAGTCTTCCATCTCAATATCCTCGTCTTCATAAATAAAATCCGTATTCATCTGAATAGATGGATCATCTTCTAAACCTTCCTTAGTCACCACTTCAACTCGGGCTCAGTTTCTAACATGGTTAATTGTTCATCATTTAGTCTAAGCAGTATGGAAATCTGCTCCCGTGTCAGAGATCTATCCACAAACTCACCAACCTCTATCTCATCCTTGTTCACCATACTCCTAACCATCCCTGATCCATCCACAAAAATCACAGTATTAGCCGCAATCATCTCAATTGGCTTAGCAGCGGTTGGATCTTGATATATGATAATCTGTTTGCCCGAGTCTTCACCGCCACTTGTAGTACCATCACCGGAAGATGAACCATGCGATTGTTTAGGCTCACCTCCTACACCAGACTCGTCAGGGTCTTGATCGTCACTCTTGAGTTTCTTAAGGGCATTTTCTTTACAAGTTAACTGTAAGATCAACTCTTCTTGTTCCTTTAATTTCACCCCCTGAGACTCAACAATCGTACGCAACGACTTAGTCTCCTTCTGACAAAATGAGATATAACTCATCATCCGTCTTTGATTCTCCATGAGGCGTTCTTTATTTTGACGGTCAGCTGCCATTTGGATTTCATAAAGATGTAGAAGATTCAACAACATCTCAGTCTGACGGTTTGATGGTAAGTTGTATAGTGAGGGGTGAACAGGTTGAATCGGTCCCTGAGGTCGAGTGATTCTTATAAACGAGACATCACTTGGAGGTGGTGGAGTAGGAGGAGGAGGAGGCCTCATTGAGGGTGTTGAAGGGACAGTAGATAATGTAGCAGGAGGCCTTGGAATCTCAGATAACGCCATTTGAGGGATTAAACCAAGCCTTTCATGTGACACCATCGTCGTTGTCAATGTAAGCATCGGAGTGATAGTAGTTGGTGGCACTGCCGAGCGTTGAGGCATTGATTGACGTGGTGGTGGAACACCAATAATTACCCCAGCCTCCGCTGAAACGCGTCTTTTCTTTGATGGCTCACCAGTTGCCACCGCTTTCCCTTTCCTCTTCCGTTCTTGTTGAGCCGCAATGGTGGAAGCTAGAGCAGCATTTACTACCTCTTGTTGTTCTTGAAAGGCAGCATCACCAGATCCACCATCACCATCATTGCCATCATCATCGTTCCCACCTTGTCCCCCTTCACGCTCGGAGTCCGAATCGTCATGGATCCAGCGTTCATTAGGAGGACAGACATAATTAGGATTGATTATATGACCAATCATCCGTTTATTTCTTGGCTTCTCCTTTCTATAAGTTAACATTCGATGCACAGTTTCAGCTGTCATGTGTTCCATATGAAGTACATCGTTCACCAATGTCTGATCAATAACCAAATTCGGGATCAAAGCTTGAATAACCAGCTGTAGAAAGCGAGGATACATTAAGAACTTCTTGGACTGAAGTGTTTGCTGAACTTGTTCTTTCAAATGGTCGAAGACTAACTCTGAGAAATTAAACGGCTTGTTCAGAATCAAAGCAACAAAGGCTGAGTGCAAGCTGAGTCTACATTCGTCAAACCCACCACGACGACCACTCATACAATGAAGTAGAACATGTAGAAGATACTTGTATGGTGGACATAATCCGTTCTTGTTCAACATAGATTTATTAATGTCGCCACCATAACGCAAGCTTGTGAATAAAACCTTGACCAACGGTTTGTCAAATTCACTCGGGTTGTTATCATTATAACCAAATTGAAGTACACGGCGAATGACCTCAACATCAATTGAAATTGGAGTTTGATTGATTGTGGCTCGAATGTGTTTCTCCGCTTCAACATACTCAGCTGTGTTCCAAAATTGCCTGATAATACTCAGATACACCTTAGGTCTAGCAGTTATAGCATAGTGTATCACTGAGCGTCTTAAGAAAGTCAACATGTCCCCAAACACATCCAAATCTGCAACATCTTGATTCACGTATCCACAAATATTATGTTTCTTATCAAATGGTAGTAAAATAACATCGTCTTGTTGTTCTTGTTGTGGTGGTTGCTCGGGTTGCCCTTGATCGGCAATAGGTGGATCTTGATTTACTTGATCAGCCATGGTTACTGTATAAGTATAAACGAATATAAGGAATGAGAAGACGTAAAATGTATTAAACATTAAAATATGTCTAGATATTTATAAGTGGTGTATTCATTATCATAAGATATGTGAATATAATTTATTTACGCGTTTAAACGATTGAAATACTTTATTTAATTTAACAATGATGTTTAAATTTAATTAAATAATTAAAACTGAATGTCATTCGTTAAATATCACTCTGATTCGTTACAATCAGTAACGAATCGAGCGATTCGCTATCAGGTAAATTAGCTAACGAATTAGACGTAGCGAATTACTATTCAAAATGACGAACTAAGGGTCTAGTTCGTTAAACTTTTAACGAATCCAAATCTGATTCGTGAACTAAATTATTCGCCGAGCTAATTCGTGTATGTCCTTAACGAATTGAACACGAAACAGTTCCAATTCGCTAAGAAAAAACGAATGGTCAATAAAAATTTGACTTGATCTTTGACTCTTCAAAGTCAAGGTCAAAATTAATAAGAACATCGAAGGTCAACAACACAAACCCATCAACAATTAGCACATATTTATCGTCAAACAAAATAATAGGTCTATGTGACTCAGAATCGCTAAACGAAGCTCACGGTGTTAAGATTGATGCTTAACACCGTATTCTAAACAAGAACAGTCACTTCATTAAAACAGAGTCTAAAACCCTGAAACATAGTCATTCAATCGACCCAGCAAACAATAATCAATCTTTGATTAAAGTCTACCCAGGGTATCGGAATCACATTCCGATCTCATTGAATCATAAATAAGCAGATTTAACATGATAAATCATAAATAAATCGGGTTTATAAACTCGGAAAACCCTTAGACTACAAAAATCCATAAATGGTCTATCAAATCTCAGTCATTTTGGACGAAAATCACACCGCGGTGATCATCTATACCTTAGAATCACAATAATAGCCTTGAAATGTCGAAAATCAAAGGTCGAATTTCAGAGAAAATTTTGAATAGGGTGACTTTAGAGTGAAGGAAGAAGGTGAACAGTGAAGGACTGTTCGTCTTTTCTGTCATATATAACCCTGCACGCTACCCAAGGTATATATTGTACGACTTACGCAATTCGTTTGAAATATAAATAACGAATTAGATAATTCGCAATTACAGTTTGTTACCTTAGAGTAGCAAACAAGACATGATTCGTGTCTTGATTCGTTAAATATGTATAACGAAGAAGGGGTGATTCGTTACAGAGTGCGGAAGCGAATTAGGTGAGCGAACTAGAAATCAGTTCGCTAAAGAATCACCTAGTTCGTTATCCATAATTAGCGAAGTAGCTTTTAACGAATTACAAACTTTATTTAGTTTTAAATTAAATAATTAAATGAATTAAATAATGAATTAATTAAATAAAATAAATTTCAATAAATTTTAACTTAAGTAAATTACCGAGAATCGTTTTATCCCAATAACTAAATACCTTAAAAACGTTTCATTTTACAAAACATAACTTAAATCCATTAAATAATATGTGAAAATAAAAAGAAGAAAATATTTTTGGTATTTTGTAAAAAAATAAAGAATGTATTTAGAAAAGAATATCCGAATCATTAAAAAATAGACAATCTTTTTGTGTTTTTCAATGATTTATCAAAAACAAAACATATTTTTGTATTTTTGTTGAGTTTGAGCAGAGAATCATATTGACCATAATGCCCTTCCATCACAGTTTTATATTTCAGCGATATTATGATTGGCATTAAGTCGGTCATTGATATTGTTGTCAACTTAAATCTTATAACAAACCTTCGAGCATTTTTGTGATATGATTTATGGTTCAATTAGCGCACAGAATATCAGAAACTATCAGCCCCTAATCTCGGTTCAAGCTTAATTTGATTTTTGCCAAATCACCCCAACTTGACTTAAACCATTATAATGTTGATCAAAATTTTGATACCGATTGTAGAAATTTTGAGCAATGCATTAAGTTTCCTTTACTGTGAGTGAGTATGCACGAGTCCATCTGTCGGCTTACATACATTGTATCCCCTGGGGTCTGTTTCTTATTGGTAATGAGACACACGCAGGGGAGGAACAATTGTATGACTAACAGCGGATTTTGATCAAGTCAGTAATTTAGATTGTGCAAAGTAGTGAAATATTGCGGTGATCAAGTTTAATGACTTTGGGGTTGCTCTAGAAAGCGAGTGAAATATTCATGATTACGAATACCCAGATGATTAAGCCGCATAAAGACTCATAGTGTCCAGAATCCTAACGCTTGTTATTTGTTTTATTATACTTTTGGTGATCAACAAATATAAGGCTTGAGTATGACCGGTTATTACATTTCTGCTATCCTCACCGAGATTTTTGCTAGAGACTAACACCTCTTTCAATTTGGATTTTCTTTAAGTTTATATCACTTACTTTACTCTAGCATCTTGTTTAAGACCTATCAATGCACCAATGATTAAGCACACAGTCTTTTAAGCTTATTTCTTTCTGGATTTGGGGTCAAATAATCAATGTACTATCATTTTCTCTTTTTGCTTCAAAAACTCAAAATTTTGAGGAGCATAAAATAAAGTTATTTAAAAATTGCCCCAGTTAATTTAAGTTCATAAATTAATGGTTATCCTAATCAGCTACAAGTAGAGAACAGGACCAAAACATGTAAGAACGCTTCACAAACTTAAATAACTGACTAAAATTCTCAGCTGAAATTAAATAGAAAGCTTAACGAACGCCCCAAGTACTATCCATTTGTCAGATAAATGGCTAACCCGAAGATTTTCAAGAAATTATCAGGACCAAACACATACAAGTATATGTTCTTCGAAATAGAAGCAAATGACATAATTTTCAGCGAACATAAGCAAAAATCTTTTTGGTTTTTCTCTTTACAAACTAAAAACACAATCTTTTTGTCTTTTCGGATTTTTCTTTACAAAAACAAGAAAAATTCACATTCTTTTTGACTTTTTTTCAGAAATTTTTTTGTACAAACAATAATCACAATCTTTTTGAAATTTTATAATTTTAAAATGTTTTTGGTTTTTCAGATATTAAAATAAAACAAGAAAGAACAATATTTTTGATTTTTCTATGTTTTCTAATGTTTTTGGGTTTTATCTATACAAACTCAAAGCACAATATTTTTGTATATTCAGGATTCACCCCCTAAAACCTAAAAACAGAATGAAATTTAAACAAGAATAAAAACAGAAAATAAAGATAATTATCCTAATTTAAGAATCTCAGCAAGGGTCTTCAATCCATTTAAACAAAGCAAAAAGTTAAAACGTGTTTTATCAAACGCTTTGTTAAACAGATCGGCTTTTTGAAAATCAGTGTGCACTTTCTCAAGATCAATTAATTTCTTTTCATAACAATCCCGTATAAAATGATATCGAATTTCGATATGTTTCGTTTTAGAATGTTGTACAGGATTCTTGGTGATACTAATAGCAGCAGAGTTATCAATCAAGATGGGAGTAGTAAGAAACTTCAAACCGTATTCACGAAGATGTTGTTGTAACCACAAAACCTGGGAACAGCAACTCGAGGCTGCAACATACTCAGCTTCGGCGGTTGAAGTGGAGACCGTTGTCTGCTTCTTACACTGCCAGGAAACAAGCCGGCTTCCTAAGAATTGACATCCCGCTGTAGTAGACTTAAAATTGATCTTGCATCCTCCATAATCTGAGTCTGAGTAAGCGGTAAGATCGAAAGTATCATCTTTGGGGTACCATAACCCAATGTCAGGATTTCCCCGTAGATATTGCAGAATACGCTTGACCGCTGCCAGGTGAGTCACTCAGGGACTAGCTTGGAACCTAGCACATAAACAAACAGCAAACATTATGTCGGGTCGAGAAGCAGTTAAATACATTAAAGAACCAATTATGGCACGATAAAGGGTCGGATCAACGGTATCCTCCAATTCATCCTGTGATAAATTGTGACCCACGGGAAGAGGAGTCAAAGGGATTTTTCCAGCAGTAATCTTGAATCGGCCCAATATATTGTTCACATATTTTGTCTGATGAATGAAAATTCCCTTCGCAGACTGATGAACCTGCAACCCTAAAAAGAAATTCAACTCTCCCATCGAACTCATCTCGAACTTGGTTTGCATAGATTTCTCGAACTCCTTACACAATGTATCGTTTGTAGACCCAGAGATTATGTCATCAAAATAGATCTGAACGAGCAGAAGATCATCACCAATATTTTTATAAAATAAAGTGCAGTCAACATTTCCATGTTTGAAGCCGTTATCCGTCAGATTGTTGGCGAGCGTGCCATACCAAGCTCTCGAGGCTTGATGTAGACAATATAATGCCTTTTTTAATCGGTAAACACGGTCAGGATAATCAGGATCTTCAAAGCCTGTAGGCTGTAAAACAAACACTTCCTCGTGAAGTTCACCATTGAGAAAAGCACTCTTAACATCCATTTGATACACTTTGATATTCTTGTAAGCAGCATATTCCAGAAAGATTCGAATCGACTCTAATCTTGCAACTGGAGCATACACCTCCGTGTAATCAATACCCTCTTGCTGATGAAAACCTTGCACCACCAAACGTGCTTTGTTTCTTACAATTACCCCACGGTCATCTTTCTTACACTTATATACCCACTTTGTTGGAATTTATATCTTGACTCTAGCAGGTTTGTCGATTAAATCCCAAACACCTAAGCGTGCAAATTGCTGTAATTCTTCTTGCATGGCTTCTACCCAAGATGGATCTTGCAGAGCCACACGAGGAGTTGCAGGCTCAACTTGGGATAGAAAGCAAGTGAATTTAGCTGTATTTACTATACCCGTGGAACATAAATCGGTATAAGCACATAAGACATTATTGTTACTCGAGGAAGCAATTTGATGACGAGTTTGAACTCCCACACCGAGGTCTGCAATAATATTTTCTTGTGGATGGTAATTATGAATCCTAAGAGTAGGATTTTCAGAAACAGCAAAGTTTTCAAATAAGTTAGTATAATGTTCACCCAATTCAGGAGATGAAACATTATCATCATTCACAATTGCATTATCATCAGATAAAGACGAAGCAGTATCATAATGAACAGGAGATTCATGATCAGGTTCTTCAGTTGGAGCAACAAATGGAGTTTCAACATCATTGGAACTTTCAAATCTTGGAATTTCCAAATGTTCTTCAAAATAAGCACGGACTAAATCTTCATTTGGATGATCGATTGATGGAGTAAATGTATTAAATAAGCTATCGTAGTCAAACATCCAGTCGGACCTTTCCCTTGAGGAGGAGTAGTGTACCGTTGAAAGTCAACATGGAACCATTCCTCAACACAACCAGATGTAAAATTATATACCCTTTTCTTTGGAGATGTATACCCCAAGAAATAACCTTCGATCGCTTTTTCCTCAAATTTACCCGCATCCTTCTTCAATATTGTACAAGGACACCCAAAGGGTTCCAGGTCCTTTAAGTTAGGATTTCGATTGTTCAAGAGCTCATAACTTGTCTTTTTGAGTCGTTTAACAGTCAAAACCCGATTAAGCGTGTAACAAGCTGTGTTCACCGCCTCATTCCAGAATTGGACAGGAAGCTTAGAATCAGCGAGCATAGTTCTTGCAGCTTCAATCAAGGTTCTATTCTTTCTTTCTGCAACACCATTTTGTTGAGGTACATAAGGTGCACTATATTCATGGTGTATTCCCTTTTGAACACAAAAGAAATCCAATATAGTGTTTTTGAATTCAGTTCCATTATCACTTCAAATTCTCCTCGCCATTTTCACTTCGAATTCTCCTCGCCTTTTGTTTGTAAAGTGATTCGATTTTAGTGATAAGATTTTGTACCAAAACAGGCGTTTGATCTTTTGAACTCATAAATAAGACCCATGAGTATCTCGAATAATCATCAGTCACGACTAGGCAATACCTGTCTCCAGAAATACTTGCATGATTCACTGGACCAAACAAATCCATATGAAGTCATTCAAGTGGAGTATCAATAGAATTCAATATCTTAGATGGGTGCGATTTCTTCTTCTGTTTGCCCTTTTTACAAGCAACACAGTGATCTGATAACTTAAAATTCTTCAACGACACCCCCTCTACCAAGTCGTTTGCAATTAAATAAATCATCTTTCGAACATGTATGTGACCCATTCTTCGATGCCAAAGTACGGAGTCTTTCTCGGTTGCTTTCGAGATAAAGCACGTTTTGATCGATGTAGATACTTTAGAATTCATATTCAAGACATAAATATCATTTGATCGTGGTGTTCGCATGACAACCATGTCCTCGGGAATCATATAACTTGGTTTCAGAATAAGACATTCTTTATCCGTAAATACTGTCGTGTATTGCTTATCACAAATTTGCGATACACTCAATAAGTTATGATCCACTTTTTCACAATAGTTAACCTTCTCAAACGTAATCTTCCCATTCGAAACATCACCTTCCTGTGTAATCACACCCCCAGAATTCCCAGCAAACGCCACATAACCCCCTTGAATATTTCTCACGTTTGATAAGAGGTTGAGATTCCCAATAATATGACGAGAACATCCACTATCCATGATCCATTTTTCGCCAGAAATGGTCTTGGATGTACCCTACACACAAAAGAAAATGATTAGTTCAAAAAGGCAGCCCAGGCCTCAGTCTTGGGCACCTTTTGGTTTCCTTAAGAAAAGTTAACTTTAGCTGCATTCAATTATTGTTCAGCAACTTGCGAATAAGTTACTGGCTTTCTAGACTTTCGTCATAAGTAAGCGGCTTGAACTACATTTGAATTTTCATTCTTGCATAAGGGTGGAGTAGGAATAAACTTAGGTTTGACAGAACCATGAGTTTCATTCATATGAACCACTTTTCGAGGATGTACATCTGAAAACATGATATGAGTATCATCAGTATACGACACCGGTCGTTTCAGAATCTCTTTTACCACATGAACTGGCTTAGAATGGTCCTTGATAAAAGGGTGAAGATTCTGATTGCTATTTTGACTACAATTTCTTACAACATGACCATGCTGACCACAAAGAAAGCAACTTCGCATGTCTACACGATGATGTTGAAAGGTAGTTGGAACGAATGAAGCAGAATTTTGATGATAACTCACATTTTTGGTCATGCTCTTAGCGAACTCATCAGATAATTCAAATTTCTTTTTCAAGTAAAAATCTAAATTAGAACAGTTCGAAAAACTTTTCAACGTATCTGTCCCAGTTGACTTCACAAAATTAATTTTCTTAGCATGTTTTAAAACCTGTTTTGCTTTAGTCAACGTGTCAGATGGAACTGATGTTTTCGCTTGAGCATATTGACGTTCTAGTTCACGAACTTTGGAAGTTTCATTGTAAAACACACTCTCAATTAGTTTAGGTTTAATGATACTTATTGGAATATCTTTCTCAGTGAACATCGTGTCCATCCCTTTTAACTTAAAAACACGAGCAGGTGATGGCCTGAGAACATTAGGATTGATGAAACACAACAAATCCTCATCATACATTTTGGGTTTTTCTGATTTCTTAGCCTTCACAGAGTTTGCTTTCAATGGAATTTCCTTTCTCACCTAAGGTTTGTGTGAACCATACACTGCTTCCTCAAATTCGTGAGGTTCGCACAGAATGTGATTAGAACTTGGAATGTTCTTATTCTTGTGTATAATCTCGGGTTCAAACACATCCTCAATAATGACCTTGTCATCTTGTTCAACAAAAACCTTTTTGCTTTGAACATGAGATTTTTGAGGAGCAAATTGGGTCTTAACAGATTCAGATTTAACAGATTTAGCATTTTCTGAAATCACAAATTCATTAGGAATAACATCTTCCTCAGTTGGAGCAAAAGGAATAATTTTATAATCATTGTGAAATGGTGGTGGAATCTCAACAAAACCTAAACCTTTCTTTGAATCCTTTTGTTTTCCAGAAACTTCAATAATTTCATTCAACAGAAAAGATGAATTTCGAAATTTACCCAATTTGTTCTTTAACTCAAGAACCTCATTCTCAATCTCGGTTATTTTCGAACGATGTTTCAAGATTTCTTGAAACTTTTGGTCATGATTGTCATTTTCACAGATAACTCGGCTTTAAGATCATGATTGCTTATAGTCAATGCCTCAATTTTCTCTCTCGAATTGATTTGAGAGGTCAAGGATTGCCTATAAGTATCTTTCAAAGACACAATATCTTTTAGCAAATTGTCATTTTGAAGTTTTAATGAGTCTATCTTGGACTTATTATACTCACAATCAACACATGATAAATTAGAATTAGAATTACTAACCTCGCTTTGTTTGGCCATGCAAGAAGATGTAGCCGAATCACTGATCTTAGTCATACAAGCAAAGCTAGTTGGAAGCTTTTCACTTTGATTATCAGATTCAGACTCAGTTTCAGCGTCAGAAGAAACTTCACTTCCACTTATATCTTGTGTGTATTCAGGAAACCCAAACATAGCTAGATTAGCTTGATTATCATTGCACAATAGTCATTGTGACCAATAACCTCCATCAGCTAACACTGCATGTGACCCAGAAGTAGACGGTTTCTTTTCAGTATCATTGACTCATGGTGTAGAAGAGTTTTGATTTTGATCACGAGGACCAGTATACTCCTTCTTTGGCTTGTCACATTCTTTCGCAAAGTGTCCGAATTCTTGACAATTATAACATTTTACCTTCAACTTGTCAAAACCGAACTTCTTATTCAAAGCAGGAAGATCTTTTCCGGTCCTTTGAATGAATCTTTTTACCTTACGAACAATCATTGCCATGTTCCATTTTAAATCCATGAGTTCAAGATCATCGGGATCAAATTGATCATAGTCATCGGTTAAATCACTTGTTGCAATTTTGCTACTCACCAAATTCTCGTAAGATGACATAAATGCAGACAAAAATGCGAAATTCTGTTCTGCTTCCTTGATGTTGACATTGGTTTGAGATGAGAATTGATTTGTAGATGATGAAGTTCCCGATCCTCCAGATGATCTAGAGATACCAGAAGATCCAGTATTACCAGCTATATAAAAACAAGCTCGTGGATCACTATACACTATAGTTGCATTTTCACTTGCAGCTTGAGTAAGGAACGCAGTCAATGGAGAAATAGTTGAACTTAGAGGCGTACTCCCACCATAGAAAGAAGGATCTTGTCTTTCTTTAGAAGATTTCTGGCACTTAAGATCATATTCTCTGGCTTCAATCTTTTGTAAAAATTCAACAGCAGTCAAATCTTCATTCAAGAAATAATTATTCTCCTTGAGAACCATTAAGAACGTGGAATAAGAACTTGGAAGTACACTCTTAATAGTGTCAATTTTATCTCTCTCAGAGACTTCTATCCTCATCTTATCCATTTCAGCAATTAGGTGATTGAATCTCGTTGTCATTTCTTCAACTGTCTCACCTTTGAGTAAATTAAAATTTCTGAATTGAAACTTAAGCATCACCTTCTTGCTTTCAGCTGTGTTACCCATACTTCTCATTCGAATGTGTTGAAACAAAGAAGCACATATTTTTATGCTACCCACTTGGTAAAAAATATTCTCTGGCAAAGCCATGGTTAGAGTAGAATAAGCTTTTGTTTCTATCTCTAATGCTTTCTTTTCTTCAACAGAATATTGTGAGATAGCTTTTGCTGTAAAACCAATAGTCTCATCTCCAATCATAGGAACAATATAGACTTCATCTAAGTAGTATGAACAATCAGGATGAACTGATCCTAAATGAGCACGAAACCTAGGTTCCCACTTGGCAAAGTCACTGAACTTCATCAATCTTGGACATTTCGAATGTGAACCTACCTCGGTATCAAGTTGCAACATTTGTTGCATCAACATGTTTTGAGACGCCAATGCATACATACCGGCCATCTTTGACAAGTTTGAAAGTTCAAGGTTGTAACGAATCAAACAACAAATAAGGTTAACGAACTGTGAACAGTTGTAGCGAACTGTGAGCAGTTGTAGCGAATTGTGAACAGTAAAATAACGAATCAAATCTTAACGAAGTTAAGATTGATCAGTCAACGAATCGCAATTGAGTTTAACGAATCAATCAACAAATCAAAAGACTAACGAATTAACTAAGCGAATCACAAAGTATCAACTTAGCGAATTAGCGAATAATCAGTAACGAATCACCAAGGAAAACTTAGCGAAATGAGATAACGAATCAGCTACAGTTGATAGTGAATCAACTATAACGAATCAGGTTGTTACAACCGTTTGTAACAAACTCTGACACCTTATGCCACGTGGCAAAGGTTTTTATGACACAAATCCCATAGTGGACTCGTGTCACACAAATCAGTTAATCCAAGTAACGAATCAGATGACACGAACTAACAAATGATACGTACTAGCTAGCGAATCACTTGAAAGTTATAACGAATCAACTAATTTAGATAACGAATCAAAGTGAATAATAAAAAGAATCACCAAGAAGATGATAGCGAATCATATTCATCTTCAAATCTTCAAAGAAGATTTCCAGAAATCTGGATTTGATGAACAATAAACCCAGAAACCCAGAATATGTAAATTTGTAATACAACCTCGATTCTTAACCAAATCACACAAATTACCTATCAAAATACTCGTAACACAATCGCGAATCCAATACACAACCCCTCGATACCAAACAACTCCAATTACCAATCCAATTTAACCACAACACGAACTCTGCTTTGGACTTAAACCAAAACCAATACCAATCCACTCAAAACCAATCCAAAACTCGTACCAATACCTTAACCAACACGAATTCAATCCAATTCGTCCATAATTCAATCAATTCAACATAAATTTAATTCAAATTCACTTAAACAGAAAACTAACAATATCAAAATCTAATTAAACACTGAATCAAGTGTAATTGAGCTCCAACAGCTCTGATACCACTTGTTGGAACGCGGTAATTTGTATCAATCCAGTAACAATAACAATAACAGATCTCAGATCTGTGTATAATCGATTAGTACGTTTATATGGATCTAGCTCATAATTACTACAGATTTAGTGTTGTTTATGTATATGTATTATCAGTATCTGTATATAGGTAGTTCGTATAATATTAAGATGAAGATCGAGAGAGGAATCGGGCAAGGTTTTTGTTAATTAAAACTCTCAAAACTTTAATTATGTGTGAACAGTGTTCAGTATATATAGAAGACAGGTCTGGTTCACTAACATCCCCTAGCGAACCAGACGCTACTTCGTTACATACATTTAAATAATGAGACACCCCCTGATTTGTTATCATCCCCAAACGAATCAGGAGGGATTAAACTTAAGTCTTAGTTCGCTAACATCCCCTAGCGAACTAGACTGCACATATAACGAACTAGATAATAATTAAACTAATTATTACATTAAATATTAAACAAGAACGTTAACGTTAATTACAAAGACTCAAGACGCAAAATCGTGCCCTAACAACTTGGATTAGGGTTTATAATCTGAGCCGTTCACACGTGTCTTCGAGTTCGATATCCGGACTTTCCTTATCTTTGCTATACGCGACCGGTACACTTGCCGTTTGTGTGAACTAGGATAAGTTGTTTCTTTTTTAAAGCTTAGTTGTGATTCGTGTTTACTATTTATATATATTTACGCACATCAACATCATAGGCCTCGGACCAACGTGGCTTAGGAAACAAACAAGTTCTAAAAGAATGAATAACTATTACGAACTCCAGCTCAACACGAAACAGTTCAGTGAACATGATGTGCTAAAAGTAGTCAAATAATTATTAACTAAATTACGGTAATCTAGACACTAAGTAATACTCTAGACTCTTAAAACTCGACTAAACTACTGACCGACAAGTGAACTGATCGACCCTAGTATAGCTAAGTCCGGATATTGAACCCACGAGACTCTTTAAATTACGTATATTAACTAATTAATTTGATTCGATTAACTGACATGACTATTTATTTGTTATTATTAAAGGGGGGGGGGTTAAACTATATTATATTAAACTAATAATATAAACTAATTAATAAAAGACAATTAATGAAACACAAGACAAACAAGTTTGACTGATTCAGATGATGATGAAAAACCACCTAGGCTAGAATCCCCAAAATTTCAGTTTTCAAATAGTTGGAAAATAGTTATGGAACTGGGATCGTAAAGTAGACACTTAAAAGAAAACCCGAACAGGACCCCTGACCCTTCAAGAAGACACATATGAGTTTCTAACAAGTTTTAAGACACACCAGTTATATGTATCAAACTTCCTTATAGTTATCAAATTAATTTATGAAAGAATACCATTATAGTGAAATCCTACCTTATAGCGCGGAAATCAAAGATAATTTAATGAACTCAATTGAGTCACTAGACAAGGTTAATTAATCAAACCTAGAGAGACTCCTTACGAAGAACTAAATCTAGCAATCTTAATCAACAAAGATCTAACAATAACCTATCACCTTACAGCTTTCTAGGTTAGCAACACACTTTTATTTGTTTGACTAATAATATTATTCCTATGGTTTTATTGCAAATCAACCACAAACTAATCAAGAACACACAGTAAATGAACTAACAAAACCTGATTATAAGACAGACAATCACCAAGGATAATGTGGAATAATAAAACTAGAACAACCAAAACCAAGCACACATACGCACCAATCAAGTAAAATCAAATACATTACTGAATCATAAAACTATAACGAAAAGACACAATCCAACTAAAATCAAAACATCAACGATGGTTCATCATAATCCTAGGTAGTCTATAATGTTTAGCCTAGCATCTTAAAATCAAACAAAATAATAATAAAAGAATTCATGGTGAAAATAAGAGAAACGAAAGATTAAAGGTGATAAAACTTGTAGTCTTCGATCTTGAACGTAAAGCTCTTCACCGGGTGATTCCTTGCATTCAAAACCGCCAAATAACTCCAAAATATGCTCCAAGAAACTCCTAATTCGGCTTTGGTTCATAGGGTATTCTTCAGGTTAAGGTTAAGGGTGTAATTAAACTGAAACAGGGCACAAAACCTGAAAAAACGGCAAACTTTCTGGAAAAACTGGGTCTAGGCGCCGCATGACCATGACTGACCCCAATGGCCGCGCTGAGTGGCACTATAAATAGGGGGCCAGTCTGACCGGTTCTCCTTCCGGTTCCTTTCTAACGCGTTCCGACTTCTCGTTTTTCGCCTTTTCGATCACGATCAACTCCCAAAACCTACAAAACATAATAATGTTAGTAGTATACAAATCTTGACTAAAAACAAACAAAAATTAATTAAATATTAAATAAAATATACAAGGGAAACATATATATTTAGCATTATATCATAACACCACGTCGTTCGAGATCGTAGCCACTACCTACATACACAAGATTATCCCCACTCGAACATTGTAGGTTCAGCCCAACGTGGCGGATGCATAATCAGGCGTGGTGCGGTGTGCCCACTGTCTACCCACATATGAAAGGATCTAGACAAACTTATACGATAGACTGAGGGCCAGCGATTACCTTTTTTTGTAACGTTTAAGGAATACGTAATCCCATGTAATCATTTATAAGACTCAATTTATAAAGTTGTGAAGAGTTTGGACGTATTCACCTTTGTTATGATAAGTTTATCTTACTGATGTATCCTTCTTGTTACTTCGGACCTATAGTACGAGAATAACCTTTTATAAATACTATATCAACGATCTATCTTTAGACCTTTAGTCTATTTGCATAAGCATTACCTTGATAATCATTTCTCTTTTATAAAATACTTTGGACCTTTAGTCCAAGAGGTTTCTTCATTTAAACACTATGTTTATTCTTCATGAAGAAACGTATATACTAAGTTTCTTATTTCTTAAGTAACATTATAAAATCTTTATAATTATAATGAAATAATATTTTATCTATATCCTCATCTTATGAAAACTGTATTTCACTTATTAGTTGATCAAGGTATAGACTATACCCTCGACTAGGGTCTAAGCCATATTTAATAAAATAGTCGGGTTGAAACCCTACCTTGTATGGCTATGTTCAAATAAATGCCTAAGCTTGACGCGGGTAACACTTCTACTTTTCGGTGGGTGAATGAGGAAAGAAACAAAGCTTCAACACTCGCACGTACTTCGAGAAACGAATCATCAGAACGTAGGGATCGAGGCATGTATACCAAGACAATATGAGTGTTAAGTTTGATTTGGGATGCACAAGGTAGAGCCCGACACCCCTATTTATAGGGCTAAGAATATGACCAATCGCGTATCGCAATGGGCAAAAAGGCGATCCATCACGTATCGTAATTGATCGCTTAAACGCCACAGAAGATTATATTTCATTGCGTACCGCAGTGGAACTTTGGTTTGGCCATCGCGTATCGCAAGGCCGCCCACTAGGTCTGATTGGTCACCTAGTAGACCTGCCACGTGTTGCCACGGGGTGACCCGTGGTTGGACACGTGTCCACGATTACTTCGACTATTGCGATAACCCAAAAGGTTAGGTGATCGTGTAATGTGATATATCCATCGCGTATTGTGTTGGGTTATCTTCTTATCCATCGCGTATCGCGATGGGTCTTGAAATCCAGAATTTCCATTTTAGTCCATTGTCTTTGATAACTTGTCACATCTTGGTCTCGCGTCCATTTTTCAAAAATACTAAGTCGGCTCTCAAGCTACTCGCGACGATGCGAGCGTGCGAAGTGCGCCATCAAAGCGCTCATCGTCCGAGCCCTTGCGCGTCGGGTGCTTCGCGCCTTCAGCTAGGACACTGATTCATTCATGGCATATAAGAATATTGCTATAGAAACTCAACTCCTTATAAAGAGCTTCCTAATTTTTCCTACTTTCCATGTGGGATGGATTTATCTTTCCTATTTATACCCATGTAAAAGACTTTCATTTTCTTCCTTCTTTCCATGTGGGATGGGTTCTCGTTTCCTTAACATAAAATGCTTCCATCTTAATAATGTATACATATCTTATCATTTCTCTACCATATTTATTATTAAAATATATTCGGGTCCTTCTACTTTCAAAGTTGACATTTTTAACCCAAAATAAATATGGTATTTTTTGATATGTTACAGCAAACTTAATGGTGTCGGTTTAACAAAATAATGATTATTTGATATTTAATATTAATTATAATTAATTAACAGTTCATAAAAACAATTAAAAACCTAAAATAACAAAAAGTTGGGATGGTTGGGGCTCAAACTTACTCCTCAACCGGCCAAACAGTTTGAACACACACACCTGAACCAGCAAGCTGGGCGTGTCAATTGGTTAAAGCTGAGAATTATAATTCAAATACATAAACTGAATAACCCAAATAAGCTTATGAACCCTAGAATTACAACTAATTAATCTGCTTGTTGTTGGTTTACTTAACGTTAGGGTTAATGATATATGGTTAAAGACAAATTAGATACATATTATAATTACCGTAAACATGAACGAATTGCCGGTAAACGATGAACAACAACTTGTGGCCAAGACACGATCAAGAAGCCATTCTGGTAGGCAGGTATAATACAAATAATTATAGGGTTTTGATTCGCGAGATAAAGAAGAAGGTGCAGACGAGTTGAATTCAGTTGTTATGATATGTAGATGGTATATCTCTATATTGATAAAGACAGTTTGTTAATATTGTCAATCCGAATCAACTTTGATCGGAATCCTTAAATTACATGGTCGGTGTAATACGTTTAAGCATAATAGTTGATTACAACGATCAATTCCAATAATATAACGAAGATTAAGGCACAAAAAATTTAACAAGTTAAGGTTTGGATCAAATATGGTTTATAGATATGGGTTACGGGTTTGGGTTAAAAATATAATATAATGTTCAGACAGATTTGCTATTTAGTCACTGAATTTCATATAACGACACAAATATGGTTAAAACTAAGATTTAGGGTTGGTTTTGTATATTTAACAAAGTAAAAAATAAATAAATAAAGAAAAAGAAATAATTTGAATATTTGATTGATTAAATTTACCCGATACGAAACGGGTCGAGTATTGATATTTGATATACTATATGAAAACCTGAGTTGTTACACATATCCAAAACCAAATTATAAACTTCAACATCAAAATGATGTCGAGTGGTGGTGTTTAGTACAACTTTGTTTGATGTCCGGCTATTTTTCAATTTCCAAACAACGAGTATAATTTTTGAAAATGGCTAACGGGATTTAATTTTTTGGGCTTTAAACTTTGATTGGACTTTAATTAGGTTAAAATTTTAAATTTGTTGGACTTTAAAAATATATGGGTAACATTATATTTTTTCAGAGGTAATAAAATACGAAAACTTACCATAAAATAATATTTTTTTACACTACTGACGAAAAGTTGAGAAGTAGCGGAGGCTACCTCTAGTAAAGAGCTATGTCCGTCCCAGATTATAAGCATGTATGAAACCTCATGCGTTTGCGACGCAACCACGTGATTTGTTCATGTGGCCTTATGTAGTTGGTAGGCTATTTTTTTCGTTTATGTGTATTGCTTTTTTTTAAATTCGTGTTGTTAAGCCGTTGCAATATGTGGTTTTTTTTCTACGCAGGCTTTTTTTGTCTGTCTATTCTGGACGAATTCACATTAGTTCTCTGCTGCAGTGCAATATGTGTTGTTGTTAAGCCGTTGCAATATGTGGTTTTTTTTCTACGCAAGCTTTTTTTGTCTGTCTATTCTGGACAAATTCACGTTAGTTCTCTGCTGCAGTGCGAGTGTTTTTTTTGTTGGGTTTTTCTATTTCAATATGTTAATTTGTTGTGTTTAGGTGTGGACGGATTCATTTTATTTTATTGTTTTTATACTTTCGGTGTCGTTACCTTATACTGGTCGAACTCGTGTTAGTTCGCAGACGCGAGGCACTTGCTTTTATTGCAATGACTTTTTCTTGTCAGTCGATTCCGGCTAAACTGTGTCATCTCGCAACTACAACACGCGTGTTTTTTATTCGTCGTAGTTTTTTTAATTTGTTAATTTTTTGTACTTAGGTGTGGATTATGATTTTATTTTTTTCTTTACCTTCGTTGTCGTATGCAGATACCGATAGAACATGTGTCAGTTCGTTACCTTGACATGCGATTTTTATTATGTTAAGTTTCTCACACCTCAACCTAAGACGGAAATGTCGGGGCGTGAGCTGATGGCTCACAGCTCTCAAGATACTATCATGCAATATTTAAAATGACAATATCTATTAATTAATTCCAAATATTCCAACAAGATTTGAATAAACAAATACAACAATCCATAAATAAAACAAACAAGACAAAATCCAAATTTAATCTTGCTATCTTCTTTCTAGCATAATAAAGCCTAAGTTACTTCAAAAGATCCTGAACAATCAAATCATTCGGTGACCTGCATATGCGTTAAAAATACAAATAGGTTTTGTCAACATGAGGTTGAGTGAATAAAACACCAGTTATGTGAAATATATAATAAATAAAGAAAAATGCAAACTGTTCCTGTGAGATAAAGAGTTAAGCCATAGCACATAAACAAATCAACCAAACAATAAAGATAAGGCTAAACCATTGTTATACAAATGGACATTGGTTACCAAGCTAGGGCTAAACAATTGTCATTAGAATGGACATTGGTTACCAAAGATAGTCGTATGATCATACTATAAATGATGAACCTTTCCGAAATGAGTTCAAATAAAGCAAGTAAGCAAATAACAAGTTAGGCAATTACTGATATACACACAAGGATAAACAGTTGCAGTTGAATACTATATAACATAAAAATATATAGTTACGCATATGTTCCCAAAAGATAAATAAGTAAAAGAAAGGAGTGAGATACTCACTTGATCAAATAAGTAAAGCGGGAATGAATACGACAAGAAAGAGATAAACCACGCTCTTCAGGAATTACCGACGAGAAATCCTAAGTAACATGAATTTAGGAAATAAATTTGGATTTAATAACGAAGATAAAACTAGATAGAGGTTCGGGATTTGATGATTGGTTGTATTCTTACGAAAGTTAAATATTTATTATAAATTTTATTATCAAGATTGTATCGTAAATAACATGATTTGATTTTATAAAATACATAACAATATTTAAATAAATATTTGTAAAAACTCTAGAGTTTATATGTAACATCCTACTTTTGGTTATAATAATAAAATAAATTTCGTCTATTTTATAGTGGGTCGTTACCGGTTTAGATAAATAGATTACGAGTTGAACTATTGTTGGGTAAATGGATATGGGTTATGGACTTGGGTTAAGAAAAAAAGAAGGAAAGACCATGGGCTTAAGCCCATGATCCATAACTATATAAACCCTTAATCACCATTTAATTTCATTTCACACATATTCCATACACCACCCAAAACACACACATAAGCTTATCTCTAGTTCTCTCTTTTCTCTCTAGCCGAAACCAAGAAGGAAACCGAGCACCGACCCGAGGTAAAACTAGAATGATGTGTATTAACTTAAACCCGTTAGATATAACCGCGAAACTACGAGCCGACACCGTTAAACCGTTTAAGTCACGAGATCTGGATGGGACCGGGTATAAACCGAACCTAAGATGAGCTTAGGGATCACCCAGCCCAGATCTGGATCGAACGGGACGAAAAATGGTGAAAAACGAGTTAAAACACGTTTTTCCGGCGAATCCGCGGTTTTTTGGCAACTTTCCGGCGGCGGCGCCGGAAAAGTTATTACGAGGTAACAGGAATGTCAGGGAATGTTCTGACATTCCCTGACTAACCCTAGTTCGCTATGGAAACTTAGCGAATCGGAGGGTGATTCTTTAGCTGATTCGCATAAGGAAGCCTAACGAACTAGAGTTGATTCGTATCCGACTCGTTAAGGGAAAAGGGTAACGAATTACCCTTGATTCGTATTAGCCAGTTCGTTAAAGGAGATAACGAATTAGATTATCCAATTCGCTACAGGAATTGATTCGTTTAAACAACCAGTTCGTTAAGGGGTTCAATTCGTTACAAGAACCAGTTCGTATGACAGCCCGATTCATTAAGAATAATGTAAGGAATTAGAAGTTTGACATAATGACAGAATAGTCCCTGAACTTAGAAAAGAATGATTTAATTGCAAAGAAGCCCTTGAACTTTGTAAGTTAGCAAAATTTAATAATTCAAAATCTTAATGGAAAATGTGTTACGACAGTTAGTGGAAATAAAATTTTTCCAAGCTGACCTGGCAGCTCGACCCCAGCCAGGGGCTCTGCCCCTTTGACCCTATCTAGGGGCTGTCGCCCCAAGACCCCGCTGCCAAGGGCGCTGCCCCCGGACCCCCGCTCGTTGTGGGTTATAATTAGACTCGAAACGCGAGATGAGTAGTGATAGTTAATTGATGCATGTAATTATTATACAGTTAGTCGTGCCCAACTGAAGAAAGGAATAACTATTAACGGTGAACGTAACCGACTACAGGTGAGTTTCTAGCCCCATTCTTTGTTATGTTTTCGGGGCTGTGTGCATACTCGATGTGATTAGTTAATACCCTTATCCTAAGTGATAAGTGTATGCCATATGTGTATTATGTGAAATGTATGAATGTTTTCTTGTCGGTACATGAACGATCTTCGGAATTGCAGGGAAGTGTATAGGACACGGAGAGTAACGTGATCAGCTAATCACAGCTGGCCACTGTTATTACCTGTTAGCTTTACTATCCTTGTACTAAATAGTTCCTTGAGTGATGACGCTTGTGTTTTTCCTTCCAGAATACGACGGTTGGATCTATGGTAGTTGTTGGAGCAGGAGGCCGCACTGGACGTCGTGGCAGGCCTCGTCGTGTCCAACGACCTTCGGTAGATACAACTTCCAACACCGAAGCTGAAGGAAGCGCAACTAGAGGAAACCTTAACAACAATGAAGGGGTTCAGCTAGATCCCTTAATCCAAGAAGCTATTGTTCAAGCGGTAGCGACTGCTGTGAAGAACCTGAATCCCGATAGATCTGCTGGAAGCCGTGAAAGAACTGCTGAAGGGGCAGGAGGAGATGGTAGGAAAGATGACGAGAGGGAAAAAGGTGATTCAAGTGAGGTTAAAGTTGTGAAGACCGGTGAGGGAAAGAGAGGCCGAGGCGGGTGTAACTACAAGTCCTTTAAAGGATGTGACCCGCCGAAGCTGACTGGTTTGGGAGACGCAATCGCTACCCTTCAATGGATAACCACCATGGATAAAATTATCCGTATTAGCGAGTGTCGTCCCGATCAAGCTGTCGGTTATGCCACCCAATCATTTAAAGATGAGGCGATGTATTGGTGGGAATCGATTGAGCAGAGAAGGGGCCGAGAGGAAATCAAGGCTATGAGGTGGGAGGATCTGAAAGAACTAGTTATGAAGAAATTTTGTGCTGACGCCGAGGTTGAGAGGGCGGAGATGAAGTTCCTGAACTTGAAAGCTGGGACGATGACACATCGTGAGTACACCACCGAGTTCAACCGAATGTCTAGGTTGTTGCCTGAAATGGTCAACACCGAGGCTAAGAGAATCAAATGTTATGTGAGGGGACTGCCACAAAAGGGTCGCATGCTGTTCAGGACGAATAAACCTGCTACTTTTGACTCTGCTGTCGAACTCTCAGAGGCGGTTTATGAGGATCTGGCTGCGGACGATGTTGTGGTGGGGGAAGAGAAGAAAGGCAAGAAGTGGGTCGCTCCTGTTAAACGACCTGGTACCCAGTTGTGGAACTCTAAGGACAAGAAGTAGAAGGTGTGGGAGAGAAAGACGTGCAAGACGTGTGGGAAGGTGCACGGTGGAGAGTGCAAGTGGGGCACTGGTTTGGATATGTGTCACAAGTGTGGAAAGGCTCATGGTGGAGAGTGTAGGCTTGGGACAAATGCCTGTTATAAGTGTGGGAAGGTGGGGCACTATGCTAATGAGTTTGATGTAAAACCCGTATGCTACAAGTGTGGTAAGACGGGCCATATGGCAAGGGAGTGTCCATGAGAGTACTTATCCGACGCATGATTTAGGGCTAGCAGCAATAGTGCATGCTCTCAAGATATGGAGACATTATCTATATGGTACTAAGTGTACCATTTACACAGATCATAAGAGTTTAAAGTACTTATTCGAGCAGAAAGAGCTGAACATGAGTCAGAGGAGGTGGTTAGAATTGATAAAGGATTACGACTGCGATATTAAGGACTACCTTGGTAAAGCTAATGTGTTCGCCGATGCGCTAAGCCGTAAGAACGAGGAAGTCCTTGCAACAGTGAAGTCATACCAGTTGATTATGAATTCAAGTCTGTTTGATGAAATCATCAAAGTACAGTCTGAAGTGTTGATAGATGAAGAGCTAGTGAAGAAAGAAAGGATTTTCGGTCAGAAAGACGAGTTGACGGAAAACACTCATGGTGTTAAGACTAGGTTTGACCGTATGTGGATACCACGCCATGGGGATCTCAGAGGTCGAATCTTAGATGAAGCTCGTAAGTCAAGGTATTCGATTCATCTGGGAACTACGAAGATGTACCAAGATTTGAAAAGAGATTACTGGTGGCTAGGCATGAAGAATGATGTAGTAGATTATGTCAGTAAGTGCCTAACTTGCTTGCAAGTCAAGGCAGATCACCAGAAACCCTATGGAAAGATGCAGCCTCTAGAGATACCAGAATGGAAATGGGAACACATCACCATGGATTTCATAACTAAGCTACCTCATACAGCTAAGCATCATGATACCATCTGGGTGATAGTGGACCGTTTGACCAAAAGTGCTCACTTTCTGCCCATACGAGAGGCCATCTCATCAGAAACATTGCAAATTTATTCATAAAAGAGGTTGTAGACAAGCATGGAGTGCCGTTATCGATCGTGTCTGATAGAGACACTCGATTCACTTCGAGGTTTTGGAAGAAGTTCCATAAAGCTATGGGAACGAGATTGAACATCAGTACGGCGTATCATCCTCAAACCGATGGACAGTCTGAAAGGACGATCCAAACCCTTAAAGATATGCTACGTGCTTGTGTTTTAGACTTTGGAGGAAGTTGGGATGATCATCTGCATCTAGCAGAGTTCTCCTATAACAACAGCTACCATTCAAGTATTGGTATTCCACCGTTTGAGATGCTTTACGGTAGACGATGTAGGACCCCGGTGTGTTGGGGAGAGATTGGTCAGAAAGAGATGGGAAGCCTAGAAGTTGTGCAAGAAACCTCTTAGAAGTTCGATCAGATCAAGGCAAGAATGAAAGCAGCCCAAGACAGACAGAAGTCGTATGCTGATAAGCGGCGAAGACCGATTAAGTTTAACGTCGGTGACAATGTTATGCTCAAGGTCTCGCCTTGGAAAGGAATCATTCGTTTCAGGAAGAGGGGAAAGTTGAGTCCAACGTACATTGGACCGTTTAAGATTATAGATCGTGTAGGTGAAGTGGCTTATAAGCTAGACTTGCCAGAAGAGTTAGAAGGAATTCATTCAACCTTCCATGTTTCTCAACTAAGGAAATGCCTAGCAGATGACACGTCTCACGTGCCATTGATGGACATTGAGGTTGATGAACAATTGAACTACATTGAGCAACCGATCGAGATAGTTGACCAAAAGGAGAAAAAACTTAAGGTTATACCTTTAGTGAAAGTGATATGGAAGCATCGCAAGGGTTCAGATGCCACTTGGGAAGCGGAGGATGAGATGCGCAAGTTTTACCCAAATTTGTTTATGTAATAGTTAGGTTTCGGGGACGAAACCTCTTTAAGGGGGAAAGACTTGTAACATCCTACTTTTGGTTATAATAATAAAATATATTTCGTCTATTTTATAGTGCGTCGTTACCGGTTTAGATAAATAGATTACGAGTTGAGCTAGTGTTGGGTAAATGGATGTGGGTTATGGACTTGGGTTAGGAAAGAAAGAAGGAAAGACCATGGGCTTAAGCCCATGATCCATAAATATATAAACCCTTAATCACCATTTAATTCCATTTCACACATATTCCATACACCACCCAAAACACACATCTAAGCTTCTCTCTAGTTCTCTCTTTTCTCTCTAGCCGAAACCAAGAAGGAAACCGAGCACCGACCCGAGGTAAAACTAGTATGATGTTTATTAACTTAAACCCGTTAGATATAATCGCGAAACTACGAGCCGACACCGTTAAACCGTTTAAGTCACGAGATCCGGATGGGATCGGGTATAAACCGAACCTAAGATGAGCTTAGGGATCACCCTAGCTCAGATCCGGATCGAACGGGACGAAAAATGGTGAAAAACGAGTTAAAACACGTTTTTCCGGCGAATCCGCGGTTTTCCGGCGGCGGCGCCGGAAAGGCAATTAATGGAAAAATACGCCGAAAAGGCTCTGCCCCTTGGACCCTGCTAGGGGTTGCCGCCCCTAGACCCCGCTGCCAGGGGCGCTGCCCCCAGACCCCCGCTCGTTGTGGGTTATAATTAGACTCGAAACGCGAGATGAGTTGTGATAGTTAATTGATGCATGTAATTATTATACAGTTAGCCGTGCCCAACTGAAGAAAGGAATAACTATTAACGATGAACGTAACCGACTACAGGTGAGTTTCTAGCCCCATTCTTTGTTATGTTTTCGGGGCTGTGTGCATACTTGATGTGATTAGTTAATACACTTATCCTAAGTGATAAGTGTATGCCATATGTGTATTATGTGAAATGTATGAATGTTTTCTTGTCGGTACATGAACGATCTTCGGAATTGCATGTACTGCTAGGAAATGGTTGATGTTATATGTATGGTGTAAGATGAATAATGAATGATGTATGTATGAAACCTACGATTATGTAAATAGAAAGTATGCTACAGCGGTATGGAAGAAAGGGTACCGGACCCTAATAATATCCGAGGATGGAGGGTACCAGACCCTAATAATATCCGAGGATGGAGGATACCGGACCCTAATAATATCCTAGGATGAAGGGTGACCGGACCCTGATAATATCCGAGGATGGAGGGCACTGGACCCTAATAATATTCGCGGTATGTAGGGCGAAATGCTCTTTATAACGTAAGGTTAGCTATGAATATGTATGGATGAACAGGTTATGTATGAAAAGCGTACCTTCGGGCACGTATACGTGTATGTAAAGTAAGTTATGTGATTAACTAGAACTCACTAAGCGTAGCTGACTTTTAATATGCATGCAGGCAAATAGGTTGAGGCAGCTCGCGTGATTGAAGACACATGGCATGGAATCGAAGATATTGGCATCTCGACGAAATGTTGTGATGTTTTAAAGACTATGTTTTATTTATTTGATTATGAATGTTTTATAAGACAAGATTTGAAGGTTATGTAACATATTATGGTTGAAGTTTTAATGTTCCGCGAATGTTTTAATTAACTCTGATATTTAGAACTGCGTTTATGAGTAAATCCAACACCAAAGTAGGGCTACCGGTAACGGGGCCTTACATTATATCAAGAGATTTGTTTTTATAATGCTTATTTTTTAACTAAAAATATGTTTAATGAATTTATATATATTTTTATTATTAATAAAGATTTCTTTTAGATTAATATTGTAAATTATAAATAATAAATAATAATATTTATTAAAAATATGATCTTTTATAAAAAAAATACTTGAATTTATATTATATTTTAATATGTTAAATAACAAGATAAATTTTAAATATATATTCTAAATTAAACCTGTTTTTATAAATTAAAACCTTTAACAAATTTTAAACTAAAATATATATACTCATATAATATATGGTTTTAACGAATGTTTCGGAAAACGACTAGTAAATGTGCCAGTTTTGTAAAAATAATGATTTATTAATATATATATATATATATATATATATATATATATATATATATATATATATATATAATATTTATAATATTTATAATATAGCTTGGGTAGTTAAATTAATTGATATAAAGATTATATGGTTAATTAACAAATGAAAAAAAATTCCCAAAAAAATGGGCGGGGAGGGGGGTTCAAACCCGCGCCCCCAGCGGTTCAATGTTTTAAGCGAAGGTGCACCTGCCACTGGGGCAGGTGGCTAACTCAAGCAGTGACCAACTTACAAAATTTAAATACTACTAGCTGCGAACCCAAATTAAGAACAAACCCTAGCAATCCCAATCATTATATCCGTTACGTGATTGTTTAATTAAAGTTAGGGCTATTGTACAATGAATAACTGTAACATCCTTAAATTTTTATAATAAATAAAAGAAAGTCCATGAAATTAGAAACGAGTGTTGATAATTAATTGTAAGGCCCCGTTACCGGTAGCCTTACTTTAACGTTGGATTTACTCATAAACGCAGTTCTAAATATCAGAGTTAACAAAAACTTTCGCGGAATAATAAAAACTTCATCCATAACATTTTACATAACCAACAAGTCATGTCTTATAAAACATTCGTAGTCAATTAAAACTAAACATAGTCTTTAAAACATCACAGCATTTCTTCGAGATGCCAGTATCTTAGATTTCCATGCCATGTGTCTTCAGTCACGCGAGCTGCCTCAACCTATTTGCCTTCGTGCATACTAAAAGTCAGCTATGCTGAGTGAGTTCTAGTTAATCACGTAACTTACTTTTCATACACATATACCTGCCCGAAGGTACGCATTACAACATATCAAGATCAGCATTCGTCCATACACATTCATATCTAACCATACATTATAAAGGGCGTTTCACCCTACATACCTAGGATATTTTTAGGGTCCGGTTCCCTCCATCCTCGGATATTATTAGGGTCCGGTCACCCTTCATCCTCGGATATTATAAGGTCTGGTCACCCTTCATCGTCGGATATTATTAGGGTCCGGTACCCTTCATCCTCGGGTATTATTAGGGTCAGGTACCCTTTCTTCAATAGCTTCACACTATACCTGTCCTTAAATATTTTTCCTGACAATACGTGCAATCTCCGAAGAACGTTCACGTACCATTAACTTATCATACGCACATTATGCATACATTATAAATATTCATACATACATCTTATCTTACATCATACATAGCAATCACGTCTTTAGCTACCACCTGACGGTACATGCAATATCCGAAGATCGTTCACGCACCGTCAAGAAATCCTCATACATCCATCACACAAGGCATACACTTACTACTTAAGGTAAGTGTATTAACTATCACATCGAGTATGCACACAGCCCCGAAAACATAACAAGGAAGTGGGGCTAGAAACTCACCTCAATGCGGTTGCGTTCACCGTTTACGGTTATTCTCTTCTTGAGCTGTGCCCGACTAACAGTATAATAATTATACGTTTCAGTAAACTATCACTACACATATCGCTTTTCTAGTTTAATTATTACCCTCAACGAACGGGGGTCCGGGGGCAGCGCCCCTGGCAGTGGGGTTCTCGGGGCGGCAGCCTCTAGCGGGGTCCAAGGGGCAGAGCCCCTGGCTAGGGTTAAGCTGCCTTAACACATTTTCCATTAGGGTTTTGAATCCTTAAATAATTTGCTACTTAAAGTCCAAGGGCTTCTTTGTAATTAAATAGTTCTTTTCTAAGTCTAGGGACTGTTATTGTCATTCAGTTAAACTTCTAATTCGTTATTGGTTCATAGCGAATTGGATTATCCTAGCGAACTGGTTCTTATAACGAATTGAACCCTTAACGAACTGGACTCCTTAACGAATCAGTCCATATAGCGAATTGGATCTTCTAATTCGTTATTTCTTTTAACGAACTAATCATAACGAATCAAGGGTAATTCATTACCCTTTTCCCTTAACTAATCTGAGACGAATCATAGACGAACTAGAGCTAGTTCGCTGTGCTCCCTTAAGCGAATCAACTAACGAATCACCTTCAATTCGTTAAGTCCCCATAGAGAACTAGGGTTAGATCAGGGAATGTCAGAACATTCCCTGACATTCCTTATCCTCGTACAACTATTCCGGCGCCGCCGGAAGGGTTAGGTCAGGGAATGTCAGAACATCCCTGACATTCCTTATCCTCGTACCAATATTCCGGCGCCGCCTTTCCGGCGCCGCCTTTGCCGGAAAGCCGCCGGAAAACCGCGAACACGTCGGAAAAACGAGTTTTAACTCGTTTTTCACCGTTTTTTGTCCCGTTCGATCCAGATCTGAGCTAGGGTGACCCCTAAGCTCACCATAGGTTCAGTTTATACCCGATTCCACCCGGATCTCGTGACTTAAACGGTTTAACGGTGTCGGCTCGTCATTTAGTGACCATAACTAACGGATTTAAGCTCATACAACAAAATACTATCATACCTTGGGTCGGGATTCGATCCTTCTTCTATATTTAGGCTAGAGAGGCTAGAGAGAGAGAGAGAGCTTAAGTGTGTGTGTTTGAGAGGTGTAAGGGATATGTGTAAATGAATTAAATAGAGGATTTAGGGTATATATATTTTTGATCATGGGCTTAAGCCCATGGTCTTTCCTTCATTCCTCCATAACCCAAGTCCATAACCCATATCCATTTACCCAACACAAGTCCATCTCGTATTCTATTCAACTAAACCGATAACGACCCGCTATAAAATAAACGAACTTTATTTTATTAATATAACCGAAAGTAGGATGTTACAAGTCTTCCCTCCTTAAAGAGATTTCGTCCCCGAAACCTAACTATTACATAAACAGATTCGGATAAAACTTGCGCATCTCATCCTCAGCTTCCCATGTAGCGTCCGATCCCTTGCGATGCTTCCATATCACTTTCACTAGGGGTATAACCTTGTGACGAAGTTGCTTCTCTTTGCGATCGACAATCCTTATCCGTTGCTCAATGTAGTTCAGCTGTTCATCAACCTCAATGTCCATCAATGGCACGTGCGACGTGTCATCAGCTAGACACTTCCTTAGATGAGAAACATGGAAGGTTGAGTGAATTCCTTCTAACTCTTCAGGCAATTCCAGTTTATAAGCCACTTCACCCACACGATCTATAATCTTAAACGGTCCAATGTACCTCGGACTCAACTTTCCTCTCTTCCTGAAGCGAATGATTCCCTTCCAAGGCGAGACCTTGAGCATCACACTGTCACCAACGTTAAACTCAATCGGTCGTCTCCGCTTATCAGCATACGACTTCTGTCTATCTTGAGCAGCTTTCATCCTTGCCTTAATCTGATCGAACTTTGAAGAAGTTTATTGCACAACTTCTAAACTTCCTATCTCTTTCTGACCAATCTCCCCCCCAACATACCGGGGTTCTACATCGTCTACCGTAGAGCATCTCGAACGGTGGCATACCAATACTTGAATGATAACTGTTGTTGTAGGAGAATTCTGCTAGATGCAGATGATCGTCCCAACTCCCTCCAAAGTCCAAAATACAAGCACGTAGCATATCCTCAAGGGTTTGGATCGTCCTTTCAGACTGCCCATCTGTTTGAGGATGATAAGCCGTACTGATGTTCAATCTTGTTCCCATAGCTTCATGGAACTTCTTCCAAAACCTCGAAGTAAAACTAGTATCTCTATCAGACACGATCGATAATGGCACTCCATGCTTAGATACAACCTCTTTAATGAACAAGCTTGCCAACGTTTCTGACGAGATAGCCTCTCGTATAGGCAGAAAGTGAGCACTCTTGGTCAAACGGTCCACAATCACCCAGATGGTATCATGATGCTTAGCTGTAAGAGGTAGCTTAGTTATGAAATCCATGGTGATGTGTTCCCATTTCCATTCTGGTATCTCTAAAGGCTGCATTTTCCCATAAGGCTTCTGATGCTCTGCCTTGACTTGTAAACAAGTTAAGTACCTACTGACGTAATCTACCACATCATTCTTCATCCTGGCCACCAGTAGTCTCTTTTCAAATCTTGGTACATCTTCGTAGCTCCTGGATGAATAGAATATCTTGACTTATGAGCTTCATCTAAGATTCGACCTCTGAGATCTCCATGGCGTGGAATCCACATGCGGTCAAACCTAGTCTTAACACCATGCGTGTTTTCCATCAACTCGTCTTGCTGACCTAAAATCCTTTCTTTCTTTACTAGCCCTTCATCTACCAGCACTTCAGACTGCACCTTGATGATTTCTTCAAATAAGCTTGAGTTCATAACTAGCTGATATGACTTTACTGTTGCAATGACTTCCTCATTCTTACGGCTTAGTGCATCAGCGACCACGTTAGCTTTACCAGGGTAGTACTTAATATCGCCGTCGTAATCCTTTATCAATTCTAACCATCTTCTCTGCCTCATGTTCACTTCCTTCTGCTCGAAGAAGTACTTTAAAATCTTATGATCTGTGTAAATGGTACACTTAGTACCATACATATAGTGTCTCCATATCTTGAGAGCATGCACTACTGCTGCTAGCTCCAAATCATGCGTCGGATAAGTACTCTCATGGACCTTCAATTGTCTAGACGCGTAAGCTATCACCTTTCCTCGTTGCATCAACACGCAACCTAACCCACGATGCGAAGCATCAGTACAAACAACCAAATCCTCGTCACCATCGGGTAAAGCAAGGATTGGAGCTTGCGTGAGTCTCTTCTTTAACTCCTGGAAAGCCTCTTCCTGAAACTTACCCCAACTGAATACTATCTAATTTCGGGTCATGCCGGTCAACGGTGCGGCTATCTTGGAGAAACCTTAGATGAATCTCCTATAGTAGCCAGCTAATCCTAAGAAGCTTCGTACATCAGTCGGATTCTGTGGAGTCTTCCAATTTGTTATCGCTTCAATCTTAGCTGGGTCCACGGTAATCCCTTCAGGATTGATCACGTGACCTAGAAATTGTACTTCTCGCAACCAGAACGCGCATTTCGAAAATTTAGCATACAACTTCTCTTTCTTCAGAGTCTCTAATACTTCTCGCAGATGCTCAGCATGGCCGGACTTGCTTTTGGAATAAATCAATATATCGTCTATGAAGACAATAACCGACTTATCCAACATTGGCCGACATACCCTATTCATCATGTCCATAAATGCTGCGAGAGCATTCGTTAGACCGAATGACATTACGAGGAACTCGTAGTGTCCATACCGCGTCCGAAACGCTGTTTTAGGGATGTTTGCCTCTTTCACCTTCAACTGATGATAGCCTGATCTGAGATCTATTCGTGAGAACCAGCTTGACCCTTGTAGTTGGTTAAACATATCGTCAATCCTTGGCAAAGGATATCTATTATTTACCATAAGCTTGTTCAACTCGCGATAGTCTATGCACATTCTCATACTTCCATCTTTCTTCTTTACGAACAACACTGGCACGCCCCAAGGAGAAACACTTGGTCTTATGAAACCTTTGTCGAGGAGTTCTTGTAGTTGGGACATCAATTCTTTCATCTCAGACGGCGCTAGACGGTAAGGCGCTTTCGCGACGGGCTGGGCTCCTGGTATTAAATCTATCTGGAATTCTATCTCACGTTCCGGTGGCAACCCCGGAAGATCCTCAGGGAATACTTCTGGGTAATCGAGAAAAATAGGTACATCTTTCATTTCTTTCATCTCGGCCGTAGCGTTGACAACATACGCCAGGTAGGCACCGCACCCTCTCCTTAACAAACCTTCTGCTTTTATCATTGAAATGACGTTAAAACCTGAACTTTCCTTATCGCCATAAACCGTCACGACACTACCATCCAAGGACTTTAGCTTTATTATTCTACTCTTACATACTATCTGAGCTTCGTATTCAGATAACCAATCCATTCCCAAGACTACATCGAACCCTCCTAAGGTCATAACATACAAGGTAACAGGGAACTCATGTATCTCTAACTCTATCTTATAGTTTTTAACCATTTTCATTATTTTCACCGAGGTGTCACTAGCGGTTTCTACTATGAAGGTTTCAAACACTCGGCAACTTTTCATTTTTGCTAGTTTACTAAACGCCGTAGCTACAAAACTCCTATTCGCACTCGAATCAAATAATACTGAAGCAGAAATACCGTTTACTAGGAACGTACCGGTCACAACATCAGGAATCTATCTAGCCTGTTCCTGGGTCAGCATGTAGGCTCTAGTCCTCGGCCTTGCTTGATCAGCATCTTTCTTCCCACTACCTCCAGCCTCACCGTCGGCGCACTCCCTTACCATATGGCCTGTCTTACCGCACTTAAAGCATGCATGTTTTGCATTACATTCATTAGCATAATGACCCATCTTCCCACACTTATAGCAGGCATTTGTCCCCATCCTGCATTCTCCACCATGAGCCTTTCCACATTTGTGGCACACGTCCGAACCAGTACCCCACTTGCACTCGCCACCGTGTACCTTCCCACACGTCTTGCATGTCTTTCTCCCCCACACCTTCTGCTTCTTGTCCCTAGGGTTCCATAACTGAGTACCAGGTCGTTTGGCAGGCGCGACCCACTTCTTCTCCTTCTTCTCATCCATAGCCACCTCATCTATCAAGTCCTCATAAACCGTTTCCGTGAGCCCCACAGCAGAATCAAAAGTACCTGGTCTACCGTTTCCGTGACACGAACATTCTGTGGCAGTACCCTGAGGTAGCATTTGATCCGCTTGGCCTCGGTGTTCACCATGTCTGGCACCAACCTTGACAGACGGTTGAAATCAGTGAGGTATTCTCGGTGCGTCATCTTACCCGCCTTCAGACTTAAGAACTTCATCTCAACCTTCTCTATCTCTGCATCAGACATAATCGTTTCATCACTAACTCCTTCAGATCGTCCTACCTCAAGGCCTTGATCTCTTCTCGACTCTTCCTCTGCTCGACTGTCTCCCACCAGTACATCGCCTCCTCACCGAAGGATTGGGTAGCATACCCCACAGCTTGGTCGGGACGACATTCGCTAATTCGGATAATTTTGTCCATCGCGGTTATCCATTGGAGAGTAGCGTTGCGTCTCCCAAGCCGGTTAGCTCCGGTGGACCACATCTTTTGAAAGACTTATAGTTGCACCCACCTCGGCCCCTTTTCTTGTCATCAACCTTCACTGACTTCACCACGCTTGATTCTTCCCTTTCCCCTTCACCATTTTTCTTACCATCTCCTTCCGCCCTTTCAGCGGTTCTTTCACGGCCTCCAGCAGACCCTTCAGCATTCCAGTTCTTCACAGCAACTGCTACCGCTTGCACAATGGCAGCTTGAACTGCAGGGTCAAGTTGATACCCCTCGTTGTTACTCGGATTTCCACCAGCTGCACTTCCTTCTCCCTCATTATTAGTAGCTGCTTCCACTGACGGTTCTCGGACAACGCGTGGCCTGCCACGACGTCCCGTACGTCCTCCTTTTCCAGCAGCTTTCTTAGCTCCAGCCATTCGTATTCTATAAGGAAACACAAATGTCATCACTTAAGGAACCATTTAGTATAAGGATAGTAAGGCTAACAGGTAATAACAGTGGCCAGCTGTGATTAGCTGATCACGTTACTTTCCGTGTCCTATACACTTCCCTTTATGAGTCTATTTGTGCTGGTTCTACTTCTAACAGTTAGACAATCAAGAATTTCATATCATCTTATACCTCTATCCCTAGCAATTAAGCTAGCATTCACACATTCTTTATTTAGCAATTACGCAAACATTCATTCATTATTTTACTTTACATGTGAATTTAATCACGTACTTTACCTTTACTTAGCTTGCTTGAGTGACACATGGCATTCTCGTACTGGCATCTTCATGTAGGATGCTTAAATCTCTCGAACTTTGCTATGATACCAACTTGTAAGGCCCTGTTACCGGTAGCCCTACTTTAACGTTGGATTTACTCATAAACGCAGTTCTAAATATCAGAGTTAACAAAAACTTTCGCGGAATAATAAAAACTTCATCCATAACATTTTACATAACCATCAAGTCATGTCTTATAAAACATTCGTAGTTAATTAAAACAAAACATAGTCTTTAAAACATCACAACATTTCTTCGAGATGCCAGTATCTTCGATTTCCATGCCATGTGTTTTCAGTCACGCGAGCTGCCTCAACCTATTTGCCTGCGTGCATACTAAAAGTCAGCTATGCTGAGTGAGTTCTAGTTAATCACGTAACTTACTTTTCATACACATATACGTGCCCGAAGGTACGCATTACAACATATCAAGATCAGCATTCGTCCATACACATTCATATCTAACCATACATTATAAAGGGCGTTTCACCCTACATACCTCGGATATTTTTAGGGTCCGGTACCCTTCATCCTCGGATATTATTAGGGTCCGGTCACCCTTCATCCTCGGATATTATAAGGATCCGGTCACCCTTCATCCTCGGATATTATTAGTGTCCGGTACCCTTCATCCTCGGGTATTATTAGGGTCTGGTACCCTTTCTTCCATAGCTTCACACTATACCTGTCCTTAAATATTTTTCCCGACAATACGTGCAATCTCCGAAGAGCGTTCACGTACCATTAACTTAACATACGTACATTATGCATACATCATAAATATTCATACATACATCTTATCTTACATCATACATAGCAATCACGTCTTTAGCTACCACCTGACGGTACATGCAATATCCGAAGATCGTTCACGCACCGTCAAGAAATCCTCATACATCCATCATACAAGGCATACACTTACTACTTAAGGTAAGTGTATTAACTATCACATCGAGTTTGCACACAGCCCCGAAAACATAGCAAGGAAGTGGGGCTAGAAACTCACCTCAATGCGGTTGCGTTCACCGTTTACGGTTATTCCCTTCTTGAGCTGTGCCCGACTAACTGTATAATAATTATACGTTTCAGTAAACTATCACTACACATATCGCCTTTCTAGTTTAATTATTACCCTCAACGAACGGGTGTCCGGGGGCATCGCCCCTGGCAGCGAGGTTCTAGGGGCGGCAGCCCCTAGCGGGGTCCAAGGGGCAGAGCCTCTGGCTGGGGTTAAGCTGCCTTAACACATTTTCCATTAGGGTTTTGAATCCTTAAATAATTTGCTACTTAAAGTCCAAGGGCTTCTTTGTAATTAAATCGTTCTTTTCTAAGTCCAGGGACTGTTATTTTCATTCAGTTAAACTTCTAATTCTTTATTGGTTCATAGCGAATTGGATTATCCTAGTGAACTGGTTCTTATAACGAATTGAACCCTTAACGAACTGGACTCCTTAACGAATCAGTCCATATAGCGAATTGGACCTTCTAATTCGTTATTTCTTTTAACGAACTAATCATAACGAATCAAGGGTAATTCGTTACCCTTTTCCCTTAACGAATCAGAGACGAATCATAGACGAACTAGAGCTAGTTCGCTGTGCTCCCTTAAGCGAATCAACTAACGAATCACCTTCAATTCGTTAAGTCCCCATAGCAAACTAGGGTTAGGTCAGGGAATGTCAGAACATTCCCTGACATTCCTTATCCTCGTACCACTATTCCGGCGCCGCCTTTGCCGGAAAGCCGCCGGAAAACCGCGAACACGTCGGAAAAACGAGTTTTAACTCATTTTTCACCGTTTTTCGTCCCGTTCGTTCCAGATCTGAGCTAGGGTGACCCCTAAGCTCATCATAGGTTTGGTTTATACCCGATTCCACCCGGATTTCGTGACTTAAACGGTTTAACGGTGTCGGCTCGTCGTTTAGTGACCATAACTAACGGATTTAAGCTCATACAATAAAATACTATCATACCTTTGGTCGGGATCCGATTCTTCTTCTATATTTCGGCTAGAGAGAGAGAGAGAGCTTAAGTGTGTGTGTTTGAGAGGTGTAAGGGATATGTGTAAATGAATTAAATGGAGGATTTAGGGTATATATATTTTTGATCATGGGCTTAAGCCCATGGTCTTTCCTTCATTCCTCCATAACCCAAGTCCATAACCCATATCCATTTACCCAACACAAGTCCATCTCGTATTCTATTCAACTAAACCGATAACGACCTGCTATAAAATAAACGAACTTTATTTTATTAATATAACCGAAAGTAGGATGTTACATTAATATTAAATATAGAAAGGATTATGGACTTGGGTAATTAAAATAGATCAAGATGTCTTACCAAACATTCATAGTCATTTAAAAACAAAACATAGTCTTTAAAACATCATAACACTTCTTTGAGACGCCAGTGTCTTCAATTCGATACCATGTGTCCCCATTAAGCGAACTGCCTCATCCTACTCACCTGCGTGCATACTAAAAGTCAGCTACGCTGAGTGAGTTCTAGTTAATCACACATAATACCATACATACACTTACCTTTCATTATGCATCCAAAGATACATAATAATTACTTTACTAATTTATTTTCATTTCATAAGTTCATACATACGTTTGTACTTTATTACTTTCATACTATATAAATTAACGTCCTTTTCTATCTCGGATATTATTAGGGTCCGATCCCTTCCTTTTCTATCTCAGATATTATTAGGGTCTGGTCCCTCTTTCCTATGTCTATCTAAGATATTATTAGGGTCTGATCCCTTTCTTGTCTATCTCAGATATTATTAGGGTCTGGTCCCTTTTTACTTCTCTATCTCAGATATTATTAGGGTCTGGTCCCTCTTTCTTCATCTTCGTACATACCGCCTTTACATACCCATAACATACATACTTTCTTGAATCATTCATACATATTCATATATTGTACGTATATCTATCATACACATTCATCTATCATAAACATACCTCCCTTGTTGGCACGTGCAATATCCGAAGATCGTTCACGTACCGACAAGCTTTCATTCACATTTAAGATATACATACATAACACATAAACCATATAAGGCATACACTTACCAATTAAGGTAAGTGTATTAACTATCACATCGAGTATGCACACAGCCCCGAAAACATAACAAGGAAATGGGGCTAGAAACTCACCTGAATCCTATTACGCTCTCCGTTAATCGTTATTCCCTTCTTGAGTTGTGCACGGTAAACTGTATAATATTTTCATGTATCAATTGACTACTACTACTCATGTTGGTGCATAAATGTCAGTAGTTCATATGTCTAATGTCTGTAATCGAGTCTGTAATATTGTTTATGTATTTGTTTGTTTAAAGCGAAGTTGTTGACAAGTTCGCTTAGGCGAACTTGTTAACCAAGCGAAGTTGTTGACAAGTTCGCTTAGGCGAACTAGTTAACCAAGCGAAGTTATGAACAACTTCGCCTGAGGCGAAGTTGTCGTGTATTTATATAGGTTACGGCTAGTTGTTCAAGAAGTTTGTGTAAGTCAGTTATTGTTCGTGAGTCAAGTGACTTGAGGTCGAGAGTCTATAACTGTGATTATATCACGTGTTGAGTTATTAATATACCGTGTGTTTGTTCATATCGTATTCGTGTGTTCGTGTGTTTGTGTTCTACGTCCGTAACGATCTACACAGGGATTCCGCACCTGTGTATATCGGGATATCTCGTGTGATCCGTCCAGGGAACCTACAATTGGTATCAGAGCTTTTGCTCGATTGTGTGGTTCGGGATATTCACGCGGGTGTAGAATTCGTCCCGTTTCGACTTTTCGCGGGACGTGTTTTCGGTGTTTTTGCTCATTCTAACCTCCTACCAGTGTGTTCAAGCCTTTAAACCGTCAAAAACCTCGTTAAAATCCGTTTTACAGATCTGCAGAAACTGTGTTGTTCGTCAGGCGAAGTTGTTGTTCATCAGGCGAAGTTGCCGTCAGGATACGTAGGGTTTCGGCGAAGATATAAGGAGAGGCGAAGTTATTCACAACTTCGCCTACTTTTTCAAGTTCGCCTAACTCAGCGAAGTTCTCTTCAAGTTCGCCTTCTTCCTAAGTTCGCTCACCCTAAGCGAAGTTATTCTCAACTTCGCCCAGTCACGCGAATTTAAGAAAGATCCAGCGAAGTTATTACTTAAGCGAAGTTATTCTTAACTTCGCCTACAGTACTTTATTAAATAAAAAAAAAAAATTTATTTTTCAGGTTTCTTCTCTTCAAGAAGGATGTCGTCGATCAATATCTCGGAGCTTGTAAAGATGGAAGTTGAAGCGGGGTCAGCTACAAAGGCCCCAAGGTTGCTGAAGGGAACCGATTTTGTCGCATGGAAGGATCGGTTCATCCAATATGTAAAGTACCAGGATGCGAAAATGTGGGTGTGCATCCAAGATGGCTATATTCCACCTGTAATGGAGTACGAAGGTAGAGACCAGATCAAAAAGTACAGTAAGATGGAAGAGGAAGAGAAGAAGATGTATGAGGCCGAGAGCAAGGCCCATGCTGCAATCACAATGGCTCTTCCACAGGAGATCCTCCATACATTCAGAAAATACACATCAGCTAGAGAGCTTTGGGAAGCTCTTGAGAACAGATTTGAAGGGAATGTAGGAATTCGAGCTTCAAAAATCAAATTGCTCAAAACTCAGTTTTCCGTCTTCAAATTTTTGAAGAACGAATCTCTAGATGATATTATCACCCGATATTATCATCTAATGACTGAGCTGAGCAACTATTCTATTTCCTACCGAGAAGAAGAAATAGTTGAGAAGCTTCTCGATGCCCTCCCACCAAAATGGAGATGTATACTGTACTGATGAGGGAAGACAAGGACTTCCCTACTTATGATCTTGAAACCACTGTCAACAAGCTCAGAACTTTTGAGCTTAATATGGTAAGAAAAGAAACATCTATGGATCAGGTTCAAGATCCAGGCATGTACGGTGCTAAAGTAAACTCCAATTCAAGTTCAAAGACTGATTCTGCCGCCTACTACACGAAGGGCGAGTCGGGTGCCAAGTCTTCACAGGAGGGGCGTGTGTCAGTAAACTCAAATGGGGATGTTTGCTTTGTAGCGGTGGATCAAGTGGTACTAAACAGACAGCAAGCCAGAGTAGTGGCTCTTCAAGTTCTTCAAGCAATAACTACTCTAAGATGCCAATGAGCGTCAAATCTGCTGAAGTGCAGTTTGGCCTCTATGCTTCGTTTATTGCTTCATATGAGAACTATATCCAAGGGAAGGTTGTTGATCCAGCGATGCTGGATGAAGACTATGACCAAATAGATGCTGATGATATGGAAGAGATGGATCTACAATGGCAGATGGCCATGATTGTGAGGAGGGTGAAGAGGTTTATGAGGAAGACAGGGAGAAAGTTTGTTGGTGGCAGGCCTGGGTTCGACAAGACTAAGGTGAGGTGCTATAACTGTCAACAAAACGGCCACTTCGCTAAAGAGTGCAGAAACGAGAGAGTTGAACGTGGTCAAGGCAGGTCTGCATAGTACAATGGGAGTAGTAAAGATTTAAGTGCCATGATGTCTAGAGAAGCAGGTGAATACAATTGGAACCTGCATTCAGATGAAACTTTTGAGCAGGCAAATATGGCTAAGGTTGAGAATGAAGAATGTGAGAAGGTCACCGGAGAAGTGAAAGCTACTGGAGAGGAAAAAGCTTTCATGGCAGATCTCAAGGACCAGTCCTCCGAGGTATGTTCTAAACCTATATGTACTAAATGTGAGAACTTGTCTGAGCAACTTGCTACCATAACTCATCAGTATGTTCGTTTAGATGCTGAATTTAAAACTCTTAAAGAGTATCATCACTTTATGAAAGCAAGAGAGAACAGTTACAAAATTAAAATAAAAGCGTGTGAAAAAGATGTTAAAAGCTTAAAAACAAAACTTGCTGAAAAAATTGAAGTGATAGATCTAAGTTATGAGGTTTTGGAAGAAAAGACCAAACTTATTGCTGAACGAGAAAAACAGATTGCTGACCACCAGGTGAAAGTGGTGGAACTGAACCGAAAACTTGAGCAGTTCAGAAATTCCTCAGCTATTCTTGATCACCTTGTTAGTGATCAAGGTACCTCTGCGAAGAGGGGAGGAATTGGTTATCACGAGGTTCCACCACCTTATAACCACAATTATACTTATAACCCTAGTGTTCAGAAATCTGTTGATTTTGAAGTTCCTCAGACAGTTCCAATCAAGGTTTCGAGTAAAGAACCAATTGTTAGTAAAGGCGAAACAAGTTCGCCTGTTTCAAGTGTGAAAATTTCTGTTGCAAGTCCAGTCTCATCAGATTCGGAGAAGTCGTCCGAATCAGGTAAGACAAAAGAGGAGAATGTGTTACCCAATGGTGGAGAAAAAGATAAAACTAACAAGAAAAGTACTCCACTAAACCCGTACGTCCCACCTTATGTGAAACGAACGGCCGGTAACACAGCCTCGAGATTCAAAACAACCTTTGAAAAGAAAGTGGAGCATATGTGTTGTTTTAGGTGTAATAAATTAGGACATCTTGTTGCAGATTGCCCTCTGAAGCCGCGATTCAGAGGTGTGAGGCCTAATAAAACTGAGAATAAGACTAATACTATTAAAAATGAAAACCATTCAAAATTTCGAAATGTAACTAATTCTTAAAACTGGTTACTTAGAATTGATCATGTCATTTATTTCTTAAAGGGAAGTTTTAAGGAGTTAATTGAAAAATGTTCAAATTATAAGGTTTGATTTTGTAAATATAGGCGATGTTAAACAGGCGAAGTTGTGAATAACTTCGCCTAGGCGAAGTTATCTGTAACTTCGCCTGTATAACTTCGCTCCTATATAAGGATTTTCAAGAGTCAAAACAGTTCATTATTTGAATATCAGCGAACTTATTCACACAGCGAACTTATCCGATTTTCATCCGATTATCCTTTTGTTTCCGATTTCATTCATTGTTCAAGGTGTGTTCGGGTTCTATATGTTATACTCGATGTTCGATGTCGTCATTCCTAGGTTGTTTCGACACCCGGTTAACGAACTCGGACGTTCGAAACCTATACCCGATTTCAAAACAAGCTTTTACGTGTTCATGTACAACCTGGTCGTTTGGTTATCATTAATATCATGTGTTTGAGCCTCTTCAATCGTCAAAGTTAATCGAAACACCGGTTTTCCGGATTTCGATTAACCTTACTGTCGCCGTTTCAGATTCAGGCGAAGTTAAGGTTTAGGCGAAGTTATCCGTAACTTCGCCTGGAGCTTAAATTCGCCTGAGGCGAAGTTATCCATTCAACTTCGCCTGAAACTTAAATTCGCCTGAGGCGATGTTGTGGTGAGGCGAACTTAAAGATGAAGCGAAGTTGTTCCCAACTTCGCCCCAACTTTAACTTCGCCTGGAACCTTTTTAACTTAATAATTTTTAGTCAAACTTAAAGCTGAAGCGAAGTTGTTCCCAACTTCGCCCAAACTTTAACTTCGCCTATACAGTCTTTATCACAACTTCGCTCATGGTAATAAGCGAACTTGTGTTATGCTTTAATGTTTATCTAACTTGGTTCGCTTGTTGCAGAGATGGCTGCTGTTGCCAGTGCTGGAGGTGCTGGAGGAGACGACGGTGACAATCAGAGGCAATTTTTCCCGGGTCACAATATGTACATCACCCTTGACCCGGAAGCGAGCGGCGTTGAGGATTACCGCGAGATTATTACTTTCCTCATACGCTCGAGGATTTTTCATGCTATCACGACGACTCTGCCGATATCCTTACCAAATATCGAAGACTTTTGGCAGACGGTAGAATACGATTGTCGTATTGAGCCCCCGGTCATGCGAGCGACTGTGAACAATCAACAGGTTCAGTTCAACTCTGAACAGATTCGGGTGGCGTTACGGTTTGGAGAAGAGACGAGGGACGACCCAACTGAGTTTGTGGCTCCGTTTCGTGATGGAGCGTTTCTCCGAATGGGCTATTCTGGTCCATTAGGCGATACACAGAGACGGAAGGGTTTTCTACTTGATCAGTGGCGCTTCCTTATGCACGTCATGATAGTTTGCATGTCAGGAAGGAAGGCAGGCACTGACGGTATGGGTGCGACCATGTAGTCCGCAATGACTGCACTGACTTACAATAAATGCTATAGTTTTAGTCAGATGGTCTTTTACGAGATTGACAGACAGAGGAGGGAGATGGCTCGTGAGCGGTTCATTATGTATCCACGTTTCATCCAGATGATATTGAACCATGTGGCTCCGAATCTACCTCAGAGACGACCGATCAGATACGTGGAATCTGTGAGCAAGCGTATCTTCGCTCAATGCCGCACTTCGAGTGCGAGGAGCAAGCCTGAGCTGCGTCCAAGGCATACTCCACTGTTTGGGTTTTTAATCAACCCAGAGTATGTTTGTAGGACCGATTCGGGACTCGGTTTCCCAACGATTCACGGGGCAACGTGTTAGAGTGCGGAATCCTCTAACACGGCGATTCGGTGGTGATCAACGGGCACGTAGGTACGATTCCTAAAGGGGTTTGACGCCTAGGATTGGAGGAAACGACCAAGAACACGAAGAACGCTCGAGAGAGTTTCTGGAGGCTGCTGGTTCTGTGATTTTCGTGAGTGTGTGTTCTGTTCAGCTGCTATGAAATTTCCTAAGTAACGTTTATATATCGAAAACTGATTCGATCGAATGATATGCCCATTCGATCGAATGAGATCTGGTTCGATCGAATCAGTGACTGATTCGATCGAATCAGCTTCGTTTGACATTTTCAGTACGTTAACTTGGTTTCACGATCGTTGGTTTCTTGTTGAACCAACCTGATAGAACTGGGGACATACATGTGACATTTCATGTCCTAACAAACTCCCCCTTGGAGCCAGTTCTATTTGCTTGTAACCAATCGAGTTCTCTTGCTCGACCGTAACTCCCCCTTGGAGTTATCTCACTCTCTCTTTTCTCAAAACTAGTGGTGCATACGTTGCATCCACAAACTCCTTTCTTCATGGAGTTCTCTCTTGATCAAATGGTACAGTCAGTCAGACTTACCATAGGTTCCGCATATCCTGAGACGCTGTCAATTGGAATTTTTGGATTAACATTTAAGCACAATTGTATTAGATTTGCAAAATTGACATTAAAGCATAATCTATCACAATATTCCAAATCATATTTCATTCAATTCAAAACAATTACAACCAGAAGATTTAACTTTTAATTACAACAAGAAACAAGATAAACGATAAACATGACAATTAATCTTCAGTTTCTTGGGCATACTTCTTCTGTTGTTCTTTCCAATTTGATCCTGCATGTATGTCATAGGCGAAGCAAATCCTAATGACATTTCTGTACGTTAACGCTTGATCTATATCTTCGGGAGCGTAAAGAATCTCTGTCTTGTACAACGTATAGACATCCTCCCGTGACAAATTTGTGAGCCACATTGGATCAAAGATACGAATTGTGCTCCAATTTCCATAGTCATTGAGCACAATAACTGCCTCATGCAGTCTTCCATCATAGTACCAATGCCTAAATGATTTGTAGAAGTCCTGCTTCATCTTTCTAAGAGGAATCTTCTTCATTGTGAGTGGTGGCATGTACTTCAAAATAACTTTTGGCCTGTTGGTGATCGGATCGATCTCCTTTTTGCTTAGATATCTCTTCGGCCTTTGTGGTGTGATCATCTTCCATTTTGTGTTGTACTCTTTTCGCAATACACTCTGATAATACGTGGCAAATGGAGATGAGTTGGCGTATAGCAGATCAAGATAATTCAGACGGTTCAGATCATGAGTAGTAAGGGTCTTCAAATCAGTAATACGTTGAAAGTATTCAACCCCCCTTTCTCTCTTGACAGCTACGCAGTTAAGATCCTTCAGACATGCCCAAGCGATAATTTCTCCTGAAGTTCTGCGACCCTTCATTTTATATGACGTTGTATGAGGAATGGTCGGCTTCGCTTGTTGTCTGGATCTTATCTTCTCAAGAATAGCATTGAATGCTTTCTTGCATTCCTCGGTTTTCTCTAAAAATTCGGCTTGAACCGCTTCAGAAGGCTGTTCCATATTGTTTGACCTTTCTTCAGCCTTTTTCTGCATTTTCTCCTCTGTTACATTTTGGAAGAAACTTGCAAAGTTAGGAAGATCGTCATTTTGTGACGTATAGTATTCAGGGTACTCTTCCTTTGACAAGTCTTCCATTTCAACGTCATCAAATTGAGAGGGATCGACGTGTGAGGGATCAGTGGCCGTAGATGATGATGATTCAGGTGTAGCAGCAGAAGAAGACGTTTGTTCTGTTGGAGGCAAAGCCAGATACTTGCCTGTTTCTACGTTGGATAACTCAAACATTTGTTCCAATTCTTCTTCTGTGAAATTATGAGAAATTTCACCTTCTTCCAAGTCTCCACTTGCGAAGTTTCGCTGCTCATTTGGATTGTCCAGTAGAAACGTGAAAAATTCTGCTGCTGTTTTTGATTGCAGCGGTTGGACATTAAACGGATTATCATCACCTGTTTGATTAAACAAAACACAATGTAACAACAATTTTAAGTAAACATATGTAATATCATAAACATGAAATACAATATCATTACATATGAAACTGAGTTTATACAAAAATCATCATTTACCAAGATTTAACATTTAAATCCTCACTACATCCACTCAACTCACTCTTTAGTACCTTCACCACCATCATCTGAAGAGTCAAGTTCTTCTGTGTCCACATCAACATTTGTTGGACCTTCCAAACGTAGAACATCTCCTTTCAATTCTGTTACTTTCGCCTCAAGGCTTAGATTCGACTCTCGTAGTTCCTTGATAGAAGAGCCCTGTTCGGCGACAGTCGCATTCAGCTGAGTGTTTTCAATTCTGAGCATGTCGTTTTCGGCTTGAAGTTTGGCAATCTGCTCATTTTTCAGTCGATTTTGCTCTTCTTGCCGTCTATTCAGCTCTTCTTGCTCAGTCTTGAACATGAACATCTTCATCATTGCCTTGTGAAGATCAGCTAGTTCTGATGCAACCTGAGGAGGTATAGACATTTCTAATTGAGGTTGAGTAGTCGGTTGTGGTGCTGATTGTGGTGCTGGTTGCTGTGGTGGTGGCGGTGCTTGTTGAACGGGAGGAGCAGCAGACGAAGTCCCAACTGATTGTAACGGTGGAGGACGTGGGAGATCAGAAAATAGACTACGATACTTCGTTGTAACCTTCTTATTTTGCCTCTTCGCAGGCCTTTCTTCGCCCGCAATTATATCGGCCAGTTGTTCCACGGCCCTAACCTCACCAGCAAAGTGCACATCTGATGCACTTGCTTCATCACCAGCATCCAGATCCTCAACGTTAAAGAATGAATCAGCCTCTTTTTCGGCATCTGTTCTGGTGTCTGCCGGTACCGCCTCCTCCTCAGTGTCAGACTCGTCGCTGGTTTTCTGATAAGGTAAGTTCTCGACGTCTGAATCACTGGCGGCTTTCCTCCACTTCCTCTTCGGAGGAGCCTTGTAAGACTGATTTGCCATGTGCCCAAAACACCTTTTGTGTGGTGGCCTTGTGGGGCGGTCCTTGTATGATTTTAATCGATTGAGGGTTTCGTTCTTCATGTGGTCCAGTTTCACCACATCACCCTCATTTTCTTTCAGTAAACCCGGAGCTTGACTATCGACGATCATTTGCACAAATCGCGGGTACTGTAGAAACTTCTCATCCGCCCCTTGTTTTATTGTAAGATTCTCCACCATATGGCTGAAGGTCATCTGCGAGAAGTTGTAGGGGCGGTTCATCACTAATGCAGCCATTGTAAACTGCATGCTTTCCCTCAATTTGTCAAAACTTGTTCTTTGAGGCCCTAAGCAGTGCATCACCACGTGTGCCAGATATTTGAACTCTGGACACAGATTGGCTTTATGGAGTAGACCGGCATTTAGGTCACCGTCGTACTTCATTCTGGCAAAACAGCCTCTGGTTCCAGCAGGATGTAACACAGTAGGATCTGAATCAGAATCAACAAACCCACAGACTTCCCTGAGGATTTGGGCAGATACAACAATTTCGTGCCCTCTAACAGTGGAGCGAATTACCGACGGCACAGCTGTTTTGTCGTGCGAGGCATTCCTCCAGAATTCCTGTTGAACTGACATGATGGGTTCTACTACCCTAGAGATAGGTCCGTGAATCCTGGACCGCTTCAGAAATTTGATCATGGTTGCAAAGTCTTTCCCATGGCTTGCCTTCTCGTCAAGAAAGGCTACAATGTTGTGCTTGATTGATGTTTTGAAAGGCACAAAAACTTCTGCAACCTCAGCCATTTTATCTGCAAACATAAACGTGTTAGAACGAACAGATATCGAAAAGACTGAATGCGTTTAACATTTTCAAACTTTCTGGACTGGTTCAATCGAATGAGTTTTGATTCGATCGAATGAGCTACTCATTCGATCGAGTGAGATCTAGTTCGATCACAGACAGTCGAATGAGATAGATTTCACCTTTGACATCTGATTCGATCGAACTACTGACCGAATAAGTCTCATTCGATCGAACAAGAGACTCGTTCGACCGAATAGACTGATTCGACTCCTTCAAACATCAGCCCAGAATGTGAAGAATCCCGATCGACATTTTCGATCGTTTAAACGATACACAACACACAGATAGCATCGGTTGAGGTTTGTGAACATGTATCAACATTAAACTACAAGTCTTAAACAGTTAAAAACAGTTTAATGTGTGTTTCTTTCAAATGTCCGATTCCGAGAACAAAACGACCAAAAACTTGATCAAATCATGGTCATAATCCAAAAAATCTTACATTTTTGTGATGTACGTGAAAAACCGAGTAAGATGAATGGATCAAAACGAGGGATTCGCGAAAACGATTTTGAGAGAAATTTTCTGTAAAATTTTTCAAACTATTCTGACCGATCGAATGAGTCTGAGTATTTATACTGTTTCTGGACTCATTCGATCGAATGAGATGTCATTCGATCGACAGGACTTGTTCGATTGGACCAATCGATCGAATAAGTCTCTCGCAACAACTCTCATTCTCACAACAACTGACTCGATCGAATCGTCTCATTCGATCGATTTACTCGATCGAATAGCTACATATTCGATCGAATGAGAAAAAAAAAACTTTGAAAAAATAAACTTTTAAACTTTTTATTCCCCGCCATCGATCGTGGTGCCTTTGAACCTGCAAGAAAACATAAACTTTTGACACTTGGTTAGTTTTCTTAGACATTTTCCGATAATGAGAGCTTAGTTCCTACAGAACATATAGACCATAAGACATTAGTAAACACACGGAAAAATATCAGGCACAACCATCTTTGGGTTTTCTTGTCACTTCTTCTTTCTTTCATGCACAGCCGGTTGCGCAGATAAACATTTAGCAACCTGCATGAAGTTTTCTTTCATTCCTACACACTGGATAAACATTTAGTAGGAACAGACAGGGATCAGACTACCTGTCACGATGATTTCTCATCGATTATCAGACAAACAGAACTAAATAAAATGAAAAATAAATAGAAATAAAATCTTTTTGGTTTTTTTTTTTTTTTTTTTTAAATATTTACAGGAAGGGACAGGGATCAGACTACCTGTCACTGGATGATTTCTCATCAACATTAAAGCAGAATAAAAATAAAAATAATTCAGAATAAAAATCTTTTTGAATTTTTATAATATTCAAACTGAAATAAGCAACTGTACAAAATTTAAAGTACAATATTTTTGGTTGAGAAGGATTTATAATAAGAAATCATACAGACTTATTTGACTATCTACTGAGACTTTTCGAGATTTTTCACATGTTTTTGATTTTTCTTAATAAAAGAGTATACAATATTAAACTAGACATAATGAACATTCTTTTTGTGAGAAAGATCCGAACATGGGATCAGTACTGACATTGTAGCACTCAGTAAGTTCAATATAATTTCTTTTTGGTCGATACATATTACCGATGCGATTATGGGTATATTTGTCCATTTAAACTTAAACAAACATCCTCTCGTCTGTCAATGACCATTTGATAATTGCTTGTGATCACAGCTATGTATCCCACCATATTTTGATTGACTCACGTAGGACCTCACAACATATTGAACAGTCAAATCGGCGCATCTTATTTTTGACAAATGACCATAAGCTTATAGGATCCCCTTTGTTCGCTTTTCATCAAAATTTTGTTGCTTTTCACATTCTTGCGAATTTAATTAGCAACTTGATGATTTTATCATGTTTTCACATACGTGTTCGGTATTCATCTGCTTGTCCCAAAATCATTTATTTTATTTTTTTTTCAGGAGATATCCAAGTTATCAGCGCTGTCCAGGTCGATACTTACGTATCACAGAGGGAGATAATAACTTTAGATATACCAGCATGGAAGAGCGCTGTCCAGGTCGATACTTACGTATCACAGAGGGAGATCATTCCAAAACCGGTGGAGCATAAGATATTTAATACAGATATCCAAGTTATCAGCGCTGTCCAGGTCGATACTTACGTATCACAGAGGGAGATAATAACTTTAGATATCCCAGCATGGAAGAGCGCTGTCCAGGTCGATACTTACGTATCACAGAGGGAGATCATTCCAAAGCCGGTGAAGTATAAAATATTTAATACTCCTCCTTAATCAACGTTTAAAGCATATGATTTAGAAGGGACTTTCGATGAAAGCAGACCTGCAACACGAAGATCTAACATTCTTTAAGAATTTAGGTTTTGGGGGAACCAATTTGGGCCGATGGTAATTCGTGTACGCGTGATAAGACATATCCTCAATTGATATTGGTCTTTAGACAGTGACGTCTCGTCAATTTATCTTAGATGTACACCCATAGCTGACAATCTAAATGATTTAGATAGGTCAAATCCAGACTCAATTCAGTAAGATAAGCCTACCAATATATCACATTAGTACTATGCATGACCAATTTTTCACTTTATATCTTTTTAACATCATGCTACTGTCAGTGTGCCATCACTTCCCAAAGGTTGGATACAATTTCTCATTTTCTGATTATATGAATGTTTTTTGGATTTTTTTTTTTTTTATTTTTATTTTTTTTTTTCGAAGTTATAGACTTGAAAAATTATATCATCTCCCAAAAAAAAATTTAAATTATTTCGCCCCGATCAAGTCAAAGTCTTCAGGTAAACGGCTATCCTGAAGATCCAATGGATCAGCTGGACCGACCACATACGAGTATGTGTCCTTCTAACTAAGTATGAACGACTATTTTTCAGCGAAAGAATAAAAACCCATCATAAACGGCCCGGTCACTTTCAGTCATCTAGTTAATGGTTATCCTCATAATCTACTAGTAGAAGTAAGGACCAAACATATCCGAAGATGTGTCCTTCAAACCGAAGCAACATACATAATTCTAAGCGATAGTGATGTGTTTTTTTTTTTTTTTTTTTTTTTTTTAATATAAGGAAAATGAAAATAAGCTATACAGAAATAAAAATCTTTATGATGTCTCAGTATGATAGCGTCTGTGTACTATCATCTTTCTTGTAACAAGATCAACTTCTCAAAATTTTAAAATTTTTGATGTTTTTGGGTTTTTGTATTTTATATTGTTTTTGGTTTTTCTTGAAACCTTTCTCCCCCTAAAAATTATAAAAACAAAATCTTTTTGGATTTTTCAAATTTTTAAGAAAAGAACAAATGAAAAACAATTTAAATGATATCTTCAGGAACATCATCTGATTGACGTTTAACGCCGTTGATCTCTAGCAAATATAAAAACCGTGGTTTGTCAAATGCTTTAGTGAAGAGATCAGCGCGTTGTTCCTGAGTGGGGATTTTTACCACATCGATTAACTTCTTTTCGTAACAGTCACGAAGGAAGTGATATCGAATTTCGATGTGCTTCGTTTTGCTAAATTGGACAGGATTTTTGGTAATTGAAATAGCAGCAGAATTATCAAGATATATGGGAGTAGTAGAACATTCAATACCGTAGTCACGCATCTGTTGCTGAATCCAAATAACTTGAGAACAGCAACTGGCAGCCGCTATATATTCCGCCTCAGCTGTTGAAGTGGAAACTGACGTCTGCTTTTTGCATTGCCACGTTACTAAACGACTTCCAAAGAACTGACATCCTGCTGTTGTTGATTTGTAATCGAGTTTACAACCACCATAGTCCGAATCACTATACGCATGTAGATCAAAGTTATCATCATGAGGATACCAAAGACCCCAATCTGGAGTACCCTTCAGATAACGCAAAATTCTTTTGACTGCAATAAGATGGGAGACCTTCGGCTTTGACTGGTAACGTGCACAGAGACACGTAGCAAACATTATGTCCGGCCGAGAAGCAGTCAGGTACATTAGAGATCCGATGATCCCTCTATAGTGAGTTGGATTGATCAATTCACCCTTCTCGTCAGGATTAATCCCGTGATTAACCGCTAACGGAGTTCCCTGTGAAGAGGAACTCAACATCTCGAACCGTTTCAAGATGTCATTGACGTATTTTGTCTGGTGAATGAAGACACCGGAGTCTGTTTGATCAACCTGAAGTCCTAAGAAGAACTTCATCTCACCCATGGAGCTCATTTCAAATTTTTCTTGCATCACTTGTTCAAACTCCTTGCATAGTGTTTTATTCGTGGACCCGAAGATGATGTCGTCCACGTACACTTGTACCATAATGAGATCTCCTTCTTTATCCTTTGTAAATAACGTGCAGTCGATCGTTCCTCTTCTGAACCCGTTGTTCAGAAGGTGTTTGGATAGTTCCTTGTACCAAGCTCTCGGGGCTTGGTGAAGACCGTACAAAGCTTTGTTGAGCAGGTAGGCTTTGTCCTTGTGATTTGGGTCTTCAAAACCTGGAGGTTGTGCCACATATACGGTCTCTTCGATGTGACCGTACAAAAAAGCACTCTTGACGTCCATCTGATATACTTTGAATCTCTTGAAAGACGCATACGCCAAGAACATCCGGATTGCCTCCAAGCGCGCAACCGGAGCATACACCTCATTGTAGTCTAGGCCTTCGATTTGCCTAAACCCTTGGACCACCAGGCGGGCTTTGTTGCGAACAATCACTCCACGATCATCACGTTTACATTTGAGTACCCACTTAGTGCCAATTTTCTTCTGTCCTTTGGGGAGATCCACCAGCTTCCACACACCAAGTCTCTTGAACTGCAATAATTCTTCTTGCATGGCTGAGACCCAGTTAGCGTCTTTCAACGCATCGGTGATGCTGTTTGGTTCTTCTTGTGCTAAGAAGCATTCATGGGCATTTAGCGCAACTGATCCTGACTCCATCATTTCAGTGTAGAGTCCAAAATTCAGCTGTCGACGTGTTTTGACACCCTGTTGAATGTCCCCTATAATGTTGTCTTGTGGATGATCACGTTCAGTCCTAACCACCGGATTGTCAGGAACGACAACATTTTGTTCCAAGTTAGTTAAGTTCGGCTCAGGAACTGGAGCGGTTGGTGCCTCTGAAGTAGACGTTAGAGGCTGTTCTGCATTTGGTGCTTCTTGATTTGACGATGAAGGTTGTGGAGTAACCTGTGTCGGTGCCGATTGTACATCATCTGCTGGTGATTCATCTTCAGAGTCAGATTCGGATGACTCTTGAACTTGCTCGCTAGACTCTGTGGAGGAAGACGATGATGGACCAGGATGAGGTGAAGATTGCTGTGATTCATCAGGAGGTGCATTTTGCGCCTCATACATCATCTGAATAGCAACCTCATACAGATTGAATGACTTGAACAATTTGTCAAAATCAAACAACCAGTCTTCTCCTGACCCCTTGGCTGGTTCTGTGTAGCGTTGAACGTCGACATGGTACCATTCTTCAACTAATTTTGTTGATCTGTTGAAGACCCTTTTGAGAGGTACGCTGTAACCCAGAAAATAGCCGTTGATGATCTTCTCCTCGAACTTATTATCGACTTGCCTTTTAAGTAACGTGCAAAGAGCTCCAAATGGTTCCAGGTGCTCTAAATTAGGCCTCCGTCGTTGAAGAAGCTCGAAGCTTGTCTTGCCGTGGCGCTTGACAATGCCTACCCGATTCAATGTGAAACAAGCGTTGGCAATTGCCTCACTCCAAAACGTGACAGGCAACACTGAGTCTGCTAACATTGTTCTAGCTGTCTCGATTAACGTTCGATTTTTCCTTTCAGCAACCCCGTTCATTTGTGGAACGTACGGGGCACTGAACTCCTGAACAATGCCTCTTTCTTTGCAAAAGTTTTCAACATTCGCATTCTTAAACTCTGTCCCGTTATCTGAACGCATTCTCCGAACCTTCAGATTGTACTGTGACTCAATAGTTGTAACCAGCAGATTTATACACCCAAATGTCTCAGACTTTGCTTTTAAGAAAAACACCCAAGAGAATCTCGAATATTCATCAGTAACCACTAGGCAGTATGAGTGCCAGAGATACTCTTGACGCTTATTGGGCCAAAAAGATCCATATGAAGGAGTTCCAATGGAATATCAATCGAGTGGAAACTCTTAGACTTGTGGGACCTTTTTACCTGCTTTCCCGCTTTGCACTGCACACACGAATTAGGGAGACGGAAACTTCTCAGATTAACTCCCTCAACTAGCCTGTTGTGCACAAGCTTATTCATGTTCCTGACATTAATGTGTCCCATCCGTTTATGCCATATGACAGTATCACGTTCGGATGCCTTGGACACAAAACATGTCGCCGTTGGAGACGATGACCCTGCCTTAGCCATATCCAGAATGTAGAGGTCACTCTGGCGTGCGGCTGACATTAAAACCTTGTCTTCAGGAATGGTGAAATCCTTAGCCAAGATGTGGCAGTCTCGGTCATCAAACATAACTTTGAAACCCTTGTTGCAGATTTGACTTATCGACAACAGGTTGTTCTCCAACTCCTTGATGAAATTAACCTTATCAAACGAAATTCGCCCATTTGAAACAATTCCTTGGGCCGTGATGTAACCACCTTGAGTTCCTGCAAAGGAAACTGCACCTCCTTTTATCTGTCTGACACTGGATAGGAGATTCATGTTTCCAGTCATGTGCCTGGAAGCTCCTGAGTCGATGATCCACATGTTGAATCTTGGATCATAAAGAGCAACCTGCACACAAAAAGCAAAAGGTTTAAACATCATTGGAAACCCAAGCCTTTATGGTCTTGGGTTTTCCATTATCGTCACGAATTAACAGTTCAATCCATTTACCCTCATTAACACTGTTTTCTGGTTTGACATTGTTATCAACAGTGTTGTTCTTCTTTTGATTCCAACTGTCAGTCTTCTTCTTACCATGTTTGACATAGCTGGTTGAAGACTGACTTTCACTTGTTGAAGTGGAAACACTTGGGTTTGAGGGATTCGGTGATCTGTGTGGTGAGGTTGGCTGAGGTTTCCTAGGAGAAACCGACCGCGGTGTGTGAGACTGAGTTTGACTTTGAATGTCAACGGTCGGTCGCCTCATAGGAGATGACTTGACATATCTAGGATCCGGAGTTGATATGTATTGCTTAGGATCCGTGTACTTGTAGCAAAATCTTGCTATATGGCCAACCTCTCCACATGAGAAACAGTAGTTTCTCCCCCTTTGACGTGGTGGAGAGTAATGACTTTGGTGTTGTTTGTTACCATAGTACCCCTTGGATTTGACATTTTGGGGTGAAGTTTGTCTGGGAGGGGGTTTTGGAAAATTATGTTTTTCATTAAAGTTACCCTCCTTAACAAACTGGGTACCATGTTCCACATGCACTTTCTCAGATTTATGATTAAACTTGTTCTTCTGAGAATTACTTGTTGTTGCCTTTGATTTAGATGTGGATGGGCCTGACTTAGTTGTGGAACCTAAGTCTGTGGCAACAACATTTGGTTTTGGCTTGGTCTCAGGAGCCGGGTCAATGACTTCTTTACCCTTGGACTTTGAAATTTGTTCTGTGTCCTCGGGTGTTTTAACATTTGAGTCATCGTCTGGCACAGCTCCTGGTGTGCTCACAAATTGGTTCAGCACTGGGGGTGGGACATTGTGATATCCCACACCTCTTTCCTTTTTGCACCGGAACTCGGGGATAATGTGTTCTAGCAAATAAGAGGAATTGGAGTAACTCTTTAACTTGAAAGTCAATGATTCAAGATCAGCTTTTGTGTTCTCCATTTCCTTTTTCAAGACATTATTTTTATTGATATGAAAGTTTATAGAGTCTTGTTGATTTAGAACACATATCTCCAATTCCTTGTTCTGACGCTTAAGGCTATCAACTTTTTCTTTAAAAGCAGACTCTTTCTGCTTCCAAGCCTTGTTTTGAGCAAGAGCGTCAGTCAGTTCAATTAAAGATCTTGAGGCTGCTTGTTTATAAGCCTCGAGATCTTCAATTCTCTCTTTCAGAGACTGAATTTCTTGTTCAGACATTTCACATTTTAAACATTTGGTATTTTCTGGTTTGGGAGTAGTAGGGTTAGAACTTACCTTGGCATCATTTGACGTCTCTGCCATGAACGCAAAGTAAAGATTCCCTGCTCTTTCCAGAAAAGATGCAGAAGTTGCTTTTGACAGTACTTCGTTGACTTCTTCAACAGTAGCAGCTTCTGCAGGAATTGTTGAACTTGGAGATGATTGAGGAACATTTGACTCTTTTGCTTGATCCTCCTTAATCTCCACTGATGACACTTCAGCTTCATGCTCTCCTTCATTTATTTCAGTAGCTGGCTCCTCGACAATGTATTCTTCATCAGTTGAGGAATCATCAGACCCAGATTCTGAGTCTCCATCCACAATGGTGATTTCAGCCATGTTAATGCTGAAGTTCCAGGACTCGCCTTCATCACCTTGAACAGCAAGAGCAGTTTCATTGTTGATGTTTGCGTTGTTTGCTGCTGTTTGATTCTGAGGGACCAGTTGTCTCTCATTGTTGACATTTGCAGCGGCTGCAGCAGAAGTAGATGAAGTTGAAGTAGTTCGGAAGGGATATTGGTGACCTTCCCTCTTTGGTTTAGAGCACTCCTTGGCAAAATGACCAAGTTCGCCACAGTTTTAGCATTTAACTTTTGTTTTATCAAAACCAAACTTGGATTTATTGTTGATTGAAAGAACTTGGCCTGTTTTCTTAGCCCACTTTCTAGCCCTACGGAACGCGCTGCCAAGTGCCCACATTATGTCGATGCGTTCCATATCGTCTTCATCTAGCTGTTCATAGTCATCGCTGTCCAGATGACTGTTGCCAAGTTTACCAGCCACCATTAAGCTGTATGATTCAATTATTGTGCCTAACATTGCCATATGTTCTTTGGCAACTTCCACCGTTACCTTTCCCAAGCCTTCAGTGTTTAACGTTGCCTTTTCAGTTGACTTGGGTCCGGAGTTAGAACTTGAATTTCCGGAATTTGATGTTGGTGGTGCAGAAGATCTAGTTTCGGTCCCCTTAGATTGATTTGACATTGAGGAGACAAACGCAGTCTTCATTGGAGCATGGTCATTTGAATCTGACATTGGTGATTTTGACATGTACAGCGACTTGTCAGATGTTGCTCTGGGTTTCCTGGAGGATGCTCTTAATTCAGCGTCTTCCTGTCTGATTTCTTTTATAAAGTCAGAAAGAAGAATCGTCTCCAATTGATGACTTCTTCTCATCACAGTCAGGAAGGTGTTCCAGCTTGTTGGGAGTCCTTGAGCGAGACATCTAACCTTTTCAGTCCCTGTTGTTTTGACATTATAGGACTTTAGCTCTGACATAAGATGATAGAACCTTGACAGCAACGATTCAATGTCTTCCCCGGATTCTGGACCAAACAAATCAAATTCACGCTTTAGCTCCCGTGCGTGAATTTCTTTAAGTGACTCAGATCCTTCGCATCGTTCTACCAGTGCGTTCCAAAGAGTTGACGCTGTTGTGAACTGGTTAAACTGATGGAAGAGATCGCTGGAGAGAGCTTGAGACAGTAAGGAGAAGGCTTTCTTCTCAGCATCAAAGGCTATCTTTTGTTCTTCAGACAGCCTAAAGTAGCTCAGGCTTTCACCATCATCGTTTGTAGGATGCACCCACGTTGTCTGAACCGCTTCCCATAGTCCAGGATTTACACCTGTGATATGAATCTGGAATCTTGTCTTCCAGGTAGTAAACTCATTGAGTGCCATCAACTTTGGAGGCTTGTTGAAGCTTCCAGATTCTGAATCACTCTCAAGGATCGATTGGATCCTTTTGTTTGTACTTGAACTGGCAGACATGTTTGCTTCTTTGCTTTAATCTTTGATCTTTTAATCGAATGAGACGATTCGATCGAGTGTGTTCTTTATTCGATCGAATGTGTCCTGATTCAATCGAATGTCTGACTGATTCACAGTTCTGGTCTTCTGAAGCTTATCCGATCGAATACGATCTTGTTCGATCGAATGAGGTGACAGGTTCGATCGAATGGGTGTCCGGTTCGATCAAAAGGGTTCTTGCAGTCGAATAAGAAAGAGATCGAATGGGTGGATCGAATATGAGACTTGTTCGATCGACTGGAAGCAGGTTCGATTGAAAGGATGAATTGATTCGATCGAATGGACTTGGCGCAAATCACGGCGGGAAAAACTAATTCGGTCAAAATTCAAACTGGTTCGATCGAATAGAAAGCTTATTCGATCGAATGAGTTCCAAAAATACGACTTGTTCGATCGTGATTTACGGAATTTCCAAACTTAGAAGATTTGACCAGATTTTCGGTTTTAAAATCACTAACACGAATCCTAATTGATTTAGAAGCAAAATAGGACTCTTTTAAGTGTTTTAACACTTAAACAAACAAGCAAACACACAAAAATGGATCAAACGTTTAAAAAACGAAGAACACGATGAATGTTCTTGATAAAATCCGAAATTCTAACACCAAATTTTGAGATCAAAAACCAAAATATATGACTTTTTATGAGTTTTTGATAAGAACACTAAGAACACCAAGAACAAAAACACTTGTTTTCGAAAATTTTTCAAGCAAAATATATGATTTTCACGAGAAAAACACGAATATCACCACGAATCTTTCGTGAATCAAGAACCTATGGCTCTGATACCACTTTGTAGGACCGATTCGGGACTCGGTTTCCCAACGATTCACGGGGCAACGTGTTAGAGTGCGGAATCCTCTAACACGGCGATTCGGTGGTGATCAACGGGCACGTAGGTACGATTCCTAAAGGGGTTTGACGCCTAGGATTGGAGGAAACGACCAAGAACACGAAGAACGCTCGAGAGAGTTTCTGGAGGCTGCTGGTTCTGTGATTTTCGTGAGTGTGTGTTCTGTTCAGCTGCTATGAAATTTCCTAAGTAACGTTTATATATCGAAAACTGATTCGATCGAATGAGATGCCCATTCGATTGAATGAGATCTGGTTCGATCGAATCAGTGACTGATTCGATCGAATCAGCTTCGTTTGACATTTTCAGTACGTTAACTTGGTTTCACGATCGTTGGTTTCTTGTTGAACCAACCTGACATACATGTGACATTTCATGTCCTAACAATGTTCCTGCTGCTGGGGACGAGTTCAGAGATCCTCAACCACGACAGGCAAGAGCAACTCAAGCTGCCCCTGCTGTGCCTGTTGTGTCGGCTGCAGAGGATATAGATCTTGATGCTGTCTTTGAAGGTCAAGGTTATTTCGATATGGATCAAGTTGATACACATGAAGAGGTGCAGGTCTCTGCTGCACAAGGTTCGGGTGTGAGTGTTACTAGAGCAGCAACGTCGATGGCTGACTCAGATTTGGATGAGATCATGAATGAGGGGAGACGGTTGATGGTGTCTCGAGAGAGAACTTTTGGGAAGAGAATGAGAACAGAGGATGATGATGAGTCAGAAGAGGAAGAAGATATACATAAGCTGATACGACGTTCAAGACGGGAAAGGACAGGTGCATGTATGGGAGCTGGAGAGACTTCAAGGATGGTACGTTTCGCTCCGGCTGCACTGTCTGGTATGTCTATCGTTCCTACTTCTGTACAGGTTACAAGTATAAGCACTGCGGATGTTCCCGTGGTGGCTACATCATCTGCTGGCATTCCATCTACCACTACTATCCAGATGTCGACTCCGGAGATTGTGTCTCTACCACCTCCAACGCTTACTCAGTCGGTGGTTGCTGCACGATTTGTAGAGTCAACGGTCGTCACTACTGCAGGGTTATCAGGTATGGTACCACCTGCGGTTACGCCTGCTTCTGATGTCTCGCCTACGCCTACTTCAGACTCAGAGAGAATAGCTTCACTAGAGCGGATCGTGGCAGAGCAATCTAAGACTATTCAACGCCTAGTAGAAGCAAATCAACTACAGTCATCCTTCCTGGTTGAGCATGGGAAAATTATAGATGCCTTGAAGGAGTTCTTGGCATCTCAGGGGGAGATGAGCTGTAAAGGCGACGAGCTCAGGACGAAGAAGAGAAACGACAGAGACGATGATCCCAATGCATCGAAAGATGCAGGTGGTGAGCTGCCAAGAACTTCTCAAGCTCTTGGTACTTCCACAGCTGAGGGGGAGTCTGCCGACGCGGCTGGTGGTTCGGGTGGTGATGATGTGGTGTTGGTTGATGATGAGAATATAGGTGATGAAGTGATTGATGCATTGAGGGAACTTGACGATGATATGTTCAGTGATGATGTGTTATTTGATGAAGATGTGCTGCCGAGTGATGTGATTGAGAAGATCGGTGAGCAGATTGAGATTGAGAATGAGATTGAGGAAGGAGAGATAGTAGAGGAAAATGTCGAACATGACATTCCAGAGGTTGAGAAGGCCGATATGGGTGATCAGACGGCAGTTGAAGATACTGAATGGGAAGAGCAGCTGAGGTGGAAGGAAGGATACGCTCAATGGTTCGTCAAAACGAAGAAACCGGCAGTCCCTACCATGTTCAAAAAGAGTTACAATATTAAGGGCTATGCTGAAGCAAAGAAAGGGATTATATGCTGGATTTATGATGAGCAGTTGCGGCTCTTCGTGATTAAACGATATGATGGAGTTCAGTACCTTAGAAGAATCTTGAGATCGTTAAACACACTGCCTGAGTGTGAGGTTAAAGACTTAGCCAGATTGGGGTTGATCAATCGAAGTGACGATAATATGGCTAGAGTCATAGGGAAAATCGTATGGAAAGAGAGCATAAAGGAAAAGAAGTTTGAGCTGTTGAAACCACAGAAAGGGAAACTTGTTGAAGACAAGGATAGAGGTTTGAGAGCTGATGGAAAGCCTTGGATGGTTATGAAGTATAAACCAATCCTGTGCCTTAAAGAAGTACCGATGAAGCTTATGCCCAAGGATGTGCTCAAAGACCTAAAGTGGTGGTTCGTTGATTGTGAGACAGCGGAGGCAGTGATGGAAGATGAGGATGGACAAGAGATCCTTAGAGTTTACGATCCGATGCATCTTGTTAACTTATCGCAAGCTGATCTGAAGATGCTTAACGATAAAAAGATCTTATATATTCCTGCTTGGAAGGATGAAGCAAGGAAATATCAAAGGGTTGTGTCGGTGTGCGTTAGAGAAGGAGTGCACGCTTGAAGTTACAGGATTACGAGACAAGAGCTGAAAGATCAAGATATGAAGCTACTGCCAAGGGGGAGTCTGTTGGTGCATAAATGTCAGTAGTTCATATGTCTAATGTCTGTAATCGAGTCTGTAATATTGTTTATGTATTTGTTTGTTTAAAGCGAAGTTGTTGACAAGTTCGCTTAGGCGAACTTGTTAACCAAGCGAAGTTATGAACAACTTCTCCTGAGGCGAAGTTGTCGTGTATTTATATAGGTTACGGCTAGTTGTTCAAGAAGTTTGTGTAAGTCAGTTATTGTTCGTGAGTCAAGTGACGTGAGGTCGAGAGTCTGTAACTGTGATTATATCACGTGTTGAGTTATTAATATACCGTGTGTTTGTTCGTATCGTATTCGTGTGTTTGTGTTCTACGTCCGTAACGATCTACACAGGGATTCCGCACCTGTGTATATCGGGATATCTCGTGTGATCCGTCCAGGGAACCTACAACTCATATCGTATTTTCTATCTTTATTTAACCCACAACGAATGGGGGTAGGGGGCAGCGCCCCTGGCAGCGGGGTTCTAGGGGCGGCAGCCCCTAGCAGGGTCCAAGGGGCAGAGCCCCTGGCTGGGGTCGAGCTGGATTTTAATTAGGATTTTAATTTATTTTCTAAATTGACTGTCTTAACACATTTTCAATTAGGATTTTAATTTATTTTCTAAATCGTTAACTCATTCCTCATAACGAATTAAGTCTGATTCGCTATCCGATTCGTTACCTTAAATGTAAGTGAACATACATGTTAGGCGAACTTAACTTAAACGAACCTAATTTAAGCGAACTTAACATTCAGCGACGTTAACTTGGCAAACTTATCATTAGGAGAACTTGGCATAAAACGAACTTAATCCTTAAGCGAACTTGGTAGCAGGCGAACTTACTGTAGCGAACTTGACCAACAGTGAACTTGCGTGCAAGCGAACTTGCGTGCAAGCGAACTTGCTTGCAGGCGAAGTTGGCTTGTAGGCGAAGTTTTTCAGCAGCCGCCGCTGTTCGACCCTAAGTCCCCAAAATCATCTCCGTTTCAACGTGAAATCTTTGGATATGATATTTACCAACCCACGATCAATCCTATGGTCATTTTTGGATAAGATTTGGCCCGGAAACGCATAAGGTTTGGACCTTTAAGCTCAAAACGTTCGATACTAGTTTTAAGGGTTCATTTAATCGAGCCGCATAGGTTTATGGGTTCATTAGCTTCGTTTTAGCATCAAGTTTACAACTTTACGTTTCGTTTCTACCCGATCTATTCTCGTTCTAAGTTTCAAGGATAAACGTTTATATAAACGTAAACTTTAAAGGGTCAAGAACATACCTTTAGTGTTCATTTGGATCTCGTTTAACTTGTATACGCACTCTAGATCTTGTATATAGCTCGTGAAATAAAGATCTAATAACAACTAACGTTCTTTTGGCCTCAAGTCCCTCTCGTCTCTCTCGGTCGTGTATATGGTGGTGTGTGGTGTGTGTGTGTGTTTTGATTGTGTAGAGAATAAGATGGAAAGTATGAGGATTTAGGGTTTTAGGATGGTTTAAGGGGTATTTATATCCCATAAAGCCCATGGACCTAAGGCCCATTACCCTTTAATCCTTTTTAATTATCCAAGTCCATCATTCTCCTTTATTTAACACTAATTAATTATTTAACGCACGACAATTTAACTCAACTATCTTTATTTAATATTAGAATATTTAGGATGTTACATTAGGTCCATGGGCTTTAAGAAGTATAAATATCTCCTTAAGTCATCCTAAAACCCAAACTCTCATTTCATCTTTCCAAAATCTCTACACACTCAAGAACACACACACACCTTCCTTACTATATATATAAACGATCGAGATGAGGAAGAAGATTCAAGGCCAAATGAGCGTTGGATATTAATAGATATTTGATACGCAAGATAGATACAAGTTTTAAGGTTCTTAACTAAGCTAACCGAGACCAAACGAACACGTAAAGGTACATTCTTGATCTTAAAGCTTACGTTTTATTTAACGGTTGGCCTTGAAACTTAAATCTAAGGTAGATCGGCTATAAACGAATTATAAAGTTGTAAACTTGATGTTAAATATGAATGTAACGAAACCGAAAATGGAAACGGCTCTTTTAAGAAACCCTAGATCTAGCTTAAACACCTTTAGCTATAAAGATTCAAACTTTATGGTTCTCGGGCCGAGTCTTAGCAGAAAGTGGTTGTGACATTCGTCAATTTCGGGTCTCGTTTTATATTCGTTTTTGTAAGCATTTTGTAACATGTCGATTTTTCTCTTTTATTTTAATAAATTTATACATCGTAGTTGTGGTTAAGCTTGTAAACTCGAACCGAAATTTTATCAAATTATTGATGTTATAACTCTTGCGTGTGTGGGGTTTGTCAAATACAGTTATTTATAATTCATAAGCTCGGTTAAGTAAACGTTAGGGACTAAAGTGGATTTCTTTAAAGTTATACAAGTTTTAAATCATTATAAACTAAATACAAAACTTGAGGGGCCGTTTTTGAAAATATATAATATACATATAAACCAACAAAAACCCTAAACCTACCATTTATCACCCCAGCCGCCCCCATTTCCTTGCAACCGATTTCCGACGACCAGCGACTCCGACGGCGATTCCGGCCACCTCGTCTCCCCTGTTCCCCTGAGACCGGCCACTCCCCCTCCTCTCCGCACGTTTTTCCGGTCGTCCCTCCTCCCTGCCCTCAACCCGACACCACAGCTCCTCTCCACTCATTTTTCCGGCGACCGGAAAGCCAGCCGTCGTGCACCGCCTCTCTCTCTCTCTCTCTCCAAGCCGAGCTCCCCCTCTTTCCCTTAGTCGTACTCTCTCTCGCTGTTCCGTCCCTCTCTCTTCTCTCTCTCTCCGTCGATCTCTCTCTCTTCGTATCTCTATCTCTCTCTCTCTCTCTTTGTCTCTCTCTTCGTCTCTCTATATCTCGGCCTCTTTCTCTCTCTATGGCGGCAACGAGGGGTCTCCGACGACCATGCTCGGCTTCCACAATCTTCCCTTGGCCGAACATCATTTATAGGTAATGAGATAGTTTTAATTGTCTTTGTATATAATTCATAACCGGTAAACGAGTTACGAGTCCGGTTCCGCCTTAAACCGACTTTGGAGAGTGTTTGGAATCACTTTTTTTATTATGTAATCTCATAACTTATAATAAAGTTTATTATTATTATTATTATTAGTAACTCTTTATAAAAAAAATGTATATCATTATAAATTCTAATTATTAGTCCTATAAATGTTCTATTTATTAATAGATCTTTAATATGGTGAACTCGTTTAGAAACCGAATCAAAATTTAGTATGGTATTATTATTACTATTATTAATATTATTATTAGTATCATTATTCTTATAAATATTAAAGTTTTTAATATTATTGTTAAAGATCACATTATTATTATTTATTAAAATTATATTTTTATCATTTATTATTAGCAATAATATTATTATATTTATTTTTGTGAACTCGTTTAGAACTCGAACCGACATCGAGGGTGGTATCATTTTTTTACTATTAATATTATTTATTATTAATATTAATTTTATCAACAACATTCTAATTAATACTAAAATCGTTATTCTTTAACTATTATTATTAGTATTATTAATAATAATTATTGTTATTATTATCATCATTATCTTATATATATATATATATATATATAACATATCTTTCTAGAATTATTATTATCATTACTATCTTATCATTAATAACATCATTATAAGCTTTATTATCTATTTCTTTTTATAAAATCGAACTCTTGATTTAAACCCATCTTTTTCTATTTAATATTGGTCTAGTTATTTAAAAGCTTAATAAAATAATATTATTTTATTTTTAATTATCAATTTAGTATGAATCCCTAATCATTAACAAATTAACCGGTAACCCGACTAACAACTAAACCTTCTCGTTCAATGTTTTAATGTAGTTTCAACTAAAGTTGAAGTTCATTAATGTATTTTATTTATTCGTTTTCCATTAGCTTTCAAGTCAGATTTATTCGTTTCATTCGCAAGCTTTCTATATGTCGATCATTTATTATTTCCCGATTCGTTAATCGAGGTGAGTACTTTCATACCCCTTTTTCCATCTTTTGTTTTGGGGTGACATTTCATACTTATCAAACTAAATGCTTTAATTACTTGAATCTTAAACCCACAAACGTGATTGTATACTTTACTTAAATAATTGCTCGATTTGGTGTTCTATGCTTACATGCTTACATGCTTATGTGTTTATCGCTTTTGGATGGTGGAACTATAAATCCTAGACCATTTGGCAACCCCTCATGGCAAGGTGTCGTTAACTTAATGCAATTAACGATAACTATTAAATCCTAGACTACTTGGCAACCCCTTGTAGCTAGGTGGTGCTAATGTGTTTAGCAATTGTTAATAAAATCCTAAACTACTTGGCAACCCCTTATAGCTAGGTGTCGCTAACGTAAAACTATTAGCGATATCTATTTTATCCAAGTTTATAGCTTTTATTTATTGTTTTGTATACAAGTTTTGTGGCTTTTTATTACTATATAATTATATGCTCCATCTTATGAATTTATCACCAACCTTTGTGTTGACAAACTTTATTTTATGAAATGTTATAGGTTTGACTTTTGTTGACTCGAGGACTTGACGAAAAACGTAACCAAGACCATTAGGGTATTACTAAAATGAACCATATAAATGTTACTTGTATTCAATTTGTTTTGTGTGAACGAGATGTGTTGATTATTGATTCGTTGAAATAATATGAGTTGAATAAATATTGTCACTTTAAATAGTGTCTTGTGTATTTATCCAATCACGTTGCACCCCGGCATGTTCCGCCGCCTTTGGTCGGGGTGTGACAGATTGGTATCAGAGCCACGAGACTATAAGATAGATGGTTAGACGTAACGACCTAGTATAGTCTTTACTTTAGGGTCCTTATACGTGTTGCCTATACGTGCTTACCCTACTTGATTGTTCAATACATTGGTTTATTTATATACTTATTTATTTTATCAACTCATAAATATACACATACACACACCTTCATAGTACTCCAAGGTATCCTTACCTTAAAACGCAAAAAAATTAGCTTTCATTGTGTTTTATGGATCACGAGCTTAACTTTGATCCCGTTGTTTCAAATCTCCTTGAAGATTGTCTCATATGAGATGACCACTTTAAGTTGTCGAAAGCGAGCGTTCCGGTCGCCATCCTAATTTTCGATGTTGAAACAATAGAACCACGGTAGTACGTGCATTAGTGTTTCGACATGACGTTGTATTCCGATTTATTATATTTGTTGCAATCGTTATTTGAGTCGAAAACATGAAAAAGACGCGGTGGTACGTGCACATGTTAGACTCCAACAAGGTATTTTTGGTAAAAAGGTTTTTAGTGTCGGAATATCAAGTCATGGTGGTTAATGCTCGATTTTTCCACCTTTAAATCTTAAAACATTATTATTACGTTTCAAGAATTTAAACCATTTTCCTTCATTTTGTTATAAATTCTTATCACAAGTCTTCATTTATAAATGTTATATTTTTCTTATTGTTAATAATTCTTTTATATCTCGATTTTATATGGTAAAGTTTTACACCAATTTTCTCATTTTAATTTTCACAAATATTTTTATTGCAAATTTCGTTCGTTAGAAAACTCTTCGATATCAGTTAAAAAAATTATAAATAAATAAATATATGTATATATAGAGTTTGATCTATTCATAATGATTTTTAATACGCCATTTATTTTCATTAAAACTATTTACAAACAAAAAATCTTATTATATAAATTTCGTCATATTAAGAAGGTTTTATGATAAATTTCACCTCAACTTTTCAAGTAAATTTCGTATTATATAAATTTAAATTGTCTTTAAAATCCTTGTACAAAAACCTTATAAAAACTTTATTTTTGTAACAATTCCATTTATTTTGGACGATCACTTCAAAATTTTAGTTATTTAAACTTCTCACGACATCTTTAATTATACTACATTATATAATACACATGGTAAAAATTTTCGCTACCCAAATTTATTTTCATAACAACTTTCATCATGCAATCTTTGGTTCATTATAAATTTTCACAAATAAAAATTTACATTATACGATTTTCCGCGTTTTAAAAGAATAATTCTTATGATAGTTCTGCCATGATTTTTCAAGAAAGTCACAAACTTATAGCTTGTAATCTTCTTGATTTTTCAAGAAAGTCACAAACACATGCAAAACTTCATAAAAATTTTACTTTAAAGACAAAAAAATCGTTTACTCGCGATTTCTCGATTTATAATGCCGGTCATTCTAACTTACCATGATATTTTTGTTACACAATAGTAAATAATGAACTTGGTAAGAAAAAAAATTTCTTTTCGCAACTTTATCAAAACGACATTCATCATTTAATATTGAGAACTCATAACAAATTTTAACATTCAATTTACGTATTTTAAAATTTCCTCATAAGCAAAAAAATTATTGTGATCTTTATAAAAAATATTTTGTGTGATTCACACGCTTGGATCTCAAAAAAAACTCTATTTATATAATATATATATTTATATATATATATTAACTTGTAATTTTTATTAACAAAATTTCCATGGATGTTTCAAACATTAGTTATAAATTATAATATTTTCAATTAATACTTATTACTAGTCAAAAATCTCCCTAAATGCAACCACAAGTTCCCAAACACTCGCATCCCGTCTCAAACTACGACCTTAAATCAAACCACCCTTCCATTTCAAAAGTCTCCCGAGCACTCAAATCTTTTCTCAATATGAACAAAACCTAAAACATCAAGTTATATCCTCACCTACTCAAGCCCCATGCAAAATCCAAGATGTACAACATTAAGCCAACAAAAAGCCTTAAATACCGACACTCCCACGCCACGAAAACCTATCAAACTCACTATCCTAATACTTCAAAGACACCGACAAACACACTCACGAATGCTTTAAACATATACAAACCAAATTTTACCCAACTAAGACTCAAAACTCTTCGACCCATACTATGTCGAGTCACAAACCATATCGCCACATCGTTCCCATCCAACCATAGAGTTTGATATCAAAACAGTAACCCGAACACTCCTTGCAAAACCCATGTATAAACCAAATCTCAACCCAAGCTAGTCAAGGTCGACTTACCCAACCCATCAAGTTACCCGAACTCAAATAAGCAAGCATCATCCTAATAGCCCAACCACTACTCACACAAATCATCCAAGCTTAACCCACTCAAAAGACCTAAACTCAAAAAACCCCATCGATTCAACTAAAGAAAACTCAACTACCCAAGCTGAACTAAACACTCTCACTTACTACTAAATTTCCAACCCACTAACCGTACGAAGCCTAAGACCCCTCCCTACGCATGCAAGCTTCGTTTTTCCCTAAAAATTTTTATTTATATATATATACAACTAGTGTATTTATAACGACCTCATATGTTTAAATAATCACTTTTAAATTATAAACTTTTTCAAGGTCAACGATTTAAGTATTTTGCTCATATTTTATAAACCATCTTGTAGAATATAAATATTGTCATGACAACAAAAATTCTATTATTAGGATTTGTATTCAAAGATTATTAAACAATTAAATGTATGATTTCTAGATTTTAAATATTGTCACCTAAGGTGATAAATCTCATAAAGACTTTATAAATACGAGGTTTCATCTTGAATGTCGAATGCGAGATTTATTTAGTAACAAATTTTAACTTTCATCATTTTGCATAAACTCAATGACCTTGACTTTACGAAACTTTTTGGGACACATTTATAAATACTTTATGCTTCATATTGTGACCTGAATTTTGTTCAATAACGATTTACGCGACTATTACCTCTTATTATCGCAAGCATCATCACTTTATATAATTTATTTTCATCACAATAACTTTATGTATACAAACTCCTTTAACAATTTGGGTTACAAGATTTACATTCAATAATGATTTAAATATTTTCCCTAACAATGCATTACCGCAATGCTTTGTTATTATATACATTTCTTAGAAACAACAAAACGGCTTTACTTAAGACCTTATTTTCAGTTTTAGTCTATTATACGTTACGCGATTTACATATTTCGACATTAAATTCGAGTCTCACAATTATTGCGATTTTATTTTCATTTGATGATATGTTTCGATGACAATATGATGCACATGAAATTTTCATTTTTGTGTTTTGATTTTCATGACAGAATGCAAACTATTCAATAACAATTTGTGTAATACTTTAAAAACCTTAACTTCGCCAAAAATCTCGTTTATCTTTTAAACGATATTTTCATGACTATGTTATTTGTATTGGAGCATTTATGTAAACACGATTCTATGCATTATTCTATATCATTTCATCTAATCTATTAACGGCCTATGGGCTGTCTACAAGTTTTGGCGCTATTAGAAACCGTTATTATAATGATGATTATATAAATGATTTCACAATAGTGGCCGTATTCACGTTTTATCACATTTCATCGATTGTTTTGGTTGTAAATCAATACTATTCTATTTATATTGATGCACGTATGCGTCACCCCAAAGAAACTCACCTCATTCTCGTGATTTCACGCAATCGTAATCCTAATTACTTATAACCTCAAGTTTGTTCACGTATAAAACTCATCGTACGCTATTATTAATTCTCGTTTCCTTTATTGGATTTCTCATTTCCTTCTATCGGAGTTCTCATTATTAAAATTCAACAGATTTATGCACGTTTCAAATGTTTAAAATTTCAAAAAGAATATATAAATATGTCTTTTTTAAACCACACAATGGGACGAACCATGTGGACCATACGACGATCTAAATAATTATGGATGCACACCTAATTATCGAAATCCCCGTATGAAAGCCATAGTAAGTACACTTGTGTGCGATAACTCAGACCCGAGAATGATAGCAGGAAAACGATGGAAATATGAATCGTGATAAAGGCATGGTGGATACGCCGATGGTACATCCTATATATAAGTGCCTATATCATGTTTCTCATTTGTAGCGTTTTTCGAGTCATGCTAAGGTTTGACGTTATTCTTTTGCTTAAAAAATTTGTTCATGCAATTATATTACTAAAGACAATATTCGTTAATAATTACTTTTTTCTTAAGTTTATCTTAATTTCGGGACAAAATTTTCAAAAGTTGGGGATACTGTGACATTCGTCAATTTGGGTCTTGTTTCATATTCGTTTTTGTAAGCATTTTGTAACATGTAGATTTTTTGCGTTTATTTTAATAAATTTATACATCGTAGTTGTGGTTAAGCTTGTAAACTCGAACCGGCAATTTATCAAATTATTGATGTTATAACTCTGGCGTGTGTGGGGTTTGTCAAAAACAGTTATTTATAATTCATAAGCTCTGTTAAGTAAACGTTAGGGACTAAAGTGGATTTCTTTAAAGTTATACAAGTTTTAAATCATTATAAACTAAATACAAAACTTGAGGGGCCGTTTTTGAAAATATATAATATACATATAAACCAACAAAAACCCTAAACCTACCATTTATCACCCCAGCCGCCCCTATTTCCTTGCAACCGATTTCCGGCGCCGTTTTCCGGCGATCGGCGACTCCGACGGCGATTCCGGCCACCTTGTCTCCCCTGTTCCCCCGACACCGGCCACTACCTCTCCTCTGTGCACGTTTTTCCGGCCATCCCTCCTCCCTGCCCTCAACCCGACACCACAGCTCCTCTCCACTTGTTTTTTCGGCGACCGGAAAGCCGACCGCCGTGCACCGCCTCTATCTCTCTCCGAGCCGAGCTCTCCCTCTTTCCCTTAGCCGTACGCTCTCTCGCTGCTCCGTCCCTCTCTCTTCTCTCTCTCCGTCGATCTCTCTCTTTGTCTCTCTCTCTCTCTCTCTTTGTCTCTCTATCCCTCGGCCTCTCTCTCTCTCGTTCTATGGCGGCAACGAGGGATCTCCGACGACCCTGTTCGGCTCCGAAAATCTTCCCTCATCCAAACATCATTTATAGGTAATGAGATAGTATTAATTGTCTTTGTATATAATTCATAACCGGTGAACGAGTCACGAGTCCGGTTCCGCCTTAAACCGACTTTTGAGAGTGTTTGGAATCATTTTTTTTATTATTTAATCTCATAACTTATAATAAAGTTTATTATTATTATTATTATTATTATTAACTCTTTATAAAAAAATGTATATCATTATAAATTCTAATTATTTGTACTATAAATGTTCTATTTATTTATTAATAGATCTTTAATATGGTGAGCTCGTTTAGAAACCTAATCAAAATTTAGTATGGTATTATTATTACTATTATTAATATTATTATTAGTATCATTATTCGTATAAATCTTAAAGTTGTTAATATTATTATTAAAGATCAAATTATTATTATTTATTATAATTATATATTTATCATTTATTATTAGCAATAATATTATTATATTTATTTTTGTGAACTCGTTTAGAACTCGAACCAACATCGAGGGTGGTATCATTTTTTTACTATCAATATTATTTATTATTATTATTATTATTATTATTATTATTATTATTATTATTATTATTATTAATTTTATCAACAACATTCTAATTAATACTAAAATCGTTATTCTTTAACTACTATTATTAGTATTATACTATATTAGTATTATTAATAATAATTATTGTTATTATTATCATCATTATCTTATATATATATATATATATATATATATATATATGTCTAACATATATTTCTAAAATTATTATTATCATTACTATCTTATCATTAATAACATCATTATAAGCTTTATTATCTATTCCCTTTTATAAAACCGAACTCTTGATTTAAACCCATATGTTTCTATTTAATATTGGTTTAATTATTTAAAAGCTTAATAAAATAATATTATTTTATTTTTAATTATCAATTTAGTGTGAGTCCCTAATCATTAACAAATTAACCGGTAACCCGACTAACAACCGAACCTTCTCGTTCAATGTTTCAATGTAGTTTCAACTAAAGATTAAGTTCATTAATGTATTTTATTTATTCGTTTTCCATTAGTTTTCAAGTCGGATTTATTCGTTTCGTTCACAAGCTTTCTATATGTCGATCATTTATTATTTCCCGATTCGTCAATCGAGGTGAGTACTTTCATTCCCATTTTTACATCTTTCGTTTTGGGGTGACATTTCGTACTTATCAAACTAAATGCTTTAATTACTTGAATCTTAAACCCACAAACGTGATTGTATACTTTACTTAAATAATTGCTCGATTTGGTGTTCTATGCTTACATGCTTATATGCTTATGTGTTTATCGCTTTTGGATGGTGGAACTATAAATCCTAGCCCATTTGGCAACCCCTCATGGCAAGGTGTCGTTAACGTAATGCAATTAACGATAACTATTAAATCCTAGACTACTTGGCAACCCCTTCTAGCTAGGTGGTGCTAAGGTGTTTAGCAATTGTCAATAAAATCCTAGACTACTTGGCAACCCCTTGTAGCTAGGTGTCTCTAACGTAAAACTATTAGCGATATCTATTTTATCCAAGTTTATAGCTTTTATTTATTGTTTTGTATACAAGTTTTGTGGATTTTTATTACTATATACTTATATGCTCCATCTTATGAATTTCCCACCAACCTTTGTGTTGACAAACTTTATTTTATGAAATGTTACAGGTTTGACTTTTGTTGACTCGAGGACTTGACTAAAAAAGTAACCAAGACCATTAGGGTATTAGTAAAACGAACCATATAAATATTACTTGTATTCAGTTTGTTTTGTGTGAACGAGATGTGTTGATTATTGATTCGTTGAAATAAAATGAGTTGAATAAATATTGTCACTTTAAATAGTGTCTTGTGTTTTTGTCCAATCACGTTGCTCCCCGGCATGTTCCACCGCCTTTGGTCGTGGTGTGACAGTGGTCAAGGGAATGCTTACGGGATCGGATAATGTCATGATAAAGCTGGAAGGGTTGAAACAAATAATGGTGGTGGACATGGCCGGCTCTTGGGGTGCAAAGCGAGCGACCGGCCGGGGCACGTTTTCTTTGGAGGCACAAAACTTTTAAAAATTCCTGATATTATATGTTAGGACACGGAAATTTGACACTGTGGATGCGTTATCCTGACATATGTTCTTGGATCAGTTATCCTTAGACAGATCCTGTCAGGATCAGTGGTCCTCAGTAATTGGTATTATTAACAATTGTTTCTTGTGTGTAGGTTGTTATTTAATAAGTATAACGACGCCAAGACTTATTCCACCGGTATCTCGCTATTGGACTTGTCAAACACGTGGTCAAAGTCGTGGATGAAGATAGTGGGAATATGGCGCATTTATAGGACTTCTTGTTGTGTCACAAATAACTGAGTACTGAGGATATGTTATTCTTGAAGACGTGTCTGGATCAATTATCCTTCTGAAGAGTTCCAGAGCTATGTCAGGATCATGGATCCTCGGTATTTGGTGCTGTTAACGGTTGTTTCTCATATGAATGTTGATATTTATCAACATTAACGGCTCCTAGACTTATTCTTCCACTTATTTCGCTATAGGACTTCTATGGCACGTGGTCAAAGTAATGGGAGTGGCTAGTGGAGGACTTGCGGATTTTTAGGAGTTATTGTTAGTTAGTTATTTTATCTTTTCTTTATAAATATTTGAGTTGTGATCAACCCTAGGACACACACGGTTCACTAGCTTTACTACTGCATATTTTAGCTCACAAATTCTCTGTAATCTCACACACACTTAGCTCGATTGTAATCGTTGATCAACAACTCCACAACACTTGTAACCACCCTTATTACTATTAATAAAGTTGACGGTGATAGTTTCACCGTCCGGGGGTTTTTTGTGCCGGAGATTACTATAACCATGTACTATCCGACCAAAGGTTACCTCGTTAATCCTTGACCGAAGTGATTCGACCAAAGATTACCTTGTTAAGTTTTTACCGAAGGAAGATTATCGTAATCAAGGGTTTTTTCCCTCGTGATCAAATCATTGTGTTCACCAAGATTTCGATTATACATTCGCTTTTATTGTGTTAGCACTATACCTCATAATTACAGATTTGGATACATTATCCTTAGCAGATTTTTGTCCAAAACAATTTGGCGCCCACCGTGGGGCTATTGGTGCTATAGTCCAGATTATTTCCTATCAATTTTCAACTTTTCATACCCATATCACCATCAATGGCCTCTCAATCAATCTCTGCTTCATCAACCATGCCATCATCGGTTTCTCTCTCATCAAGGACTTTGCCACCGATGCCTCCGCCAACACGGGAGCACAACGGCCTGCTGCTGCTGGAAACAAGACTCAGCTACCAGTCTTCCAAAGCTCAAAAACCGTTGCTGCAGCGCCGGTGGTTAATACTAACAATGATGTTTCATCTATGTTTTCGCAGGTTAAAGCATATATGGAGCAACAGAACAAGACCAACCAGAGGATCCTTCGTGAGATAGAAGATCTCAAGAAGACTAAGAGGCCAGCGGAGGATCACACTCCATAGATGCCCAAGATGCTGGATTTCACCAGTCCAGGATCCATGGCTCAGTTCTCGCAAGGATCATCTATCCTTCAACAAGGGTCCATTGGCCAGCAAACTCAGGGATCCTCATTCTTCCTGCAAGGATCCTTTATCTTTCAGCATGGATCCATGGGTCAACAGACTCAAGGATCCTCGATCTTTCACTCAGGATCATCCATCCTAGATCCGAGATCCATGGGTCAGCAGATTCAAGGATCCTCGATGTTTTAGCAAGGATCCTCAGTCCTTAATCCATGATCGATGGGTCAGCAGGTCCTAGGATCCTCCATGTTCCAGAAAGGATCATCAACCCTTCAACAAGGATCCTCTAAGGGGTGTCACCAAGGATCCTACAACTTCTAGCCTCAAGGATCCTTCTATCAGGGTCAAGGATCCTTAGGAGTTCAACAGCAACGGTCTTCAGAAGTCCATGAAGGAAATATAATCCCCATGTAGACCATAGCTTATGGTGGACCAACGCCTGTAACAGACGCTTCTTACATCAGCCACTTTTCTGGAATGCCGACGTTCACGCAACAAAGAAGTAACTTGTATGATCCTATATCCTTAGATGCTAACCGTGGTTCCATGCAGGGTGCAGGTATCAACCAAGCTATGGCTAAGGAACTACAGAAACTCAAGGATATGATATCCAACGTACCAGGGGTGATCCATCCAATTCCTGAGATACCATAAGGAAGCCACAAACTATCCAGATTTGCTCCACCAATCTGTGATGCGGAGATCCCAAAACGCTTTCAAACCCCCAACATGAAAGTGCATGATGGTACCACTAATCCTGAAGAGCATGTAGCCCAATACATGGAAAGTATGGAGATCAATCTGATTCCTGAGAGACTCAAGGAGGCTTATTTGTGCAAGGGTTTCGGATCCACACTGACAGGATCTGTATTAAAATGGCTGCTAAGTTTTCCTCACTTTTCTGTTACTTCTTTCTCACATTTAGTAAACTTGTTCAACAACCAATTTTCTTGGAGTAGAAAATTTGAGAAGTTAACTAGTGAATTATATAGAGTTGTCCAACCCAATGATGAATTCCTTTGGAATTTTGTCACGAAGTTTGGCAGGGAGGCCCTAGAAATCCCTAATCTTGACATGGCTACGGCTGTAGAAGCCTTCAAGACGGGACTAAATAGGGGCTCCCCCTTTTATGATGATCTTGTGATGACTCCTTGCAGGTCTTTAGATGAAGTCAGAAACAGGGCACTTAGATTCATACGGTTGGAAGATGACAAGAGGATCCAGGATCGTTTGGTGGACTCAAAAGAAGCAAGAATCCCCTGACAAGAATAAAGGATCCTCGTACAGAAACAACCACTCAAAGCCTTAAAGGATTACTTATCCTCTACACTAGCTCTGATGAAGCCTGTGGATGGAGAATCCTTGTATCTATACCTAGCCGTTTCAGGAAATGCCGTAAGTGCCGTCCTTGTGAAGGATCACGAAGGTGAACAACACCCTGTCTATTATGTAAGCAAAAGGCTTTTAAATGCGTAAGCCATGTATTCTCATTTAGAAAAATTAATTCTTGCATTTATTATGGCTTCTACTAAATTAAGACATTACTTTGAGACACATATTATTATTTTGAGAACTAACTATCATGTTAAGAATGTTATTAGAAAGCCAGAATTGTCAGGAAGGATGGCCAAGTGGGTTGTGAAACTGAGTGCATATGATATTTAGTATGAGCCCAGAACAGCCATCAAGCCACAAGCACACGCAGACTTTGTGGCTGATTTCAGTAGCAACATGCAGAAAATGAAGCTCTGATTGCAGGTTTACAATTAGCTAAATGCATGAGGATCAGGTATCTTCAAGTATATATAGATTCATTGCTGATTGTTAACCACTTTAATGGCTCATATGCTGTTAAAGGAGAAAAACTAATCAAATATCTAGATGTTGTGAAGGAATTAGCAAAATCCTTCGAATTGTTTAGTATAGTACAGGTACCAATGGAAGAGAATGCTGGGGCAGACGCTTTGGAAAATTTAGCCTCATCTTTGAAGATTCCAGAAGACACAAAGCTCCCAATAATTCATATACTCTCGCCAATAATAGGAGAACAAGAAGTTGAGGAGATAACAACTGACAAACAAATCGTACTTTGGGATCCATCATCCACAAACAACCAAGGATCCTGGATCATCCCAATCAAAAAATGCATTCAAGATGGAGAATTCCAGCCACAGAGAATCCCAAATCCTTCAAACTCAATGTATCACAATACATTTTATTACATGATGTGTTGTATAGGAAATCTCTTGCAGGTCCTTACTTGAGGTGCATTGAGGATCATGAAATTCAAGAGGTGCTTGATGTGCTAAAAGTAGTCTAATATTTATTAACTAAAAAATAAGCTAATCTAGACACTAAGTAATAAATCTAGACTCGTAACTTAACTAAAGCTACTAACCGACAAGTGAACCGGTCGACTATAGTACAGCTAAGTAAGTCCGGATATCGAACCCACGAGACTCTTTAAATTACGTATATTAACTAATTATGTTCGACTTACTGACACGACTAATTAATTCTTATTATAAAAGGGGGGGTTTTTTACTTTAAAAGAAACATAAATTTAAACTGATTATGAAAATAAATAAAATAAACAAAAGATAATTTTAATTGATTTAAATAAGATGACGATAAAAAACCACCTAGGCTAGAATCCCCAAAGTTTCAGTTATCAATTATTAGGAAAATGCTTGTTATGGAATTTGGATCATAAAATAATCACTTAAAAGAAAACCCGAACAGGACCCCTGACTCTTCAAGAAGACACCTATGGATTTCTATTAAGTTCTTAAAAACACCAATTTTAATATTAGACTTCCTTACAGTTATCTAATTAATTATGAACGAGTACCTTAAAACGACAACCTACCTTACAGCGCGGAAATCAAAGGTAGTTTAATAAATGCATTCGACTCAATAGACAAAGTTAAAAAGTCAAACCTAGACGGACTCCTTACGAATAACTAAGTCTAGCAATCTTAATCAACAACGACCTATCAAATAATCTATCTCCTTACAGCTTTTTAGATTAGCAGCGCACTTTTATTTATTTAATTAATAATATTGTTTCTATGATCTTATTATAAATCAATCACAAACTAGTCAAGAACACACAGTAAATGACCTAACAGAATCCTATTATATGACAGACAATCACCAAGGAAACTGTGAAACAATAAAACTCATCAAATAAAACCAAGCACCCATATGCATCGAATAAAAAATATTAAACTTTTTACTAATTCATAAACCCATTACGAAAAGAAAACTCCAAATAAAATCAAACTTCAACAAAGGTTCATCACAAGCCTAGGCAGTCTAATAAGTTTAGCTTAGCATCTTAAAATCAAAGAAACAAAAATAACTAAGTTCAACAACCAAGCTCATTATTAAAATAATAAATTCAAACCGAATAGTGATGATGCTTGGATGAGTAGGTGTTGAACCCAAACGATCTCCACTTATACCAAAGGCCTTCTTCTATAAAAATATTCTTCTTTCTTGCGGCAATAGGTCTTGGTCGAACTCCGTAGGGTTCTCTCAATCTTCTCATGTGAACTCTTTTTATTCTTTATAATCTTGTAGCACAAGTCAACTGTTACCGACTTCAATTTCCTTTTGAAACACATGAATGGCGGCCCACTTCATCTACATAGAATAATGAATTTTAAGCTCAAATAAAATCAATTAAGTTGAAACTAAAATAAATAAATACATTAAAATTGTTTCGTTAAAAGACCCAGACCCTTGTTCTTGTTTTTATATTAGTTTAATTTTATTGTAACATAATAATATAAATGAATAGCCATTGTCCAAAACGATTAACCATTTGTAATTTTAATTCAAGTGTTTATAATTCTTTTCTTGACCATTATTAAATCATATGTTTAATAAAATTTTAATATATATTTCAAGTTCAGTAAACATGGATAATAAAAATAATAATAATCGAGTAATTACTCGGTGCTCTCAAGTTTAGTAAAAATACTTCATATTAGCTCATTTTCTCTTAAAACCTTTAAACTTTAAATATGAACAACGAACTAGTAAAATTCATTAAAAACAATCTCAAATATACTCAAAAGTGTAGGAAATATTTATTTAATAATATGTATAATTTAGACCACATCAATGCTTAAAGATTTTCACGAAGGTGGTTGTGGTAATTACACTGGAGGTAGAGCTATATTTTCCAGGATTCTAAGAATAGGATACTTCTAGCCAACGATGATGAGAGATGCAATGGAAAATTCAGGAAAATGTGATGCTTGTCAAAGACATACAAACATCCTCCACCAGCCGGCAGAACCTATGTATCCTATATCCTCTTCGTGGCCTTTCATGAAATGGGGTATGGATATTGTAGGAAAACTACCTAAGGCACCAGGAGGAAGAGTATTCATGCTTGCAATGACGGACTACTTTTCTAAATGGATAGAAGCATAAGCTTTTGTTCAAGTACGCGAAAAAGAGGTGATATCTTTCATTAAAACAAATATAATTACTAGATTTGGTATTCCCTCGGAAATTATTTGTGACAATGGTTCCCAGTTTATCGGAAAAAGAACCACTAACTTTTGTGACAGTTGGGGCATCAAGATGATAACTTCTACTTCAGTACATCCTCAAGCTAATGGTCAAGCAGAGTCTAGCAACAAAATTATCATCAATAATCTGAAGGGAAAGTGGGCCGAAGAGCTACCTTATGTTCTTTGGGCAGACAGAACAACGCCCAAGAATGCAACAGGCTAGACACCATTCTCATTAGTATTTGGTTCAGAGGAAGTAATCCCAACAGAGATGGTGGTTCCTACGGCAAGAACAAACATCCGTGATCCTGAAGCTAATGAAGAAATCCTTCTTGAAGACTTGGATACTGTAGAACAACTCAGAGACCTAGCCAAGATCAGAATGGTAGCTTATCAACAAAGGGTAGCTAGGGCATACAACAAGAATATAAGAATAAGAAGATTTCAAGAAGGAGATCTAGTTTTGAGAAGCCTTCCAAAATACTACCAATCCGGCTGATGGAAAGTTAGCACACAATTGGGAAGGACCTTATCAGATTGAGTCGGAAGCAGGAAATGGGGCATATCATTTGCTTACAATTGTAGGCAGCAGATAACCAAGAGCATGGAATGCTATCCACCTCAAAAAGTATTTTTTCTTATCAGGATTCAGCATTCTGAGAGGATATGTTATCCTTAAAGGATCTAGGATCCCGAAATTGGTAATATCTATCTGATTTCTTATTTTTTACAATTTTCTATTATTAATTCCAGGATAACATATTCTTAACAATTTATCATTTCCAAGTTTTTAAGTAACAATGCAGATTTCAAAAAGAAGTTCAAAGTCTAAGAGGTTGGCCACCTCTCCTTTACATTCGAGGTACTATCCTATTTCTCTTGGCCTAGCCCACGTTTGGATATGACCCCCGATAGTCATATCCTCTAAGGTTTAAAGGTTTTCACCTTTCTTATAAATAGAGTTTCTACACTCTCGCCTGGAGCGCACGTTATCCAACGTATAGTTCGGGGCAGCGGGACCAGTACACGCTTAGTGGCTGACAATTTCGTTGCTTTCGGCTATATGGAGGATCCTATGATTTATGGTAGACGTACCATACCACCGGTTTATAACGTTTTCACGTTATCTCAAGACAAAGGTTTCTAACATTTTCATGTTAGCTAAGGTTTATAACGTTTTCAGATTATCTCACGTTTGGGCTAAATCCAGATTTGGGCGAGTCCCCAGTTGACATCCGTATCCTTGGGCCAGTCCCCAGTTTGGGCTTGTCCCCAGTTTTTGGGCTTATCCCCAGTTTAACACCAGTTCACGGGCTTGTCCCCAGATTACACCGGCTTGTCCCCAGATTACACCGGCTTGTCCCCAGTTGCATGGGCTTATCCCCAGTTTATTTTGTGGGCTTGTCCCCAGTTTATTGGGTTTAATCCCAGATAATATCATAAGTTATTTGCATCAGGTATCATAAATTAGATTATGAGGATCACCGAAGGACCAATACTTATGGATTAAAAATCCTTAAATTCAGTTTAATAAGGATTGCAAAATGATCATTACTTATGGTAACTTAGGTCTAACCAGACCTTATGGTATGATTTCTGTTTATCGGTTTACACTTATTTGATTTCAGTTTATATCTTCATAGATATAAGGATTCATTATTCTCAATCTATTTTTATAAGGATTTAAGATCCTGGTTTATTTTTGCAAGGATATTTTATCCTAAAAACTTTTCACTAAAGAATATTTCTCAAAACCTTCAACAAGTCTAAAGCTATATCAGACAAACTTTCAAAATAACAGACAATCAACAGATAGTTAAAAGATACTATTTATTAAACTTACTTGCAATTACCAAAAATCTTAACCCGAATTTCACCATTCGAAAGATGGACCATCTACCCGGGTTAAACAAGTATTACTAGCTGTTCATGATTTGCAGAAGAATAAGAGGTTTCAGATATATAGCTTGAAGGGAAGTTCTCAAGGAAACTCTATATATATATATATATATATATATGATAATTATATTTAGCTTGTCAAATCTCATATGTTTTTGCAGGAAGTCTGAATTCAAAGGCAAAATGACAGCTGTGATATTATCACAACCGCCATTTTGGGGGCAATTGTTAGGGCACGGAAATTTAACACTTTGGATGCGTTATCCTGACATATGTTCTTGGATCAGTTATCCTTAGATAGATCCTGTCAGGATCAGTGGTCCTCAGTAATTGGTATTATTAACAATTGTTTCTTGTGTGTAGGTTGTTATTTAATAAGTATAACGGCACCAAGACTTATTACACCGGATATCTCGCTATTGGACTTGTCAAACACGTGGTCAAAGTCGTGGATGAAGATAGTGGGAATGTGGCGCATTTATAGGACTTCTTGTTGTGTCACAAATAACTGAGTACTGAGGATATGTTATTCTTGAAGACGTGTCTGGATCAATTATCCTTCTGAAGAGTTCCAGAGCTATGTCAGGATCATGGATCCTCGGTATTTGGTGCTGTTAACGATTGTTTCTCATATGAATGTTGATATTTATCAACATTAACGGCTCCTAGACTTATTCTTCCACTTATTTCGCTACTGGACTTCTATGGCACGTGGTCAAAGTGATGGGAGTGGCTAGTGGAGGACTTGCGGATTTTTAGGAGTTATTGTTAGTTAGTTATTTTATCTTTTCTTTATAAATATTTGAGTTGTGATCAACCCTAGGACACACACGGTTCACTAGCTTTACTACTGCATATTTTAGCTCACAAATTCTCGGTAATCTCACACACACTTAGCTCGATTGTAATCGTTGATCAATAACTCCACAACACTTGTAACCACCCTTATTACTATTAATAAAGTTGACGGTGATAGTTTTCACCGTCCGGGGGTTTTTTGTGCCGGAGATTACTATAACCATGTACTATCCGACCAAAGGTTACCTCGTTAATCCTTGACCGAAGTGATTCGACCAAAGATTACCTTGTTAAGTTTTTACCGAAGGAAGATTATCGTAATCAAGGGTTTTTTCCCTCGTGATCAAATCATTGTGTTCACCAAGATTTCGATTATTCATTCTCTTTTGTCGTGTTAGCACTGTACCTCACAATTACAGATTTGGATACATTATCCTTAGCAGATTTTTTTTCCAAAACATTATATATGTAGAATACCCGAATGTTTATAATTATTATTTTTATATTACTCAAACAGCTTTTAGACCCCATTTTTTGTATTAACCAAAGACTTATAGGCCCACTAAAATTTGAAAAATGCTACTTTTAATTAATCAATATATGTTAAATAAATAGAAGAAACGAATAGGCGTGATAGTAGCAAAATAGACTTCGAAGACCAGCAGCCACGTCGACTTCAAACACCAGCTGTCATGGTAGCATCTGAAAATATGAGTTTTTCAAAATTATAGTTATTGAAATCCTATTTTCGACCCAAAATGTCAAAAGAAAGACTTAGCGGGTTGGCGATGAAAGCTCAATCAATTACCTTATGTAATCAATTACTTAGGACTAGAATACAAGGATACTTAGTCACATATAATTCGCATACAAAGACTTAGAATATATATATATATATATACATACAATCGCATACAAAGACTTAGAATATATATATATACATACAATCGCTTACAATAATAAATAGACTCGCATACACTGAGTTCGTTTACAACGGGTTCGAACACATCGGGAGTCGATTACATTAAGAGTCGCATACAACCCTATAGCCGAATACAAGTTCGTATTCTCTTACAAAATGAAACTCGGCTGCGTAGGAGATTCGCTTACAATGGCACGTTCGCTCACCCGAGACTCGTTTACAAAGGGTCGATTACAAGGACTCGCATACATGTAGCTCACAAACCCGCATACATTAGAGAATCGATTACTAAGAGCAGCCCGTTCGCTTACATTAGAGCCGATTACAAGATGATTCGAGTGCACTAAGGATCGATTACAATGCATTACTTAGTTAAAATCGCTTATAATTTATAAGACGAGTCGAATACAATTGGACTCGATCACTTGTAAAACTCAATTACAATTTGACTTCGCATACAACCAACAGCACTCGCACACAAATCAGAGTTTGATTACATTGAGGATCGGATACATCGGTATCCGATCACATTATGTAATCGATCTCTAGGGGAACTCGATTACAATGAACAATAGAATACAAAACGAGACTCGATGACAATGTGAAGCCGATTACAATTGTAATGATAATAATAATAATAATAATAATAATAATAAGAGGGGGAAACTCGAATACATGGAGGCTCGATTACGAGCTTAACTCGCATGCAATACTTAGAAGTATAATGTACATTACACTACTCGCATACAATACTTAGAGATGTAAATGTACACTCGAATACAACCTTGGGTTCGCATACAATCTACCAAACTCGCATACAATCTTGGAATATATATATATATATAGGGGATGGATCTTGCGAGAAGTGATATTACAGCGAGAAGTGCGAGAAGTGAAGGTGTAACTCCATTAATCCCTAATTTCACTCCCTTTCATATGATGTTACATACATATATGTAGGTGGATTGTATTTATATATTAATTACACATTCAAACCTACCTACAAACATATAAATGTACCGAGCCACATTCAAACCTGTGTACCTACACACATACAAACATACATACACATATACAAGCATACGTACACATATACAAACATATGTACCTACACACATACATATGCACCTACACAACGCACCTACACATATGAAATGGAGTGAAATTAGGGATTATTGGAGTTACACCTTCACTTCTCGCACTTCTCATTGTAAAAAAACTTCTGAAATGATCCAATACCTATATATATATATATATATATATATTCGAATACAATGCCAAATGGGTTGCTAGAGTCGATTACGATCGGGTTAGTATACAACGTGGACTCAATTACATTATATACACCTACACAAACTCGCATACAATTACTTGTACATGTTTACAATGAGCCGGCCAATCATACTTGTTTACAAAATAGGAACACACTTGACTCACGTACATTGTAAGGACTTGTATGCATGACATATATAAAGACCCGAGCAAGGTGAGACTCGAATGCATGAGCATTATGATAGATTACACGCGGGAACTCAAATACACTCGTACACTCGCATGCATGTAGCCCTTCTAAATACATGCATGCATTCACGTACATGTATATACCGCGTGCATACAACGAGATAGAAACGGAGGACTTGAACACATGGGTGTCTCGAATAAACCCCAAACACTTAACATATTCCCATACATATTACATGTATCTGAAGGCACGGTGTAATCTGTGTGCTATGTATATGTATATATATATATATATATATATATACACACTCGCATGCATGCATTCACGTACATGTATATACCGCGTGCATACAACAAGCTAAACACGGAGGACTTGAACACATGGGTGGCTAGGATACATACATGTTCCCGGAAGTATATACACATAGAATCATTTTATAAACCCCGAACACTTAACATGATTCCCATACATATTACATGTATCCGAAGGCACGGTGTAATATGTGTGCTATATATATATATATATATATATATATATATATATATATATATATATATGATAGTATGCAAAGGTAGGACATAAAGAAAGGAAAGCAAAGTAAAGAAAGAAATGAATATTAAAATAATTATAATGATCCAAGTTTTATACATTAGGGTTAAAGGAATAAAATATCCAAAGAATAAAGTAACCGATAACAAGGGCAATGGATTATGCAAGACTTAGCCATTTTCTTTAAATGGAACAAGTTTTAATATGTATAACTTATATACAGTTAGCCGAGCTCAACAAAAGAAGGGAATAACGATTAACGGAGAAAGAAACATGATCCAGGTGAGTTTCTAGCCCCATTCCTTGTTATGTTTTCGGGGCTGTGTGCATACTCGATGTGATAGTTAATACACTTACCTTAAATGGTAAGTGTATGCCATGCATGATAGATGTGATAGACACGAATGATAGCTTAACGGTACGTGAACGATCTTCGGATATTGCACGTATTGCCAAGGGAAGTGATTAGCTCCATACACGGATATTAAATGATAACTTATATACAGTGTTCCTTATTGGATAATATATAGAGTTCCTTATATGGATAATGTGCAATGTTCCTTCTATGGATAGCATAGTGTTCCTTCTATGGATAGTATAGTGTTCCTTCTATTGATAATATATAGAGTGTTCCTTTTATGGAAAGTATATAGAGTGTTCCTCCTATGGAAATTATATATAGTATAGGTAGTTGGAATGTTATTATTGGAGTACTTGTGGGTTGAGGTGTCCAAGAGAGGTGGTGGGGGCAGCCTAGGGTGGGGGTGGGGTGGATATTTGAAGGGTTTAATTAATAACTACGTGATAACCGATTATCCGTTTAACGTATTTCGTGTTTTAAATATTCAAACGAATTCCGTTTTCAATAATTTTTGTCAGACTTTGAATGAAATCACATTCCTGACAATAAGGACCATAAAAATTATTTTCTTGAAAATAATTCATGTGGGTCCTTTCTGGATCCTGTACCGGCTCGTGTTTGCTTATTTTTCAATTTTCGTGATTTGAGTATTCCTAAATTATATGTTTGTGTTGTCTCACATGTTTTCATATTTATTTTGAATTTTTGCGATTGTTTAATCGTTCTAATGATTTATTTACTTTCTGGCTCACTGCCCGAGGTATTTGCACGTTTTTCTCGTTTCGTGTCAAAATTTGGACTTTTTGTTGACTTAATAAGATATTGAACTTTATTAAAGAGAGATTTTATTAATAAAATGATATTAGGATGGATAATCATGATTACATTAGCGAACATTTTTTCCAGATGTTACATTAACGACGCAATGAAGTAGTCGGCCAGATGTGGTTCCAGATCACGATATAAACTGCCATGATAACTTAATTGTTTATGGGGTTATTCAAAACGGTAATGGTTCATAGGTTGTGTATGCAGATTTAATTGGACTTTGATTGCTTCTAAAGTATATTATTAAATTTTAGGTTAAGGACGGTTTGGGTATAATACACAATTTGTATCATAAGATCGTTATTTCCTAATTCCTTGAGATGGTGAGGCCAATTAGGCAAGATGAATCAAAATTCAAAACCACGATTCAATTCCAATTTTGACACGAGGATTTAGACTCAAGCAATCAAAATGGGTATACGGGTTTGGGCATTCGGGTCTGATATGTGGGTAATTGGGTAGATGGGTTAGGATATATTATTTGCATATCAGCCCTTTTGAACTATTGAGATGGATTCAAACAGTGATTAAAGTTTAGCTTAGGGTAAAATTTGTATATAAATCAAAGTTATTTTATATATTAAATAAATATAATAACAATTAAAGATAAAATAATAAGTACTTGATTAGAGCGATATTTTAATGATAAAATTTCCCGAACGTTGAAATGGGTGGGGTAAACGGATAGAATACTAAATGGAAAAATCAAGTTGTTACAAAGTTGTCGTAATTAGACTTAGGGGTGTACACAAAACCGAAAAAACGAAAAAAAACCTAACCGAAAAAACCAAACCAAATTAGAAACCGGCGGTTCGGTTTTGAAGTTTAACAAAACCCGAAATATTGGTTTTGGTTCGGTTTTGTATTTTGTTAAGAACCGAAAAAACCGAACCGAAATAACCATAATTTCTTAACCGTAACCCTTAAAACAAATCTACCGATGACTATTTGTTTAGTTGTAACATATGGTTAATAACATATATATATTTGGTTTCTATACATGGTTAATAACTAATAATACCTGTACTTGTAGTTTTACTTTGAAGTTTAATTTTAAATGTATCTATAACACCCCGGCCCGGTTAGGGCCGACGTGCCACTCGATACGATAAATAAAAATCCAAATTTAAAAGTTTAAAATTATTCAATACCAAAAGGGTTCAATATCATTGACAACGAAAATAAATAAAGTTGTTTCACTCAAAATAAATTATTTAAGTTCCTCATGTTCCAATTTCTAGACTTTTACTTTTACTCTCTTACCACACGTTCCCCTGATTCCCTTGAGTACCTGTAACAAATTAAGGAAAACACAAAACAAGGAAACATGGATGAGCCAAAAATTGCCCAGTAACAGAGGAAAATAGCAGTAACAAACGATGAAGAACAATGCAATACAATAAACGATTACAGGGGAAACAAGTACAGTCTATGAGCCGGTAACACTAACAATACGCTGAACTATCAGTTAAGAATCAGTACAATAACAATATATCTATGGAAATACCCATGTGAGCCAGTAACAGTAACAGTATGTACATTAGCTGCAGACTAATGCACCAGTAATTAAGTGAGATAGGAATGTGGGCACACACACCTAACCATCTCACTCTGGTAACAGTTTACCTAGGATCGATCCATACGTCTCTCAGTAATCAGTTCATGCTCTCATCGCACAATAAAATAGAGACGCTGTGGACTAATCTCTCCGCCATAGATAGAGCACGTCAAAGGTGCCTCGATTGACACCCTACGTCCCCATAGGTGGATAAATGCTCGGGTATTGAGGTCAAATAAAATGCGATAACAATGGTCAATATCAATATAATATGTCTCAATAACAATCAATCAATGTACAATGGTCTATCAGGAACATGCGATAATGAGTGCAATAAAATATATTATATCGCATGCATGACAATTTCACTTATCAATTGAACAATAACAATATAAAATAAATAAAGAACGAAACTATTTAATAACGGTGATACGATACTATGAATCAACTCAATAGTTATAACGCAATTAACGACTCAAGAATCCATATACTATGAAAGCGAAGACACGGTATAACACTACAAGTGCAAGACCATAAAGTCCGTACACTATGAGAATGATGAAAACAATATTTACGCTACAAGTAAAAGAACACAGAATCCGTACCCTACGAGAACGATGAAAACAATATAAAGCTAAAAGAAGAGAAACACAGAATCCGTACCTGATCCGATGAACAAGGACACACTAAGTATAAACAGTCCCGGTCCTTAGCTCGTACGCGAACCTATAATATTATGGTAGTTTAATTTATAGTTGTGATGCTCACGTTCATTCTATCATTTTCGGTATTTGCAAATAAGTTCCATATATGTGTGTGTATAGATCACCATTAATAATTAAATAATAATTATTGTTGAATTGAACTTTCATATTCATCGTAACCTTTCAGAGTTATTTTCATATTTAGTTATCAAACCATATTATATTGTACTCTTTAATATTATCTAATAAAATAATTTGTAAAAGGATAAAACTATTTTGAGACCCTTAAATCAGATTCTGTTTCTAAACGTTTAGTTTTATAAAATAAGAAGGTGAGGAAAGACCAGTAGGTCACCTTTATTGATCACAGATTTAAGTGTTTATCAATTTAACCCAACAATAACTTAACCCTTAATTAACAATCACTTCTTGACTTGAATCAACATAATGGTTTTCGGTTTTAAGGATCATAACAAAGATAGTTTTAATATCCGAATAAAATTGTTACCTGCAATCGTTCGATGGGGTTAGTCTAGAAAGATAATAACCGATGTTGGCGACGGCAGCGGTACTAATGCAGAAACACAGGTGCGTCGACACTCGTGATTCCGGTGTAGGTGGTGTAACTCGGAAAAACTTGCTGTAGTTCTCCGACAAGTAGTGGTGGTGGTGGTGGCTAGCTCCGGCAACTAGACGATGATGACAATATTCTGCAGTGGAGGTGGTGGTACAGTTTCCGGCAAATTCACACGGCGGCTGCAGTGGGTGTTAGAGGTAGAGAAAAGGTTAAGATATAAGGTTTTTGGATCAATGAACATTGTTGGAAGGTTATCCTGTATATATATTAAACGAGTTTGAAACAAAATCAAATCCCAATATAGTCGTATTGTTTGTTGTTGAGTCGATCACGTCGTCGGAAAAGTCAGGAAGAAGAAGAAAATTTGCATGGTGTTCAAATTTACTTTCGTTAATTGGCAAGAATAGCCCTTCATTTATTTTACTTTTATTATTATTATTATTATTATTATTATTATTATTATTATTATTATTATTATTATTATTATTATTTACACTTTAAAATAGAGTAACATTTATATATTTAAATCATGGTTATTCGTTTATTAACGTTTCATCGGTTTATTAATATTTCATCAATCGACATTTATTATTTTATTGTTTTAAATTTTCGGTATATTACAGTATCTTTAATTAGTTTTTAATATTTGAAGTATAAATATTTAATATTTTATTAGTCATTAGTTTAAAGAAAAAGAATATTATGCCAAATTTCAATATTTTGGGTCAAGTTATTTTTGGACCAAAAAGTTTTAGCTCGATTAGCAAAACCGAAAAACCACATCCACAACCGAACCGAACCCAAAGACCGTAAAAACTGAAACCGAATGGTTTTAAGAATCATAAAACCGAAAGTTTGGTTTTTGGTTCAGTTTTAGTCAAAAACCGCACCACGCACACCCCTATTTAGACTTTAACTAACTTTTTTGGCTTCATTTCTGGTATCGTAAACCGACATCTATCAAGTTTACCCCGACTCGGAGCCACACTGCACAGTTTGATATGTTATACATTTTACGATGACCAAAAACATCACGCCGTTGCGCCATGTATGCTAGCTAGTTACAAAATAATTTAAAGCACATTTTAGTTGTGTATGGGATGCTCGACAATACAAACTAACCCACACCAATACAAATTTAAGCATCGTCTATTTGCACAAGTTTTGAGCATCAGTTAGAACTTTGAAGTACGTGTAAAACCCTAAAAACCTAGTAATAGTACAAGTGATGTGAGTAGTTTAGTTATCAAGTGAAGTGGTCACAAAACTTTTGTGCTTTGATGTGACATCCATCAATTTTCAAGCCCAAAATTTAACCTCTTTAATTTTTTGTTACATTCCTGATCCATTAAAATAATGATTCTCATGTTATATTTATATTGTATCTTGTCAAGCTGACTCGCATAATTCTTGCTCGAAATCGCATTCGAAAAGTCCAAGGGCTAAAATGATCAAAAACCAAAATGCTAACACCCCCCCACCCTCCCCCGCGTCGCGCGATGGGGGAGTTTTCAAGTCGTCACGTTGCGCGACAAGTTCTCAGGTTAGCAACTTTGTTTCATTTTTGTTTTCGATAGATCATTTACGCATCCAAGCTTGTGTCTCTTCCACCTTAATCACAAAAACTAACCCATGAATATATTATCAACCTCTAAGCTTATTTTTATCTCTAGATTATTCTATTTAAAGTATATTACTTTAAACTTCTATGTGTATAATCTGGATCGGGTCGGGTCAAACAATAAAAACTCTATATTCAATCATTCAACTAAAACACTAATACAATCATTCAACTTACCGTTCTTACACATAAAAGTCAATTTACTTTAAATAAACAAAGACAATATGCAAGGGGAAAGAAAGGTATTTGATAAAGACAAGATGCGAAGGGAAAGATGAGTACCTCAAATTCACATTTAAATACCGAATTCACATAATCAAAACACGCATATTCTTAATTCGTGAAAGGAGACCAAGTTCAAGCACCAATTCTTCCAATAATTCCAAACCCTAACACACCAAATTGAAAAACAAAAAAACAAATGCCGAACATGTTGCTTGCCTAATGTTTAATGCCTGGATTGCTATTCCTGAGCACTTGTGACTCGACCCCTAGTTTAGTGGTCTGTATCTTCTTTAAACGTCCTGCTTATGCTTTTGCTTATGTTCGATTTCAGTTTTTATGCCTTAACGCCCTGAAAAATACTCTTCTACTTCAACTGTTCGATAAGAGTGGGAGTGTGGACTTATTGTTAGTTTTTTTTCTTTAAAAATCATTAAGGTATCAGCTTTTTTGTTTTTTTGAAGTTGGGCTTATGGGTATTTCTTTATGTTTATTAGGTAAACGGATTATTGTTCTTCAGCTTTAAGGAATTTATTTAAAAAGTGTTCAAGTGAAGGCCGGATACAAATAACATAGATGGCTGGACTCAAAACATACATACATACATACATGCATGCATACATATATACATATATACACACACACACACGAAAGCTCTAAAATCATATGTGTCGCGTTCTGATCGCTCACTCACCCCTATAGAGTCACTAGATTGCTCTATTTGTAAATCACCAACTCTTATTGATTTACCCCGGTTTTTGACCCGTGTAGCCTTACGGGTCATAATACCCCTTAGATTTGTTAACAAACCTAAAATCAGTTGTTCTCATTTGCACCATGGATTTCCTCTCCATCCTTGACCTGTTTCATAAAACCTACGACATCAAGCATGCATCTCCTCTCTCCATCTCATAGATCGATCTTGGTCTATGTATTATCATTTGTAACATCCCGAAATTTCTAAAGTAATATTTATTATATTATTTTGTCGGGTGAAATAAACGAGTTAGTGGAACGATAATAATAATAGCAAAATATGAAGACTTAGTAGGATAATTAGATGGGATTAGATATGGACCAAAAGGAAATATGGGCCTTCGGTCCATGGGCTTAAGGGAGTATAAATACCCCCTTAAACCCCAATCCTTTCCATTCCATCCATTTATCCATCCTAATCTCTACACACTCCAAAACACACACAACCAGAACCAAGATCCAAAGGCGAGGACCCGAGCTCGTTGGTGCTAGATCGTCGTGACGAACCAAAGCAACAAGACCAGCTCGTGTTCGTAGTTCGACTCATTTACGGTTCGTTTATATCGAGAACATGTTCGTTTAGGTTTGGATTAGTATAGAAATGATAGATCGGTGTTTGTATGGTAAAAACGAATCCTACAAAGCTAAACTTACTGAAAATGGATATGATTTGAGGGGTTAATCGATTGATAAAAGAACCCGTAACCTATATGCCTAAATCGCACCCCTTAAACATCGATGTTAGGCCGATTTGATGGTTGGGGTTTGTAGGCGCTGGTCAGACGATTCCGTAGATACCTAAATCGAGTTATTTGGTTAAGAAACGAAGATGATTAAGGACGAACAGTAGCTGCAGCCGACAACTTCGCCTGCAAGCTAAGTTCGCTTAATGAACTTTGCCTGCAAAGCTAAGTTCGCCTGATGACAACTTCGCCTAAAGCTAAGTTCGCCTGATGACAACTTCGCCTAAAGCTAAGTTCGCCTAAGGTTTAACTTCGCCTAAAGCTAAGTTCGCCTAAGGTTTAACTTCGCCTAAAAGTCAAGTTCGATTAGAAAATAAATTAAAAACCTAATGGAAAATGTGTTAAGACAGTTAATGTAAATAAAATTTTTCCAAGCTGACCTGGCAGCTCGACCCCAGCCAAGGGCTCTGCCCCTTGGACCCTGCTAGGGGCTGCCGCCCCTAGACCCCGCTGCCAGGGGCGCTGCCGCCCCTAGACCCCGCTGCCAGGGGCGCTGCCCCGGACCCCCGTTCATTGTGGGTTGTATAAAGATAGAAATACAACATGAGTAGTAGTAGTTAATTGATACATGTAAATATTATACAGTTAGCCGTGCACAGCTCAAGAAGGGAATAACGATTAACGGAGAGCGTAACAGGATTCAGGTGAGTTTCTAGCCCCATTCCTTGTTATGTTTTCGGGGCTGTGTGCATACTCGATGTGTTGTTAATACATTTATCCTAAGTGATAAGTGTATGCCATATGTGATATATGTGATGGATATGAATGATTGCTTGTCAGTACGCGAACGATCTTCGGATATTGTGCGTACTGTCAGGTTAAAAATAAAGGTACGAATATTATATAACGAAGATGTATGAACATTACAAATGAATACTTGTCGGGGCGTGAACGATCTTCGGATATTGCACGTATCGACAAGAGGTTTGGTTGTTAAATGAATGATGTAAAGAACGCCTAGAGTGTTCTTATGCTATAATGTAATTATTGTATATGTGAGGTATGTGTATACAGGTACACGAATGGTATGTGAGTTCCACATTCGACATAGTAAGTTAGGATGGCAAATCCCTCTAGCTTTTGTCGGACATAGACTCGGCTGGTGATGGCGTAGTTAAGGACTGCGGGCCTTATACGTACAGTAGATGATAGATGTAAACGTAGATAGGGACGGTGGGCCTTATACGTGTTACAGATAATAGACGACAACGTAGTTAAGGACTGCGGACCTTATACGTATTATAGATAGGCATCAGCATAGGAAAGGACTGTGGACCTTATACGTGCTGTATTTGTATTGTGGTAGCATAGGGGAGGACTGCGGACCTCGTACGTGCTATGGTTTAGGTTGCAACATAGGGAATGACTGTGGACCTTGTACGTGTTGTGGATGTAGGATGGTATAGGGAAGGACTGCGGACCTTGCACGTACCATAAATGGTGAACATAGGTAAGGACTGTGGACCTTTTACGTGTTCACGACCTTGAGTACAGGTATAGACGGCGGACTATGAACGTACTCTCGGTAGACTGAGGTTAGTGATTGTAGATATGTATGTATGTATGGTAGTAAGTATGTATGTAGAACAGAAGGGTAACTAATTAGGTATGGATATGTATCTTCGGATATGTATGTATGTGTATGTATTGTACGGCATCCGATTAACTAGAACTCACTCAGCGTAGCTGACTTTTAGTATGCACGCAGGTGAGTAGAATGAGACAACTGGCTTGAGCGGACACATGGTGGGCGAATAGGAGACTGGCATCTGAAGACTCGAGATGTTTTAATGTAATTGACGTTTATTTTGAAAGACAAGAATGTTTAATTAAGGCAAGTTTTGGATTATTGTAACGTTTCATGAAAGTTTTTATATTCCGCGAAAGTTTTAATGAACTCTGATTTGTAAGAACTGTGTTTATGAGTAAATCCGACGCTAAAGTAAGGCTACCGGGTTCGGGGCCTTACATCATCTTCTCCGGTCACTATTCTGAAACAAGATCACGGATGGTTTCTAGGGTTTGGTTAATGATTTAAATTAATGTAATCCATTAAAATTAAATGAACGTTATAATAAAACTTAAGAATTTCTCTCAATTTGGTGACCTATGGTTTAATTTCTTAAACAAAGGTATTAGCTATTCAAATTGATGATTAATATATGCATGACTTATAATTCCGCATCCTACTTCCTATCAATTTCGAAATTAGATTGATGACTGATTGGAATCAACTTATTTAATATGAATTATGGTTTACGTTATAGATGAATAGCCTCCTTCTTATTGATTTCAACTTTTAATTGGCTTTGATTTGATCTTATAATTTTGAGTTCTGCTGAGGTTTTGGGGTGATTAATCTAGGTATGAGGATATGTCTATGTAGTCAAGTAAGATATTATTATTTTTTAAGAGTTTAGTTTGGCCAGATATGAATGTGTATAGGTTTAGTAAATTATTGTTTGGCGAAGATACATCTAGAAGTGGCAAAGGTGTTTGCACAACTTTAGCCATCTCAAATGCTATCACAAATCTTTTTGGTAGTTACTTAATTACACATTTTGTATTATCATCTTCTCCGGTCACTATTCTGAAACAAGATCACGGATGGTTTCTAGGGTTTGGTTAATGATATAAATTAATGTAATCCGTTAAAATTAAATGAACGTTATAATAAAACTAAACAATTTCTCTCAATTTGGTGACCTATGGTTTAATTTCTTAAACAAAGGTATTAGCTATTCAAATTGATGATTAATTTATGCATGACTTATATTTCCGCATCCTACTTCCTATCAATTTCGAAATTAGATTGATGACTGATTGGAATCGACTTATTTAATATGAATTATGGTTTAGGTTATAGATGAATAGCCTCCTTCTTATTTATTTAAGCTTTTAATGGCTTTGATTTAATCTTGTAATTTTGAGTTCTGCTGAGGTTTTGGGGTGATTAATCTAGGTATGAGGATATGTCTATGTAGTCGAGTAAGATATTATTATTTTATAAGAGTTTAGATTGTTTGGCAAGGGCTGAACCATTAAGAGGTCTGAATGATTAAGAGACTCTGAATCAGTAAGTGTTGCTTGTTTGAACCTCTAAATGGCTGTGCAGAATGACTATTTTACCCCTCTGAACTATATTAAACTGAATAAAAGATATCTGTTTAGTCAGAGCTATTAGTAACTATATTGAGTGACCAAACTTTCGTTATAACCAAACTTTGACTATAACCAACCAAAATACATCTTAAAAATAATTCACTGTTAGTGTGCATCAATTGTAAGAGTACTAATGGTAATCCGACTACTAATTAAAAAGCACACAAACAATATTCCTCAAGGTTTTTATGAACTTAAATAAACAATAAATAGTTTAGAACACACTTGATCAGTTAAAGTTAACAGTTGTTGCAGAGAACACCACATGCACATTCAATAACATTTGCTTTAGGATTGGGAATATCACATTCAAAACACCATATATGCTTTATAACATTTGCGTTAATGATGTGAAAATTTGGTCCCAAATTAGGTAATTAACAAAACCATTAAAATATCATAAGAATCCAACATCAGACATCCCATGAAACACATTTGTTAACTATTACATACAAAAGTTTTGGGTTTTCAAAAGCCATGATGTTGTTAAGTTCCTCTCTTTACAAAAAGACTTAACTACTAAATCATTCCTTCGGTATTCGAACATCAAAAGATAAGACTTGAACTTGAGCTGTTCATCTTCAAAAGTTATGTACCTTTGTTGGTTGATCCTTCAGTAGCTAGCATCTTTCCACTACATTGTTGACTTTGACTTTCTGAAGACAACACCCGTGTTCTACATTAGATCATAATTCATCTTTGTAACACCACATCATGAAGACTTTTCAGGGCATGCTCAAGCTTTTGAAGGCCTAATGTAACGATTCCGGCAAATTCAGGTATACCCTAGCCGGTATATACTATTTACATGTTATTTAATACTGAATATATGAATTATAATGTGTTTATACGAGTATATAAGATTCACAGTACGAATTATACTCGAATGTACAGCTAGTCGTATTGGAATTACGATTAACCGATGAACGGATATTGAAACCCGAACGAATCGGGGATTACATTATAGACGAAATATATGATGTTTATTAAAGTTTACGAAGTATTAAAGCTTCGGGATAAGTGAATTATAGCACAGAAAAAGGATTTCGATATAATGGTACGTCGGTGCGTTAAACGAAACCTTTAATATCAAACCAAGCAAGAGACGATCGATCAAGCCGAAAAAGATGCACAATTACCGACAATATGATGTGTTAAGTCAATAAATCTCATGGTTTAAGTTTTTAAAGTTTTTAAATCGGTTTTATATAAATTTCATTTTTAAGCCGAAAAACGACCGTTTTAGCCTCGTTTTAAGCCAAATTAAACGTTTAACCGAAAAACGAACTGAACCAGATTATCCACAACATTATCCGGATTACACAATCCGAATGTGTGGCCAAGATTTGAGGTGTGGGCCCCACCCCACACCAATACTAGGACCGATCGGTCCCCTTCACACACATTAACATTCCATTTTTCTTTTTTTCTATCACCACACTCCCAAAATCCTCTCAACCCTTTACACATTCAACCAAAAACCTTCGATTTTTAAGAAGATCCACAAGGTATAAACATGTTGTTATGGTTTAATCTTGGTTTTTAATTCCAAAATCCTGAGAAAATGAGGTTTCTAGTGAAAAATGGGTGAAAACCCGAGATGAAACCGATTCTTGCATGATCAAGTGATGTATACAAGTTATACAAGGGATCTTGGTCCAAGAAAGGAGTTAAAAGAGTCAAAAACGAATTTTTACGGTTAAAATCTTTGTTTTGATGTCTTAACCGAAACCATGAAAGAAATGGCTTGATTGTGGGTGTAACTTGCTTGGTGTGGTGTTGTTGTGCTTGTAGGTGTTGTATCTAGTTGCTAGCAAAGGCTAGAAAGCAAGATCTTTGCGATCTAAAGCTAGAAACACAAGGTAGTTCGGTTTTTCGTATGATTTGTATGATTTGGACAGATTGTGGTAGACTTAGAGTTGGGTCATGAAATTTCACAGAGATGATCTACACATGAAAATACGAGATCTGTGAAAATTTGGTAATTTTTGGATAAAGGATGAATATTTGGTGAATTTAATGCTCGGTTTTGGCTAAAAATGGTGAAAAATAGCTAAACATCATGAAAAATTCTGGAAAATTTCAGATAAGCTTTTTATAACATATAAAAGTCACACACAAAATTTCAGGTCCATTGGAGAAGTCTAAGGAGGCTTTTTGGTAAAAACAAGTTCTAGGGTTTTCTAGCTCGGTTTTGGTGAAAATGGCATGAAAAATGAGTTTTTGGTTCTGGAAAAATTACTGGGAACTATGTGGATGGCAGGGGTCATCCCAGAATAATTTAGGATTTTTCTAAGGTCTTTTGGTATTTTCGACATATTTGGTGTTTAAATGACGTTTAAAAATAGATAAATAAATGTTAAATATAAAAATTAATTCTGGAAATATTTTTATAAAATTCCTTACTGTCAAAAACTGATTTGTGCAAAATTTCAAGATCCGAGACTAAACGGATAATTATTTGTGCTAAACAGAACATAAAAACAAACTTTTAAAGCTTAAAACGCGTAAACCGGCAAATTCGCCTAAGCGAGCTGACTGGTGTATAAAAACCCTAAAAATGGACTATTTTCATGAAACTAAGTTAATCAAGTAAAAAATAAATCATCCGAAAGTAATTCGGATGATTTGGGTAATTTTACCCGATTTAGCAGTTTCCGGTATATTAAAGACGGAAACGGGCCCCGCGGCCAAACGGGGTGTCTAAACCGAGCTCTAATTTCACCACTTTAATTAAAATATCAGTAACAACTATTTTCGGGTCGTATGTGACCAAACTCATTTTTGAAAACATAAAGACGGATAACCGTGCTAGGCACGCAAAACGAGAAAACAAACTAATGGTAGTTTTGACTAAAGACCTCTAAGTGATATCACAATCTAAGTCCTGAGAAGTGTTTCGGGGTTAACATTGTCCCCGGATCGTGTACGGTACTGGGTTAACAGTGTCCCCAGACGTACCGGTTAACACGAATTTAAGTTATATTAATAGAAATTGTGTAGTAACGACTTAGGGATCGTATTACAGATCCGGACCGGTAGCCGCGCACAGTATTACATCTTTACTCACGAAAAGGTGAGTTTCACGAGCCCCTTTTTACTGAACTGTTTTAAATATTTTCCCGGGGCGGAAAGCATGTTTTTTATCAAAGTGTTTAAGTACATGCCGATCGCATGGAAATGAATGTATTTATATAATGTTTATTGTACGGGAATCGTACGGTAATGTATTAAGATGGTAATTGTCTGAGTTGCTAATATTGTAAGGCCCGAAACAGTGTTCTGGGTTAACAGTGTCCCCAGAGGTTATTAAATGTATTTCTGGGTTAACAGTGTCCCCAGAGGTTATTAAATGTGTTTCTGGGTTAACAGTGTCCCCAGAGGTTATTAAAAGTGTTTCTGGGTTAACAGTGTCCCCAGAGGTTACTAGATGTGTTTCTGGGTTAACAGAGGTTTCACTTGTAGGCTCAGCATAATTACATCGCTAATTTATGATTATTATAATGATTTGTCATGGTTTATTTAAATTAGTGAAACTCACCAACTATTCGTAGTTGACCCGTTTTCTTTACATGCTTTCTAGGTACACCCAAATTGGAATGAGTGATACGTGCTTGATGATGTGTGCTATTTTGTGGAAGCTTAAGGGTCTATATTTTGTATTAAACATGTTAACGTACTATCGGTAAAACTTATGTGATAACGCCTAGACGGTAATGAAACTCGGAACAATGTAATACGTTTAAATTAATGTAGTGGTGTTCTTCTTTATAAGCAATGCTGTTGATATCAGATGTGTCTGTTGCATCCCGTTTACGTTTCCGCTGCGGTTACGGGGTGTTACAGATTTTGGTATCAGAGCCATTGGTTATAAAGAATTAGGACATCTTTAAAAGATACCTAAAATATAACCAGTAGCTCAAGTGTTATAGGATCTGAATATCAACTAATAATTTATTGTGACAAGGTCTGGATGAACTTGGATGGACAAGTGAGTTATTATGGTCCGGAACATAATAACAGACTTGTCCGCACGAGGGAATTCAGGGGAAGTCACGGGGGACTTTAATAGGTAAAATTGGCAACATATGTGCAAATATATGATAATATTGTTATGTGGTCAAGTTGTATAAGTAACTGCATATTAATTTGATTATGATTTACACTATGGAAAGAACTATATGTTTGTTAACTTGTGTGCAGGTAAGAATGTCGAGAACTCCTAGTTTGTCGGTGGAGGAGGACCCGGAGGAATTCAGCTCCGGGAACTCTGGGAGCCTACGCGTATCATCCAGCTCTGAGCCTAGCGAGGCTAGTCGTAGGAGCTCTGGCCAGTCCTCCCCAGTCAGGATTGTCAGATCCCCTACCCCACCCGCACCACAGGCCATCCCTGTCCCTCCCGGATTCGGACCCCGCCTCACGGCGCGGATCAGTGTCCCTCATGTCCCACCTACCTCGCCTCCACCCAGACCTGCTACCCGCAGGGGCGAGTCCTCCCGCTCCCAGCCCGAGCCTGTGACTCCACCTGTGTGGGGTCTCCCTAGGCAGGAAAGGGACGCGGCGGCATGGCTTGGAGTGCTCACCGAGCAGGTGAATGAGCACTCCGCCGCCTTGACAGTGGGAGTGCAGAGGCGGATGTATCTGGGGGACTGCATACTGGACCACCAGTATGCGATTGCGCAGCTAAAGAGGGAGTGCTCATACTCCCAGTGGATGATCGGCCGGATGGAGACGCGGATCCGGGTTATGCTGGCTGTGATGGTGGTGTTGGTGGCTGTGTTGGTGGGGTTGGTATACCACCGTGTTTAGTGATGTTAGGATGGTAGAAGTCATGGACCGCTTTTTGATACTCTGTGTAAGCAGTTAAGTGGTGATGCTAACATAGAGTGAATCTTGTGTAGTTATAATACAACCACTGGCCCTTAGGGGGTCTCTTTTGGGGTATATCATTATAGATACTTTTGGGTATCATTCAAGCACTGACCCATTGCGGGTTATGTCGAGATGATGCCGACATAGGCCCTATGTATGAAAACTTAACTTATGTAATGATGACAGGAAAGTATGTGAACTGACATGGATGTAATATGTACTAATGTTTGTTAATGAATGGAATGTTTGTTGTGTTTTATGATTGGAACTTGTATTAATTATATGTATTTTCTTGATGATGTGTAGAATGGCACCAAAACGATCAGCTCAAATGTCGGAAGTAGATGTGAGCCGTTTGATTGCTCAACAGTTAGAGGCGGCGATACCGGATATAGTATCGCGCATCGCCGCCAGTATTAACAATTCGACCAATCCAACCCCTCCGAGTAATCAAACGACCACCAATAATGACGGGGAACAAAATGCTAATCCTACACTGAATGATAACACGATTCCGAGTAATGACGCACCGCCTAGGGTGGTCGTTACGGACAGTAATGGCCCTATACCAACTGTAGAGACGAACCGTACTGAACCGATTCCTGCATCCAGGGGATGTTCGATCAAAGACTTTATGTTGTGCAAACCTCTAGAGTTTAGCGGGTCTGAAGGACCAAATGGGTTGGTTAAGTGGATCGAGAAAATAGAATCAGTTGTGAACATCAGCAACTGCCCCGAGGACTGTGTTGTAAAGTACGCCACCTGCACATTCACGGACCATGCCTTGACATGGTGGAACACGATAGTGCAGACCCGGGGTCAGGCGGCGACAAACCGCATGACCTGGATAGAGCTTAAGGCTCTTGTACTGGAACATTTCTGCCCGAAAAACGAATTGCAGAAATTAGAAAATGAATTGTGGAACCTGGAGATGCAGGAGGCAGACCATTTGGGTTATACGAACCGGTTTAATGAGTTGTCGCGATTGGTACCATGGTTGGTCACCCCAGAGTCGAAGAGGGTTGAGCGTTATATTTGGGGGCTAACTCCAGTTGTAAGGAGTATAGTCAATTCTGGGGGACACCAGACGTATGAGGGTGCGGTGACGCAAGCTGGTATCGTTACGTATGATTTCGTAAGGAGCGGGTCACTGAAGGTGGCGGGAGAATCCGCTGGGGGAAAGCGGGGTACACATGACCATAGGATCCAGGAAAAGCAGCAAGGTAAACGTGCTAGGCCCGCTGCCCAGAACTACGCCATGACTAGTTCGGGCGGAAGGCAGGAACCGCAGACAAGGACGTTTCCTAGGTGTGGGAAATGCGGTAACCAACATGGAGGCGAGTGCAGGGTGGTAGTGTGCCATCGGTGTGGCAGGGAAGGGCACTCCGTACCGAGATGTAGGACAAACCTGAACAACCTGAACCGACAACCGCAACCTATCTGTGCGCAGCCATTTAGGACCCAACCAGCCCGACAACAAAACCCACAAGGAAATCAAGTGATGACCACCAGCCGTGCTTGCTTTGAATGCGGCAGCATAGAGCACTTCAAGAGAAACTGTCCGAAACTGAACCAGGGAGGAAATGGGCGGCAAACCGCGGGTCCGGCATCGTCGTCCAACCCGGCGCGAGGCCGAGCATTCGTGATGGGGGCGAACGAAGCACGCCAGGACCCCAGCGTTGTGACAGGTACATTCCTCATCTCTGATCATTACGCTTCTGTATTATTTGATACAGGCGCCGATAGAAGTTTTGTTTCTGTTAAATTCCTATCGATTGCAAACCTTCCAATTAGTGAAACCATAGAACCTTACACCGTAGAAGTCGCTAACGGTAAAACCATGATAGTTAATCAGATAGTTCGGAATTGCCCTTTTATTCTGAACGAACAATCCTTTCTGATTGACTTGTTACCGGTAGAATTGGGTAGTTTTGACGTGATAGTGGGAATGGATTGGTTAGCACGTAACAAGGTAGAAATAAACTGTGAAAAGAAAATCGTCAAGATCCAGGTGTCGGATGACGAAGAGGTATTAGTGCAGGGTGAGAAGTCGGGCAATATGATACCGTTTATATCCCACCTCAAGGTGTTAAAATATATACGCCAGGGATGCGTGGCGTATCTAGCGAGCTTGACGGCCACGAATCCTGAGGAAAAACGGGTGGACGATATCCCAGTGGTACGCGAATTTCCACAAGTTTTCCCAGAGGAACTTCCTGGATTACCGCCAACCCGACAGGTCGAATTCAGACTCGATCTATTACCTCAAGCTGGCCCTGTTGCTAAGGCACCCTACCGACTTGCACCATCAGAGATGCAAGAATTATCCAACCAGTTGCAAGAATTGTTGGATAAAGGATTTATACGTCCTAGTTATTCCCCGTGGGGTGCACCTGTACTATTCGTGAAAAAGAAGGACGGGAGCCTTAGAATGTGCATTGATTACAGGGAGTTGAACAAGTTAACAATCAAAAATAGGTATCCTCTTCCCCGAATTGATGACCTGTTCGACCAACTGCAAGGTGCGAGCTACTTCTCAAAAATTGATCTTAGATCGGGATACCATCAGGTTAGAATTCAGGAGGAGGATATCCCAAAAACCGCATTCCGGACTCGCTACGGCCATTACGAGTTCTTAGTTATGCCTTTTGGGCTAACAAATGCGCCAGCAGTGTTCATGGATCTCATGAATCGAGTCTGTAAACCCTACCTCGACAAATTCGTCATCGTGTTTATTGACGATATTTTGATATACTCGAAGAGTAAAGAAGAGCACGAGCAACACTTAAGATTAATTTTAGAGCTTCTTAATCAGGAGAAGTTGTGTGCAAAATTCTCCAAGTGTAACTTCTGGTTACAAGAAGTGCAATTCCTTGGTCACGTTATAAACCATCAAGGAATACACGTTGATCCAAGTAAGGTTGAAGCAGTTAAGAATTGGCAAGCGCCTAAATCGCCAAAGGAAATCCGCCAATTCTTAGGCTTAGCTGGATACTATCGTCGATTTATAGAGAACTTTTCCAGCATCGCCCAACCTTTAACCCTTCTGACCCAAAAGGATCGAAAGTATGAATGGGGTGAAGAGCAGGAAACGGCGTTTCAAACGCTAAAACAAAGATTGTGCCAAGCGCCGATCTTAAGTCTCCCCGACGGAGACGATGGTTTTGTCGTGTATTGTGACGCGTCCCGTAGAGGGTTAGGATGCGTGTTGATGCAGAATAATAAGGTCATAGCCTATGCTTCCCGACAGTTAAAAGTACACGAGAAAAATTACACTACTCATGACTTAGAACTGGGAGCGGTTATCTTCGCACTTAAAATCTGGAGACATTATCTCTACGGTACAAAGTGCACCATCTTCACCGATCATAAAAGTTTGCAACACATATTCGATCAGAAAGAACTGAATATGAGGCAAAGAAGATGGGTCGAGTTGTTAAGCGACTATGACTGTGACATCCGTTATCACCCCGGCAAGGCTAACGTCGTAGCCGATGCCTTGAGTAGGAAAGATCGAGTTAAACCATTGCGTGTGCGAGCGCTGGGGATGATAGTCCAGTCGAACCTTTCGGATTTGATTCGAGTCGCTCAACGCGAGGCGTTGAAAGAGGAACAAATGGAAAACGAGGGACTTTACGGCAATGAGAAGAATTTCGAACAGCGCGAGGACGAAATTCACTATTTCAAAAATCGGATTTGGATCCCGACCCCCCATGACCTTCGTGAATTAATCATGGACGAAGCGCATAAATCGAAATATTCCATACATCCGGGATCGGATAAGATGTACAAGGATGTGAAGGAGTTCTACTGGTGGCCGGGTATGAAAAAGGATATAGCCACATACGTCGGCAAGTGTACGACGTGTGCGAGGATTAAGGCGGAGCACCAGAAACCCTCGGGGATGTTACAACAACCGGAAATTCCCGAATGGAAATGGGAGCAAATCACGATGGATTTTGTGACACATCTCCCTAAGACGTCCCGTGGACACGATGCAATTTGGGTAATCGTGGATCGATTAACCAAGTCGGCACATTTTATTCCAATTAGAAATAATTATAACACCGAGAGACTTGCGCAGATTTATATAAATGAAATTGTGTCTCGTCATGGGATACCCATCTCCATCATCTCCGATCGAGATAGCCATTTCACCTCCAATCTTTGGCGAGCTGTACAAGAAGCGTTGGGAACGCGTATTGATCTAAGCACAGCTTACCACCCTCAGACCGACGGTCAGTCTGAGAGGACCATCCAAACACTGGAGGATTTGCTTCGTGCATGCGTACTAGATTTTAAGGGAAATTGGGATCAACATCTCCCACTCGTGGAATTTTCCTATAATAACAGTTACCATAGCAGTATAAAGGCAGCACCTTATGAAGCATTGTATGGACGGAAGTGCCGATCACCACTCTGTTGGACTGAAGTGGGCGACACACAGGTTATTAGATCAGATCTGGTCCAGGAAACGACCAGCAAAATCCTTGAAATTAAGAACAATCTGAAGGCCGCACGGGATCGGCAGAAGAGTTATGCCGATGCCCGTAGAAAACCGTTATCATTTGAGAAAGGTGATAAAGTGTATTTGAAAGTATCACCTTGGAAAGGAGTAGTCAGATTTGGAAAGGCGGGGAAGTTAGCCCCTAGATACATTGGACCATTCGACATTACTGCAAAAATCGGTCCTGTAGCATACCGATTAGAACTGCCTGATGAATTAAGTGCAGTTCACAACGTGTTTCATGTGTTGAACTTGAAAAGGTGTCTGTCGGATGAGACATCGGTGTTACCACTAGAGGGTGTCCAATTAAACGATAAGCTTAATTTCGTAGAGGAACCCATAGAAATAGTGGACGGGAAAATCAAGCAACTTAGACACAATAAGATCTCGTTGGTCAACGTTAGATGGAACTCGCAACGAGGCCCAGAATATACATGGGAACGAAAGGACGAATTTCGGAAGAAATACCCCCACCTATTTCCTCAAAAGGAAGTAGTTGACGCGTAAAATTTCGAGGACGAAATTTTTGTAACGGGGGGAGAATGTAACGATTCCGGCGAATTCAGGTATACCCTAGCCGGTATATACTATTTACATGTTATTTAATACTGAATATATGAATTATAATGTGTTTATACGAGTATATAAGATTCACAGTACGAATTATACTCGAATGTACAGCTAGTCGTATTGGAATTACGATTAACCGATGAACGGATATTGAAACCGAACGAATCGGGGATTACATTATAGACGAAATATATGATGTTTAGTAAAGTTTACGAAGTATTAAAGCTTCGGGATAAGTGAATTATAGCACAGAAAAAGGATTTCGATATAATGGTACGTCGGTGCGTTAAACGAAACCTTTAATATCAAACCAAGCAAGATACGATCGATCAAGCCGAAAAAGATGCACAATTACCGACAATATGATGTGTTAAGTCAATAAATGTCATGGTTTAAGTTTTTAAAGTTTTTAAATCGGTTTTATATAAATTTCATTTTTAAGCCGAAAAAACGACCGTTTTAGCCTCGTTTTAAGCCAAATTAAACGTTTAACCGAAAAACGAACTGAACCAGATTATCCACAACATTATCCGGATTACACAATCCGAATGTGTGGCCAAGATTTGAGGTGTGGGCCCCACCCCACACCAATACTAGGACCGATCGGTCCCCTTCACACACATTAACATTCCATTTTTCTTTTTTTCTATCACCACACTCCCAAAATCCTCTCAACCCTTTACACATTCAACCAAAAACCTTTGATTTTTAAGAAGATCCACAAGGTATAAACATGTTGTTATGGTTTAATCTTGGTTTTTAATTCCAAAATCCTGAGAAAATGAGGTTTCTAGTGAAAAATGGGTGAAAACCCGAGATGAAACCGATTCTTGCATGATCAAGTGATGTATACAAGTTATACAAGGGATCTTGGTCCAAGAAAGGAGTTAAAAGAGTCAAAAACGAATTTTTACGGTTAAAATCTTTGTTTTGATGTCTTAACCGAAACCATGAAAGAAATGGCTTGATTGTGGGTGTAACTTGCTTGGTGTGGTGTTGTTGTGCTTGTAGGTGTTGTATCTAGTTGCTAGCAAAGGCTAGAAAGCAAGATCTTTGCGATCTAAAGCTAGAAACACAAGGTAGTTCGGTTTTTCGTATGATTTGTATGATTTGGACAGATTGTGGTAGACTTAGAGTTGGGTCATGAAATTTCACAGAGATGATCTACACATGAAAATATGAGATCTGTGAAAATTTGGTAATTTTTGGATAAAGGATGAATATTTGGTGAATTTAATGCTCGGTTTTGGCTAAAAATGGTGAAAAATAGCTAAACATCATGAAAAATTCTGTAAAATTTTAGATAAGCTTTTTATAACATATAAAAGTCACACACAAAATTTCAGGTCCATTGGAGAAGTCTAAGGAGGCTTTTCGGTAAAACGAGTTCTAGGGTTTTCTAGCTCGGTTTTGGTGAAAATGGCATGAAAAATGAGTTTTTGGTTCTGAAAATATTACTGGGAACTATGTGGATGGCAGGGGTCATCCCAGAAAAATTTGGGATTTTTCTAAGGTCTTTTGGTATTTTCGACATATTTGGTGTTTAAATGACGTTTAAAAATAGATAAATAAATGTTAAATATAAAAATTAATTCTGAAAATATTTTTAAAAAATTCCTTACTGTCAAAAACTGATTTGTGCAAAATTTCAAGATCCGAGACTAAACGGATAATTATTTGTGCTAAACAGAACATAAAAACAAACTTTTAAAGCTTAAAACGCGTAAACCGGCAAATTCGCCTAAGCGAGCTGACTGGTGTATAAAAACCCTAAAAATGGACTATTTTCATGAAACTAAGTTAATCAAGTAAAAAATAAATCATCCGAAAGTAATTCGGATGATTTGGGTAATTTTACCCGATTTAGCAGTTTCCGGTATATTAAAGACGGAAACGGGCCCCGCGGCCAAACGGGGTGTCTAAACCGAGCTCTAATTTCACCACTTTAATTAAAATATCAGTAACAACTATTTTCGGGTCGTATGTGACCAAACTCATTTTTGAAAACATAAAGACGGATAACCGTGCTAGGCACGCAAAACGAGAAAACAAACTAATGGTAGTTTTGACTAAAGAACTCTAAGTGATATTACAATCTAAGTCCTGAGAAGTGTTTCGGGGTTAACATTGTCCCCGGATCGTGTACGGTACTGGGTTAACAGTGTCCCCAGACGTTCCGGTTAACACGAATTTAAGTTATATTAATAGAAATTGTGTAGTAACGACTTAGGGATCGTATTACAGATCCGGACCGGTAGCCGCGCACAGTATTACATCTTTACTCACGAAAAGGTGAGTTTCACGAGCCCCTTTTTACTGAACTGTTTTAAATATTTTCCTGGGGCGGAAAGCATGTTTTTTATCAAAGTGTTTAAGTACATGCCGATCGCATGGAAATGAATGTATTTATATAATGTTTATTGTACGGGAATCGTACGGTAATGTATTAAGATGGTAATTGTCTGAGTTGCTAATATTGTAAGGCCCGAAACAGTGTTCTGGGTTAACAGTGTCCATAGAGGTTATTAAATGTATTTCTGGGTTAACAGTGTCCCCAGAGGTTATTAAATGTGTTTCTGGGTTAACAGTGTCCCCAGAGGTTACTAAATGTGTTTCTGGGTTAACAGTGTCCCCAGAGGTTACTAAATGTGTTTCTGGGTTAACAGTGTCCCCAGAGGTTACTAAATGTGTTTCTGGGTTAACAGTGTCCCCAAAGGTTATTAGATGTGTTTCTGGGTTAACAGAGGTTTCACTTGTAGGCTCAGCATAATTACATCGCTAATTTATGATTATTATAATGATTTGTCATGGTTTATTTAAATTAGTGAAACTCACCAACTATTCGTAGTTGACCCGTTTTCTTTACATGCTTTCTAGGTACACCCAAATTGGAATGAGTGATACGTGCTTGATGATGTGTGCTATTTTGTGGAAGCTTAAGGGTCTATATTTTGTATTAAACATGTTAACGTACTATCGGTAAAACTTATGTGATAACGCCTAGACGGTAACGAAACTCGGAACAATGTAATACGTTTAAATTAATGTAGTGGTGTTCTTCTTTATAAGCAATGCTGTTGATATCAGATGTGTCTGTTGCATCCCGTTTACGTTTCCGCTGCGGTTACGGGGTGTTACACCTAAAGCGGATAGAAAAACGGGGGCCCTTCTAACAAATTATTGCAAATTTAGTCAGCAAACACAACAATAAGTTACATACATGCGTTCATGATATTTTTAGTTGCAAACAACATAATAAACTTATATTTTTAGACAACAAACTACAACCACAAATTTAACATACTAAATCACCATTGATGGCTAATATGAAATCATCATCACATTAGCAACTTATGCATGTTCAGTTATTCACACCACAACTAATTTTATCAATCTTCATACTAGTAGAATTCGTATATGACAAACCCATCCAAATAAACCGAACCTACCCTGCCCATTTTTGCAGAAGATTGCAGCCTAACTAAGGCTATCGTAGTCCCAACCCAATCCGTTGATTCCCAGGCCCATCCGCTGTACCCAATTCCAAAAAGATATAGGTTGACGATATGATTATTGCATCAATCTGTCATTACTTAAGCAGATGCAGATCACATAACAAGAGATAAAGGTATTGTTTGGTCTCGTAATATCGTTATAAAAAGAAAAAACTTTATGAATTAGATCAATCAAATAAATTGGATTATATATATATTTGTGCATATCGATGTACAACAATATATACAATCAAAAATCAACAACTTGAAAGAAAAGGAGCTGAAGCAATTCTACAAAGTGTTGTAATCCAAAAGGAAGAATCCACACACACACACATATATATATATATATTCCACTACCAAACACAATGAAGAAAGAATACTATTTGAAGACTTGCATACACCTCAAAGCAAACACTCGACCAAACATATGTAGCAGATCTTGATTTAACCAATTTAAAACAATTAGAACCCTAGCAAAACGAAGCATATCTTTTTTGATCGATTAAATTCAAAGCAATTTGAAACAATAAACCGATTAAATAACGAACAATAAACATAAGATGAGATGAGAACCTGAAGACACAGGCAGCGGATCCGAAACTGAGAGGCTGCGGCGTCCGACGGTGAGAGGTGGCAATGTCCGAAAACAGTGAGAAGTAGTGAATCGGTGGTGTAGAGAAGGAGGGCACTGCTGATGAAGGAGGGGTATATTTGGACTGATTTTCATTCAGCGATGGTTTTTAGCTGAATGGGTAAGAGCCCCATTCAGTCATTAAAATGTTATATTTTGATGAAACAAACGCTCTTAACTCTGACCGAATCAGAGCTTATTCATTAAGAGGTACGTTAAGACCCAAACAAACAGGCCCTTAGGTTATAGATGAATAGCCTCCTTCTTATTGATTTTAGCTTTTATTGGCTTTGATTTGATCTTGTAATTTTGAGTTCTGCTGAGATTTTTGGGGTGATTAATCCAGGTATGAGGATATGTCTATGTAGTCAAGTAAGATATTATTTTTTAAGAGTTTAGATTGCAGATATGAATGTGTATAGATTTAGTAAATTATTGTTTGGCGAAGATACATCTAGAAGTGGCAAAGGTGTTTGCACAACTTTAGCCATCTCAAATGCTATCACAAATCTTTTTGGTAGTTACTTAATTACACCTTTTGGTAATCCTATGTTTTGGTGATTTGACTTTACTTATTTTTTTCCCAAAATTAATATTATTGACATGGGTTCTCATTTTTATATATTGAGTTTTCCTTTTATTAGAATTATGTTAATCACCATTAGGAGTCATGCATTTGTTAAGTTTATAAACTCTATGATTGTTGTTTGACGGGTTGCTGTATATGGATTCTATTTTGTATGGTTTTGAATTTAATGCTTAGTTAATCTATTACTCTGTTTTTTTTATACACTTGATTATTTTTTTCCTCATTATGTAGATAGTTGCTTTGGTTTTCTAACTAATTACTAAAGTTTGGGTTCCGCAGGTTTTGTTTAACACTAGGTTTTATAAAGAAAGGGATCGATGTTGTTGCAGCCACATGTCATGCGACAACTGATGCTGGTATATGTTCGGTTTGTATAGCGAACCGCAATTTCGAGCCTCTTCATTGTTGTAGGCATATACTCACCCTTAGTCGCCCCCTTTAATCTAACCCTGGAATCTCATGTGGTTTCTTATCAACCTAATTAAATTGATGGTGCAGCCATTGATAAAACATTCAACATAATTCATTAATTCTACGGTATGTCATCTCCTTTATCTTTATATTGTAATTTTATTTCATGTTATACAAAAGGGAATATGGTGGTAGCAACTCAGGGGAATCATAGTTTTTCTTAGTTCATTAAGGTTGTGTATTTCCGACCAGAAAACAAATGTATATAGTCCAATTCATAGCACAATCTCTGAAAGTGAGCATCATGCATCGCATGAAACATCCTTTCGCAACCGATAAACATGTAAAGTTCTGGATAGGTTCCATGCTATGCTCATATAACTTTCTATTCCCAGTTTGTGAAACTAAAAAATGATTACAAGAAACTGGCGCAAAAGGAAGTTTTTGAGGGTGATTGCTTATGTGGTATGGGGCAATTTAAATCAAAGATACTGTCTGATGTGGTTTTGTTGTTTGAAGTTGTAATAGTAATAAAATAATCAGTTTTATTGAGCATTTGAAAAATTCGGCTATTTAAGGAATAAGTGCAAATACGAAATTTGCATGACTAATATAACTAGAAGCTGATTATTTGCAGTGATTATTGTTTCTTTTTTAGGGATTCATATAAGTGAGCATGTCCATACAAGAAAAGTTTCTATTTGAGATGCACTCATTAATATATGGCGAGAAGGACATTGATATTGTTAGAAGGAATGCCGATGTGGATGAAATATATAAAAGAGTGTGTTTTATAAGTAAACGTGTAGAAGTTGTGACCGGTAGAAAATGAGCTCATGTTGGCCCGTGTCATTTTTAGCCAAAATTTTTAGATTTTGACCATTTGATGCATTAGCTATTTTGTTATAACCTGAACCAGCTCTTTCATAAGTACACGTGTAGAAGTTGTAACCGGTAGCAAACAAGCTCATGTTGGTTTGATACAGCTCATGTTAGTTTGACCACAACGGCTAGAAATTATGACTTGTGAAAGTTGTAATTATAAAACTCATGTTTGTTTGACCAAAATACTTTTTTTTTATCAAACGTTATTTACATTTAGTAAAAGTTAACATTTTGAGTAAAATGGTTTTAGATCCATTCACTTAAAAAGGAAACAAGTGAAGCTAAGCTGGTTGGATACGTTTGTAATAAGTTTTCATATTCTTTGTTATGTTCAATGGAACTTGTGTTTCTATAACCCATGTAATATTATCGGTTGTCTGACATGGGCAAGAAATATCTGGTTGTGTTTTTGTTCATTCAAGTGGTTTTATTGGTGCAAACAAGACTTACGAGGGGTGCACTCGCCATAGCAAGAGCTTCTTTATCTACTTAAAGCTATAAGGTCCAATAATCCAACCATTTTGTTTAAATTGTATAACCATAGATAGTTATAACAGAGAAAACTAGGTGTGAACTTTGAACTTTGACAGGGTATTGATTTAAAGTTTCTTTTTTCATGGGCTTGGCGGGTATTGATACAAAGTTGTATGCATTATTTGCATTGTTCTCAATCAAGTTTCATATACTTGGCATATAAATTCTTTGTTGAAGGTTACAAAATATATACATGCTAATATAATGACTCATTTGTTTTTGTAGGTTGGATTTTTATACTTAAGATATGCTGCAGAACCCAAATGTGGGGCTGGTTTGAACCACATATTAATGATTGTGAGGTACTTTTTTTGTGTTTTTTATTTTGACACATTTGAGTTTGGTCTATAATGTTACTTATGTTGACACAAAGTGGTTGGTTATATGTTCTGACTTTATTGATGTCTTGGGGCTTGCCTGAATGATAGAGATCTTTGTGTCCGAGTTTGTAACATACATGATGTACATTCACTTGTAATAGTTGCAACTTATTCTTTTTAGATATAAGTCACTTTGCCTTCTGTAGGAGCTGTTAAAACAATTAAGAGACTAAGCGAGTATTGGGGAGACACATTGTTACCCAGTTGTATTAATAATAGCAACTTTAAAATTTTAGTTGGTTTAATTTCTGAAACATGTTTTAAGTTTTATATATTCAGGAATCTAAGTAGCTAACACAAACAAACAAAAAACCGATTAGAAGTCTTATTGTTTAAGGCTAGAAACTCATGAAACTATCATGATCTGACTACTAAATTGAAGATGGGGTTGGAGCTTGTACTACATGTTCAGTTAGTTAATCCAAATGAAGAATTATCTATTTTGAGTATATGTCAGATAATTTTGGTTTTATTTTATGATATTAAATGATAAGTTTGGATATTTAATAATTTTTTCTTTCTTTTGTACTCATTCAAGAGTTCTGGCAATAACGCATTGCTCACAAGTCAAACTTGCAATTCTTGTGCCCGCCTTATTTAGAGGTGGTTATATGTTAGTTGGTGTATTTAGACATATTCTTTATTAAAGTGCACGAGTCATCTGTTATTTTTTTATTGTTACTTCACATGAATATCAAGTGCATTTGTTTTAATACATTATTTATGTTTTTTTCTTCTTTTCGTTGGAGTTCTCACCTGGATCTATTGTTAGGTTGACAACAATGGATGAGTATGTGTGGTACCTACTTGGACAATCTAGCTTTTTTGAGTTTTTCTACAATTTTAGATTTAAAATATATTTCTTTAACTGTTTTTTTTAATATAAACTGTGTATAAAATGCTTATTAAATTGGTTTTCTTCGGCTGTAATATTACTTTGACACACTATTCCATCGCATTATTGTCCCCGTATTGTGGTCGATTGCACTGAACAATGAAAAACTGAAACTCTCCACTGAGCATTTAGTGGAAACATAGGAATCCACTCGTGGATCTGAACACATGGCACGTCGACTACCGTCTGTCAAAGTAGCACTCTCAGTTTTCTTTTGGTCAATGGGCCTCTCATATTGCATCCACACGGCCACACGGGATTCCTCACTCGTGTTCGTTCAGTTCAATTTGAATCGGGTGGTGATTTTGTATCCAATTCGATTGTTGCTATCCGTTTTTCAATTTAACACAAGTCCAACCCAACTATAATTCTAGCCCATCTACACCTAAAAGTTTATGTTTAAATTGAAACATAAACACATCATAACCAAAAACACTACATATACGTTATTAATAATAATAATAATAACAAAAAAAATATTTACATAAAACTCATTCAAAAAACTTCAGTGATGTATTATAGTCTCAAAAATTCTTTCAAAAAATTAAAAAAACATGGTACAACCAACAAAACATAATTTATTTGTTAAGTTCATGTAACATTTAATTTAATACAAAAATCTTTAAACGCTATTCACAACATCAGTTCATTTGCACATCAAAGTTTGCGTTTAATTTGAAATCTAAACAAAGCATAACATATTTAAACAAAAAACTAAAACTTAATGAGTATTAAAAATTACCAATACCTAAAAAATCATTAAAAAAAATGTATAACATCGGCTATAGATAAAATGGAAAACTGACATAAAAACATCAAACATTAAACCACCTAGACTGGACTATAGAGAACAATACAGTAAACATGATACAAATAACAAAAAACATAAGCTCATTAAGTATACTTGAATTTAAATTCCATCCAACAATACATATAATCTGTGACATTCGTCAATTTCGGGTCTTGTTTGTATTCGTATTTGTATTGTTTTATGTTGTAAACCGATGAGTTTTGTAAACCGAAACTCATGATATATAAAATATTGGATTTTTATGTTACCAAAAAATTGTCATTTGTTCAATTTGAAAACCTCTTTTACGAATTCGAAAACGGCCTTAAAACGAACAAATTACATCAAAAACGAACTTCTGTACGCAAAACGAACCACAAAAGACGAACTGAGCCACCCCCCCCCCCCCCGGGCACGCCGCACCGCGCGACCAAGGGCAAGGGTGAGGCCGCGCGGCGTCTCCTGGCATCTGCAGCATTATTTCGTTTTTGTTTGTTGTTTTGTGCTTTGCTTGTTTGTTTAACCAATCTATTTTCATGCAAAACATAAAAGAGAACCTTGTAAATAAGCCTTGACCCTTACCCTATATATATACACCCATCTTCTTCATTTTTACACTTGCTCTTACTCCAAACTCTCTCTCAAAACTCCATAGATTCAAGGTTGTTATTTTAGTGTTCTTGAAGGTTTGACTTCCAAGAGTCGAACCAAGTTTAATCTTTCATTCTATTTAGCTTATGTAGTATATTTGTTTATGGTGGTACAACATATATATAATACACACCCTTTGTTACCTTTGGTAGTTACTTCTCCGACTCCGGTTGGTTAAGTTTCGGACCTCGTAAGGCAAGACTTCATGGAGGACTTCGTGTTCTTGATATATATACACACACATAACTTGTTTGCACATATTAATCTTGTTTAACTTATGCTCTTTTTAGTTTGTTAGTCATATATATGAAGTTCCATGGTGGGGGTATGTAGAGACTAGCCTCGGTTTAACCGTAAATAGTCCAAACCGTGAACCGAACGTGTTACTAGTTTTGTTAAATAATTGTTTTAAACATGCTTTATATTAGATTTAAGTTTTTAAAATTTATTTATACAAGTTCTTGGTTATTTGGGCTTGTGGAGACCATCAAGGAACGTATTGTGAGATCGAAACCGAACCGATCCGATTTTTACTCGCTTAAAACACACAAGTGTGTTTTTATCTATCAAGACTTGTATATTTCTTTAAAAATAGTTTACAAACTGATTTTAATTATTTTCTTAAGTACTTGGAAATGTTGGATCCAACTTGATCTCATAACAAGGTTTGGACCGACAAAACCGTGCACTCGCTTAACGTAAGTTGTTAGTTCTAAAACAATAGATCGACATACTTGGTTAAGTCTTATAAAGTTTTATTGAGTTATCTCATAACATTCATTATTTTGGAAAGTTGACTTTCGGTTTGACCAATTATCAAGACCCGAACCAACAACCCGAACACTCGTTAAAGACCCATTTTAGTATCTTTGTCCCAAAGGAACTTGCATTTAGCATTTCTCACCTTATTACTTAACCTAGGTTAAGTAAATATTAAGGTTAGATACTTTAACCCGGTTTCGAGCAAACTTACATTTTTAAAGGGTTATTATTATAAATTCTTAAATAGTTACATTATAAACCTTGAACTTTAATTGTTTACTTTTTGCAATAATTATTTTATTTAAAGATCTTCAAGACAACCTTTCTAAATTCAAGACTTTCTTTTATTTAGGCTTTATACGTTAATTCGTTGTTCAGGCAAATCTTCAATTACCAACTTTTCAAGTTTATTACTTGAACGTGAGTACATTCATTTCTTGTTTTCCATCTTTTATTGGGGGGGGGGGGGGGTGGTGACATTTCATACTTATTAAAATTAAATGCTTTATATTTGAGTCTTAAACCACAAACATTATTGATGCTCGATTTGGTGTTTTATGCTTACATGATTATATGTTTATGTGTTTACCGCTTTTGAAGGGTTGAATCATAAATCCGTGAACTATATGGTATTCTCTTATAGCACGGTGCCGTTAATGCATTCTTATTAACGACCTCACGAAATCAGAATCTATTTGGTATTCTCTGATAGACAGTGCCTATAATGTATTCTTATTAGCGACCTCATATTATTCAAATTATTGCTATTTATTTGTTGTTTTGTATACAAGATTGTGGCTTTTCTTATTATATACATATTTTTCAAAACCTATGAATTGCTCACCAACTTTTGTGTTGACAAACTATAATTTATGAAATGTTACAGGTTTGCATCTAGGTTGATTTGGAGTATGGAGGAGAAAACGTCTCAAATACCGTTAGGATATTAGCAAAAATGAACAATATTTGATTTGCTATGTTTTGTTGTATTTTGTTATATTTGACTTATGAATATTTGGTTATGTGACATTTTCGATGTTGTGAAATGAAATGAGTTTGTTAAATATTGTCGTTTTAAATAGTGTCATGCGCTTATAGACAATCCGTCGCATCCGGCATGTTCCGCCGCCTTTGGTCGGGGTGTGACATAATCCATCTCGGCCGAAAATGACATTAAAAGTGACACCTATATTCCATTTAGGTTGATTAAAATGATATAAAACATTATATATTCAACTCAACACATAAATCATAAAATTAAAATAAAAAATTAAATATTCAAAATAATGTTAAAAATAAAAACCTAAATAAACCCGCGTAACATGCGGGCTAAAAGATAATACACACACACACACATACACCAGCTTTCATCCCCCGTATTACGGGGTTTGTTTTACATTATTCGTTTCTAATATTTATATATTTATTTGATTTTAATTTTATTTATTGATAATAAGTTAATAATATACATAGAGTTTGATGATGAAATGGTTTAACAAATAAATAAGATCTTATAAACTGGTTTAAAAACTATCTAGGTTTGATGATACCCATGAACCACTTATTTTTTTTACTATAATATTGTTTCTTTACTATAAATAATATATTTTTTTAAAATAGATATTAATTTTTAGTTTATCCATATTTTATAGGATTTTCATATCAATTATTTGGTGATATTAATTTTTAATTTAATGAGATGTTATAACCTGTTTAAGGGCTATCTGGCTTTGATGAGACCAATACCCGTGAATACGGGTCAAATGCATGAGAAGCCTCCATTAACGTATAAATAAAGCAATATGGTGGCTTAAAAAAATATATAGACCAACCAGAGAGGTTTTAAAGGTTTCGTTTATATATATTTAAGATATATATATATATATATATATATATATATATATATATATAGGATTGATTTCTTTTGAGAACCACTTTGAGTTTTAAGAACTCGAAAGAACTCAATGTAATAATTTTTTTTATAAATTTTTTTTACACATATGTAATATGTAAGTGTAAGTAAGGTAAAAAAATTACAGATTTTTTTACACACCGAATCGACTTATTACACATGTGTAACTAACATTTAAACTTGTGTAATCATCAAAAATCTTTATTCTCTCTCCTAATTATTTTTTAATCAAATTTATTCTTAGCCACATATTCAATACCATATTGAGTTTTAAAGTTCTTATAAGTCATCAAATTATCAAAAGATCATTCCCCCTATTTGGATCAATTATAAATGAAATTAATGTGCTAAACATGAGAATCAAGTAGATTAATTATATATACAAGTAGAGTAATTATGTAATTACTCTATGATGTAATTACATAATAATTCTACTTGTATATATATAATTACTCTACTTGATTCTCACGTTTAACACGTTCATTCCATTTGTACATTAACCTTTTCATTTATATATATATATATATATAGGGGAGGGTTATCCTAAAAATAAGTAGTTTCCTAGGAAGACTAAGAATAAATCATAGCCATTGGATCATATCAATCAATTGTTGAGACTTAAAATTACCAAAAACCGTTATAGTTTCCTAGAATTACTCTTTCACAATTATAACCGACATAGTTTCCTAGAATTATTCTTTCACCATAGGTTTTAATGCCAAATGTCAAAATTCTATTGGTTCTTACCATTCCTAAGAAACAACTTCTTTTTATTTGAACCCTTTTCTATATATATATATATATATATATATATATATATATATATATATATAGGGTTGGTATCATTTAAGAACTCTAAAAAAGTTAAGAACTCTTAGGAACCCTTAACAACCAAACAATTTCTTAATTTTTTTTATATATTAACATTATTTAAGAATAGTTTTATCATATTTTATATAAAAAAATTTGATTACATATATTAATCACAAGTTTACATATATGTAAATTTATGTACTATCAAATTTACATAGGTCTAAAATAAAACATATATATGTATAAAAACTAATTTTCAAAACTGTAATCATAGATATAGATATAAAAAATGATAAAACTACTCTCAAAGAACATTAACATACAAAAATTTTTATAAAAAATTTTAGTTTTCAATGGTTCCTTCAAGTTCTTAAATAATGTAATAGTTCTGTAATGATACTCATCCTATATATATATATATATATATATATATATATATATATATATATATGAGTAAGATCAAATGAAAACTCCTCTTGAAGAGAAAACTTAAAAACTCCTAAAAAATTAATTTTAACTTTAAAAAAAAATGTTTTATAGTTTCTTTTTCTTCCATTATTCTTATATGTTGATATTGTTCAAAATCTTCGGTGTAGTGCATAGGTACAATAGTGTGTATTGCAAGAGTATTGCATTGCATATAATACAAGAGTATTGTATTGTATATAATACAACAATATTGCACATATTTGATACACACTATTGTATAAGTGTAATATAAGATTAATGCGCAAATCAAATACACACTAATACACATGTGTAATACAATACTAATGCACATCTTCACTACATCAACTTTTTATTTTATATTTTATATTTTTTGCATATAACACAACACTACTACACATATATAATACACATATCTCCCGATATAATAAAAGAAGACCTGTTTGGACACGTGTCAGTAGAAATTAACTTTACTATCGTGTTCACCATTTAGGTTATCCACGTCTCCACCCTTTACAATTTACATAAATTCCTTCCTGTGAAAGCTTCACCCTTACAAACTACAGTATCTTTCTGTCTTCCGAAAATCCAAAACTGAAATTGAAAGCCTGCTGCATATGTTTCCCCTTCCTCATTTGCAATTTCAAAATTCTAAACACAAATCTCTACTTCCATCTCTCTTTTGAAAAGTATTGAACTCTCATGTGTTTGAGTCCACGATTCTCTGATTTCTCTAATCTCTGCTTCAACGCTAACATTACACCCAATCTCAACAAACCGTAATTCGGTCGTTTGTGTTAGTGCACAGTTTCGGTGTCCGTAGCAATTGAATAAGTTATAGGCGGTCTCGTATGTGTATTTAATGTATATTGTAAAATGGGCTATAAATAGGGAGCTCATGCTCATAATTTAGGTGAGAACTTGTACATAGATGTAAATTATCCTCTCCATAACTTATTATTCTCTCTAATGTATTCATCCATATTTATCAATAAAGTATATATTTAAAGTATTCTCTCTATCACTGTTCACAATTCGCTAAAACTGTTTACAGTTCGTTACATTCACTGTTCTCCATTCGTTAACCTTATTTTTCATAAGTCATCCTTGAATTTTTGAAATTTGTCAAAAATGGCCAGTATGTATGCATTAGCTTCTCAAAACATGTTGATGCAACAAATGTTACAACTTGATACTGAGATAGGTTCGCATTCGAAATGCCCAAGGTTGATGAAGTTTAGTGACTTTACCAAGTGGGAACCTCGATTTCGTGCTCATCTAGGATCTGTTCATCCTGACTGCTCATATTGTTTAGATGAAGTTTATACCGTTCCTATGATTAGGGATGAGACTATTGGATTTAGACCTGAGGCTATATCTCAATACTCACAGGAAGAGAAGAAAGCATTAGAAATAGAGACAAAAGCCTATTCTACTTTAACCATGGCTTTACCTGAAAATATCTTTCACCAAGTGGGTAGTATAAAAATATGTGCTTCTTTGTTTCAACATATCCGAATGAGAAGTATGGGAAACACTACTGAAAGAAAAAAGGTTATGCTTAAGTTTCAATTAAGAAACTTTAATTTACTCAAAGGTGAGACGGTTGAAGAAATGACAACGAGATTCAATCACTTGATTGCAGAGATGGATAAAATGAAGTTGGAAATTTCTGAAATTGACAAGATTGATACTATTAAGAGTGCACTACCAAGTTCGTACTCTACTTTTCTAATGGTATTAAAAGAAAACAGTTATTTCAATGAAGACTTAACTGCAAGTGAGTTTTTACAAAAGATTGAAGCTCGTGAATATGATCTCAAGTGTCAAAAATCATCCAAGGAAAGTCAAGATCCTGCTTTCTATGGTGGTAGCATGCCTTTAAATTCAACCATTTCACCGATTACTGCTTTTCTTACACAGAATGCTAAAGAAAATGAAACAACCATCTATAGTGATCCTAGAGCATGTTTTTATACTGCTGGTAATTCTGGATCACCAAATGTGTGTGCTGGTTCAGGAAGTTCATCTACTACAAATCAATACTCATCACCTCCAAATGTCAACATGAAAGAAGCTGAACAAAATTTTACCTTTTTATCAGCTTTCATGACTTCTTATGAAAATTTGGTGAGTAGCAAGATTGCCACTAGTGATTTGACTGATGAAGACTATGATCAGATTGATCCAGATGACTTAGAAATTATGGATTTAAAGTGGAACATGGCAATGATTGTTCGTAAGGTGAAAAGGTTTATGCAAAGGACTGGAAAAGATCTTCCTGTCTTGAACAAGAAATTGGGATTTGACAAGTTAAAGGTGAAATGTTATAATTGTCAAGAATTCGGACATTTTGCAAAAGAATTTGACAAACCGAAAAAGGAGTATACTGGTCCTCGTGGTCAAAATCGAAATTCTTCAACAACACGAGGTAATGATGCTGAGAAGAAACCATCAAGTTCTGGGTCACAAGCAATGTTAGCTGATGGAAATGATTGGTCACAACGACTATTGTGTAATGATAATCAAGCTAATTTGGCTTTGTTTGGGTTGACTCAAGATTTTCATGATACTAGTGGAAGTGAGGTGTCTTCTGATAATGACTCTGGATCTGATTCTGATGACTCATGTGACAAGCCTACAACTGTCTTTGCGTGCATGGCTAAAATCAATGAGGTTAGTCATTCTATTTCTGCTACATCATCAGTTAAAGTAACTTATGTTGAATGTGAATCTAACAAACCTAAGTTAGAATCTTTAAAGAATCACAATGACAATTTAGTTAGAGAAATTGCTTCACTAAAAGATACTTATCGACAATATCTCGAATCTCAAATGCAATCTCGTGAAAAGATTGAAGCATTGTCGACAAGTAACCATGATCTCAAAGCTGAGTTATCTGTGAAAATGACAATTAATGACCAAAAGTTTCAAGAAATCTTGAAACATCGTTCAAAGATAACCGAGCTTGAGAATGAGGTTCTTGAGTTAAAGAACAAATTGGGTAAATTTCGAAACTCTTCGTTCTTGTTGAATGAAATCATTGAAGTATCTGGAAAACAAAAGGATTCAAAGAAAGTCATAGGTTTTGTTGAAATTCCTCCACCATTTCACAATGATTATAAAATTAATCCTTTTGCTAAAAAGGAAGAGGAGTTAATTATGAAAGAACCTGTGATTTTAGAGAAACCTAAACTTAGTAAATCTGAATCTGTTAAAACCCAATTTGCTACTCAAAAATCTCATGTTCAAAGCAACAAAGTTTATGTTGAAAATGTTGACAAAGTTATCATTGAGGATGTGTTCGAACCTGAAATTATACACAAGAACAAGAACATTCCAAGTTCTAATCACATACTTTGTGAACCTCATGAATTTGAGGAGGCTGTGTATGGTTCGCACACAACTAAGGTGAAACAAGATGCTCATGTTAATGTCAAACCAGTGAAGGCTAAGAAATCAGAAAAACCCAAAATTTCTGATGAGGATTTGTTGCGTTTCATAAATCCTAATGCATCTAAGCCGACATATGCTCGTGTGTTTAAGTTAAAGGGATGGACACGATGTTCACTGAGAAAGACATTCCAATAAGTATCATTAAACCTGAACTGATTAAGAGTGTGTTTCACAATGAAACTTCCAAGATTCATGAACTTGAACGTTAATATGCTCAAGCAAAAACATCAGTTTCATCTGATCCATTGACTAAAGCAAAACAAATTTTAAAACAGGCTAAGAAAATTCAATTTGTAAAGTCAACTGGAACAGATACATTGAAAAGTTTTTCAAATTGTTCTAATTTAGATTTTTACTTGAAAAAGAAATCTGAATTATCTGATGAGTTTGCTAAGAGCATGACCAAAAATGTGAATCATTATCCATCATCTATGTCACATGTTCCGAAAAATTCTCAACATCATCATGTTGACATGCGAAGTTGTTTCCTTTGCGGTCAACAAGGTCATGTAGTGAGAAATTGTGGCCAAAAGACCAATCAGAATCTTCACCCTTTTATCAAGGATCATTCTAAACCAGTTCCTTTGGTAAAGGAGATTCTGAAACGTCCTGTGTCATATGCTGATGATACTCATATTATGTTCTCTAATGTACATCCTCGAAAAGTTGTTCATGTGAATGAAACTCATGGTTCCGTTAAACCTAAGTTTATTCCAACTGAACCGTTATGAAAAAATGTTAATTCAAATGTAGTTCAAGCTGCGTATCTAAGACGAAAGTCTAAGAAACCTGTAACTTATTCTCAAGTTGCTGAACGACAATTGAATGCAACCAAGGTTAACTTTTCTCAAGATGACCAAAAGGTGCCCAAGACCGAGGCCTGGGCTGCCTATTTTAACTAATCACTTTTGTTTGTGTGTAGGGTACATCCAAGACCATTTCTGGTGAAAACTGGATTATGGATAGTGGATGTTCTCGTCATACAACTGGAAATCTCGACCTCTTAACAAATGTGAGACATATTCAAGGGGGTTATGTGGCATTTGCTGGGAATTTTGGGGGTATGATTACACAGGAAGGTGATGTTTCGAATGGGAAGATTACTTTTGAGAAGATTAACTATTGTGATAAAGTGGACCATAGTTTATTGAGTGTGTCACAAATCTGTGATAAGCAATACACCACAGTATTTACAGATAAATAGTGTCTGATTTTGAAACCGGGTTATGTGATTCCCGAGGACATGGTTGTCATGCGATCACCTCGATCAAATGATATTAATGTCTTGAATATGAATTCTAAAGTATCTACATCGATCGAAACGTGTTTTGTCTCGAAAGCAACCGAGAAAGACCCTGTGCTTTGGTATCGAAGAATGGGTCATATACATGTTCGAAAGACGAACTACCTGATGGCAAATGACATGGTAGAGGGTGTGTCGTTAAAGAATTTTAAATTATCTGATCACTGTGTTGCTTGCAAGAAGGGCAAACAGCAAAAGAAACCGCACCCATCTAAGTTATTAAATTCCATTGATACTCCTCTTGAACGACTTCACATGGATTTATTTGGTCCAGTGAATCGTGCGAGTATTTCTGGAGACTGGTATTGCCTAGTAGTTACAGATGATTATTCACGATATTCATGGGTCTTGTTTATGAGCTCAAAAGATCAAACACTGGGTCTTGTTCAAAATCTAATCACTAAGATCGAATCACTATACAAAAAGAAAGTGAGGAGAATTCGAAGTGACAATGGTACTGAATTTAAAAATACTGTATTGGATTTCTTTTGTGTACATAAAGGAATTCATCTAGAATACAGTGCTCCATATGTACCACAACAGAACGGTGTAGCTGAAAGAAAGAATAGAACGTTGATTGAAGCTGCTAGAACGATGCTTGCTAATTCAAAGCTTCCAGTCCAGTTTTGGAATGAGGCGGTGAATACTGCTTGTTATACGCTCAATCGAGTTCTAACTGTCAAAAGACTCAAGAAGACCAGTTATGAATTATTGAATAATCGTAAACTTAATTTAAAGTACTTGGGACCATTTGGGTGTCCTTGTACTATGTTGAAAAAGGATGTGGGAAAGTTTGATGAAAAAGCCACTGAAGGTTATTTCTTGGGGTATGCGTCACCTAAGAAAAGAGTGTTTAACTTTACGTCTGGTTGTGTTGAAGAATGGTACCATGTGGACTGTCAAAAGTACACTACTCCTTCTCAAGTAAAAGGTCCCGACTGGATGTTGACTATGATGGCTTATTTATTTCATTTACTCCAACAACCGATCATCCAGATGAAGATTTAGTTCGTGCTTATTTTGAACAACATTTGGAAATTCCAAGGTTTGCAAGTTCAAATGATGTTGAAGCTCCAATTGTTGCTCCAACTGAAGAACCTGATAATGAGTCTCCTGTTCATTATGATAATGCTTCTACTTCATCTGATGATAATGCAGTTGTGGATCAAGTTATTGAACTTGATAGTGATGTTTCATCTCCTGAATTGGGTGAACATTACACTAATTTATTTGAAAATGTTGCTGTTTCTGAGAATCCTACTATCAGGATTCATAATTACCATCCATAAGAAAATATTATTGGAGAACTTGATGTGGGAGTTCAAACACGACATCAAGTTGCTTCATCAAGTGAAAATAATGTTCTATGTGCTTATGCTGATTTACACTCGTCTGGAATTGTAAATCTTGCTAAATTCACTTGTTTTGTATCTCAAGTTGAGCCAACGACTCCTCGTGTGGCACTTAAAGATCCTTCTTGGGTAGAAGCCATGCAAGAAGAATTACAACAATTTGCACGTTTAATTGTTTGGGATCTTATCGATAAACCTGCTAGAGTCAAGAAGGCAATTCCGACTAAGTGGGTATATAAGTGTAAGACAGACGATCATGGGGGTAATTGTTAGAAACAAGGCACGATTAGTTGTGCAAGGTTTTCATCAGCAAGAGGGTATTGACTATACTGAAGTATATGCTCCAATTGCAAGATTAGAGTCGATTAGAATCTTTCTGGCATATGCTGCTTACAAGAATATTAAAGTTTATCAAATGGATGTCAAGAGTGATTTTCTCAATGGTGAACTTCAAGAGGAAGTGTTCGTTTTACAGCCTCCAGGTTTTGAAGATCCTGATAATCCTGACCGTGTTTACCGATTAAACAAGGCATTATATGGTCTACATCAAGCCCCGAGAGCTTAGTATGGCACGCTCGCCGACCATCTGACGGATAATGGTTTCAAACGTGGAACTGTCGACTGCACTTTGTTTTATAAGAATATTGGTGATGATTTTCTCCTCGTTCAGATTTATGTTGATGACATAATCTTTGGATCTACAAACGACACGTTGTGTAAGGAGTTTGAGAAATCAATGCAAACCAAGTTCAAGATGAGTTCGATGGGAGAGATGAATTTCTTTTTAGGGTTGCAGGTTCATCAGTCTTCGAAAGAATCTTCATTCATCAGACAAAATATGTGAACGACGTCTTGAGCCGATTCAAGATTACTGCCGGAAAAATCCCTTATACTCCTCTTCCCGTGGGTCACAATTTATCACCGGATGAATTAGAGGATACCGTTGATCCGACCCTTTATCGTGCTATGATTGATTCTTTAATGTATCTAACTGCTTCTCGACCCGACATAATGTTTGTTGTTTGTTTATGTGCTAGGTACCAAGCTAGTCCCCGAGTGACTCACCTGGCAGCGATCAAGCGTATTCTGCAATATCTAAGGGGCAATCCTGACATCGAGTTATGGTACCCCAAGGACAATAATTTTGATTTTACCTTTTATTCTGACTCAGACTATGGAGGATGCAAGATCAATTTCTAGTCTACTACAGCGGGATGTCAATTCCTAGGAAGCCGGCTTGTTTCCTGGCAGTGTAAGAAACAGGCAACAGTCTCCACTTCAACCGCTGAAGCTGAGTATGTTGCAGCCTCGAGTTGCTGTTCCCAGGTTTTGTGGATACAACATCTTCGTGACTACGGATTGAAGTTTCTTACTACTCCCATCTTGATTGATAATTCTGCTGCTATTAGTATCACCAAAAATCCCGTACAACATTCTAAAACGAAACATATCAAAATTCGATATCATTTTATACGGGATTGTTATGAAAAGAAATTAATTGATCTTGAGAAAGTACATACTGATTTTCAGAAAGCCGATCTATTTACCAAAGCTTTTGATAAAACACGTTTTCAATTTTTTCTTGGTTTAAATTGATTGAAGACCCTTGCTGAGATCCTAACCTTAGGATAATAATCTTTTATTTTAGTTTGTTCTAGTTTAAATTTTATTTTGTTTTTAGGTTTTAGGGGGAGAATCTTAGAAAATACAAAAATATTGTGCGTTTCGTTTGTATAGATAAAACCCAAAAACATTAGAAAATTTTGAAAAATCAAAACTATTGTGATCTTTTCTGTTTTCAATATTTGAAAAATCAAAAACATTTTAAATTTAGAAAATACAAAAAGATTGTGTTTTCTGTTTGTACAGAAAATTTTGAAAAAGTCAAAAAGAATGTGAATTTCTCGTTTTGTAAAGAAAAATCTGAAAAGACCAAAAGATTGTGTTTTTAGTTTGTAAAGAGAAAAACCAAAAAGATTTTTGCTTATGTTCGCTGAAAATTATGTCATTTGCTTCTATGTTGAAGGACATATACTTGTATATGTTTGGTCCTGATAATTTCTTGTAAATATTTGGGTTAGCCATTTATCTGACAAATGGAAAGTACTTGGGGCGTTCGTTAAGCTTTCTACTTTATTTAGGTTTGTGGAGCATGCTTGCATGTTTTGGTCTTGTTCTCTACCCGTAGAAGGATATGATAGCCATTTATCTATAGACTCAAAGTAACTGAGGCGATTAAATTCATTTTTATTATGCTCCTCAAAATTTTGAGTTTTTGAAGCAAAATGAGAAAATGATAGTACATTGATTATTTGACTCCAAATCCAGTAAGAAATAAGCTTAAAAGACTGTGTGCTTAATCATTGGTGCATTGATAGGTCTTAAACAAGCTGTTAGAGGAAAGTAAGTGATATAAACCTAAAGAAAAGCCAAATTGAAAGAGGTGTTAGTCTCTACCAAAAATCTCGGTGAGGATGGCAGAAATGTAATAACCAGTCATACTCAAGCCTTATAGTTGTTGATCACCCATAAATATAATAAAGCAAATAACAAGCGTTAGGTTTTGGACACAATGAGTCTCTATGCGGCTTAATCATCTGGGTATTCATATGCATGAATATTTCACTCGCTTTTAGAGCAAACCCAAAGTCATTAAACTTGATCACTGTTGTACTTCGTACAATCCAAATTACTGACTTTCTCAAAATCTGCTCTTAGTCATACAATTGTTCCTCCCTTGCGCGCGTCTCAATACCAATAAGAAATGGACCCCAGGGGATACAATGTATGTAAGCCGACAGATGGACTCGTGCATACTCACTCACAGTAAAAGAAACTTAATGCATTGCTCAAAATTATAAAATTTTCAATTGGTATTCAAAATTTTGATCAACATTATAATGGTTTAAGTCAAGTTGGGGTGATTTGGCAAAAATCAAATTAAGCTTGAACCGAGATTAGGGGCTGATAGTTTCTGATATTCTGTGCGCTAATTGAACCATAAATCATATCACAAAAATGCTCGAAGGTTTGTTATAAGATTTAAGTGGACAACAATATCAATGACCGACTTAACGCCAGTCAAAATATCGCTAAAATATAAAAACTATGATGGAAGGGCATTTTGGTCAATATGATTCTCTGCTCAAATTCAACAAAAATACAAAACTATGTACTGCTTTTTAAAATCATAGAAAAACACAAAAAGATTGTCTATCTTTAGTTCGGATACTTTCGTAAATACATTCTTTAATTTTTAACAAAATACCAAAAATATTCTATTTTTTCATTTTTACATATTATTTAAATTTCTTTTATTATGTTTCGAAAATGTGAAATGTATTTAAAGTATTTGATTATCGGGATAAAGGTGCTCGGTAATTACTTTTAAATTAATTAATTTATTTATTTATTGGATATTTTTTTTATAATAAATACTTTTCATTTAATTATTTATTCTTTTAAAAAATTAAATAATGTTCAATTCGTTAATTATGGATAACGAATTAGGGTGTTGTTTTAGCGAACTATATTCTAGTTCGTTCCTCTAATTCGCTTCCGCACTCTGTAAAGAAACGCATCCAATTCGTTATACATATTTAACGAATCAAAACACGATTCATGTCTTATTCGCTACTCTGCAATAACGAATTGCAATAACGAATTGCTTGATTCGTTAGTTTAAAATTCAAACGAATCACTTAATTCGTACATATAGTACATTGGGTAGCGTGTAAGAGTATAAAAGACAGGAGAAACGAACCGTCTCTCACTATTCACCTATCTTCCTTATACCTAAAGCAACCCTGTTCAAATTTTCTCTGATTTTTCGACCTTCGAAATTCAAACTTTCGAGTATACCATTGTGTTGCAAAGGTATAGATGATCACTTCTATGTGATTTTTGTCAAAAATGTCACTGTATAGATAGGCTAATTGGAAAATTTTGTTATAAGGGTTTTACGAGGTTGAAACTCTGTGCAATCGATGCTATACTGTATTAATCTAGAATATTTTGTTATCATTATGATCGGAATGTGATTTCGAGACTCTTGGTGGACTTTAATCAAGGTTTGATTATTGTTTGCCGGGTCATTTGTGTGTTTATGTTTTCGAGGGTTTATGCTCTGTTAAAACTACGAGTACACTTAAATTATTTCACGTTGTTGAGCCTCAATTGCAACACCATGTGCTTCGTATCGTATTTCCGAGATCGCTAAGCCTGTTGATTCGGTTATCCAACGATGATTATGGATTAATTGATACTGGGTTAATATTGTTGACTTTCAGTGTTCTTAATCTAATTTTGACTTTGACCATGAGAGTCAAAGATCAAGTCTTTATTGACCATTCGTTAACCTTAGCGAATTGGAACTGCTTCGTGTCCAATTCGTTAAGGAAGCACACGAATTAGCTCAGCGAATCATTTTTTCAACGAATTAATTGTGGATTCATCAAATTTGGAATGAACTGGAATTTAGTTCGTTAATATTTATAGTTAATTCGCTGTGTCTATTTCGTTAACTTATTTACCTGATAGCGAATCAGTTGATTCGTTACATGTGTGTAACGAATCAGATTGGTGATCACACGAATGACATTTAAAAAAAATGACATTACATACACCCGTTAACTGGAATTTTAAAATGTAATTAATAAGTTATTCCAACCATCTAAACGCGTCGATATATCGATTACACACGACATATAAACTTACATACACCATCTATAGATAAATATATATATATATATATATATATATAAATGTTAATTGTATTATATCTCCACATTACTTATATTTGTTTTAAATTTTATTCAGTTTCAGTGGCCGATCAAATGGACCAAGATCCACCCATTGCTCCTCAAGAACTAGAACAACCCCAAGATCAAGAACAACCTCAGGAACAAGAAGAGGTTCAATTGCTATCATATGATAAGAAGCACAACATATGTGCTTATGTTGATTCGGATGTTGCTGACGTAGCCACGTTTGGAGATATTTTGGCATTTTTACGACGTTCAGTAATACATTATGCCATCACTGCCAGACCTACGGTCTATCTGAGTATTATCAGGCAGTTCTGGAATACTGCTGAGTTCATTAACACCGAGAACCACATTCGAGCAACAATAAATCAAACTCCTATCATTGTGGATGTTGAAGTGATTAGGAGAGTGCTTCGGTTTGGGGACAACGATAATAACCCGAGTGAGTTTGACAAGAGGTTAATCAAGGGCTTATTTACACGTGTACGATATGGTAGAGATGTCAAACAATCTATGCTTAACAAGAATGGCCTCTACCCACCTTACAAGTATCTTTTACATGTCCTAATTCATTGCATGGGCGGACGTAAAGGGGAATTTGATGAATTTCGTATAAGTCTGCAATCGGCATTTGTGGCTCTTATTCTCAACAAACCATTCAACTATTCAGAAATGGTTTTTGATCATTTGAAAGAGCAAGTCCAGCAAACGATTCAGACGAAGAAGTTTTTGATGTACCCCCGATTTCTGCAATTGATAATTCAAGATTTGATACCAAACCTGGTTATTGATCGAACTTTGGTGAACGATGTGCTTCCTTTGGAACAGATGAAGGCTGACACTGTACGTCGAATGATGATTTACCGTAAGGAGAGGCCTCGGGACAAACGTATGATTGGTCATATTAGTAACCCAAATTATGTATGTCCTCCCAATGAACGCTGGATCCACGATGACTCGGATTTCGAGCGTGAGGGGGGAGAAGGTGGGAACGATGATGATGGTAATGATGATGGAGATGAGGGTGGTGGTGGTGCTGGTAATGCTGCTCTTCAAGAGCAACAGGATGCAGTGAATGCTGCGTTAGCTGCTACCATTGCAGTTCAACGTGAACGAAAACAAAAAGACAAAGCACCAGCTTCTGAAGTTCCAGCTAAGAGACGAGTATCAGTTGGAGCTGGTGTGATTATTGGTGTACCACCGCCTCGTCAAACAATGCCTCAACGCCCGGTAGTGCTGCCTACTACTAGCACTCCGGTGCTCACATTAACAACAACGATGGTCCATCATGAGCAGCTGGGTTTGATTCCACAGATGGCACTTGCTGAAATACCATTTCCCTCTGCTACATCTTCCACTGTTCCTCCAACACCGTCAATGAGGCCTCCTCCACCTAGTGATGTCTCATTTATGAGAATTACAAGGCCTCAGGGACCAATTCAACCTGTCCATCCATCCTTATACAACATGCCACAAAATCGTCAGACAGACATGTTATTGAACTTGCTACACTTGTATGAGAATCAGATATCTGTTGACCGACTAAATCAGGAACGTCTCATGGAGAACCAAAAGAGACTAATGGGATATGTCTCCTTCTGCCAGAAAGAAACGAAAGCCCTACGTGAGATTGTTACGTCTCAGGGGGTGAAATTAAAAGAGCAGGAGGAACTTATTCTACAATTAACTTGTAAAGATGATGCACTGAAAAGACTCAAGAATGACGATGAAGATCCTGATGAGTCTGGTGCTGGTGGTGAGACGAAACAAGCTCACGACTCATCTACAGGTGCAAGTGCATGTACGAGTGGTGGTGATGACTCGGGTAAGCAGGTAGTTGTGTATCATGATTCAACTGCTGTTAAATCGATTGAGATGATAGAAGCCAATACCGTCATATTCGTGGATGGATCGGGAATGGTTAGGAGCGTGGTAAACAGGGATGAGATTGAGGTTGGGGAGTTCGTTGATAGGTATCTAACACGAGAGCATATTTCCATACTGCTAGGGTTGAATGATGAACAATTAACCGTGTTAGAGACAGAGCCTGACGTTGAGGTGGTGAATGAGGAAGGTATAACAGATGATCCGTCAATTCAAATGAATACGGATTTTATTTATGAAGAAGAGGAATTTGAGATGGAAGATGTCACTGCTGAGGAGTATCCTGACTTGTTTCAACACACAAATGTTGATCAAGGTGCTCCAGTGTTTAATGAGCAAACGGTTAAAGCAGTTGAGGATGGGAAAGACGTCCAAGGGTAAAAAGGTTGTGGACACTCGTTTCAACTCGATTGAGAACCCAACCGATGCCGATATTACTAAGTGGTTTAGCTATAAAAAGGTAAGTAAGATTATCAAGGCGTATCGGTATGTTGATCAAGAGCGAAAAGACGTAGTTGCAGCTTGGGTCAAAGCAAACCAAGTGACTTCTTTCAAGACTGTATCCAAGGTTCATGGTGATATCGTCTCGTGGCTATATGATTCCGAGCTTAAGGTATGTATAGTTAAATGGGAGAAGGGAATCCAGTACTACGAAACGATAATGGACGTTCTTACAGTACCGCGTTGGGATGTTCGTACCCTCGCGTGTCGTCCATTTATCAATCGTGGTGGTGACCGGTCAGCTGAGTGGTTTTATCAACACTTGCTGTTCGAGGTCAATCATGGTTTCAAGTTCTTCAAGCCCCAGGTCCCGAGACGTAAACGTATTGACGAAATTGATCCAAGGACTGGCTGGAAGAAACTTGTTCTTAAGGTAAAGCCGCCGAAGACGATGAAGCGGGTGTCGGTGAAGACGATGCACCAACACATGCATCTCTCGTTTGACCGCTGGTACTACGACAATCATACTGGCGAGGCTGTCATTGTGCTTGGTAAAGGACTGAAGACTGAGCTTATCAAGATTATCGACCCGATGTGGTTGATTAATTTATCTTAAACAGATAATGATGTGCTTCATAAGAACAAGATTCTGATTGAGCGCAATGAAGACTACGATCTGGCTATGCAATTCCAACGCATCGTGCTTGTTTGTTATGAAAACGGAATTCATAGTTGCAGAGATTGTCAGTCCAAGCGTTTCAAGTAAAGACCAAAGGCAAAGAGCTCAAGACGAGGGGGTGTCTGTTAGTGCACGGTTTTGCGTCTTGAGTCTTTGTATTTATCGTTAAATGTATTTGTCGTTTTGTTTAATGTAATAAACAATTATTAAAGTTTGTAGTTCATTAATGAATTAGTCTAGTTCGCTAAGGATGTTTAGCGAATTAGATATAAGTTAAGACCCTCCTGATTCATTAAGGATGTTTAATGAATCAGGGGGTGACTCGTTAAGATTATTTCACATTTATTGTATGTAACGAAGTACACCATAGTTCGTTAGGGGATGTTAACGAACTAGGTCTATCTTCTATATATAGTGACCTGGTCACTGTTTAAGTTAAGATTTGAATGTTAATTAACGAAACCCTGTCCGTTCTCTCTCTCAATCTTCATATTAAGTTTATTAATAATATTTATACTACTGATAATATATACACATATACAACATATAATCAATCGTGATAATGAGCTAGATCCGTATTTAGGATTAACCATATACATCAGATCTGTGATTTGTTAATCGTTAAGTGTTAAATCAGAGGAACAAAAGTTTTTCGTCGGAGCAGTTGCGTTGATAGAGATGAAGTATGAAAGGCGTTACGGTGGAAATCGTCAAAGAAGGTTAAAAATGGTATGCTTTGTGAAAATTATGGTTGAAATTTTGGGTTTATTTTCTTAATTGGCACTAATTTTGATTAATATGTTGAAACTTGAAAGATGATATTATTTTAGGTCACATTTTCCTCAAATTATTGAACTGGGTTATGATTATCTTTGAAATAGATTTATTTTTTTGGTTGTAATAAAGGGAAATTACTTTGAGTAACTAGAAACAAAAATACAAAGTATGAGTGAAAAAAGTTTTCGATAACCTTCTTCGGTTTTAGTGGAAAAAACATCTTGCAAAGATAGATTTGTATTAACCGGTCAGTGTTCGATAATTCGGTTTTTGGTTAACAACATGTAGGTTGGTTTTATATTTGGTCAATTTGTTAAAACCGGGATAATTTATTAGAAAAAATTTAACTGATATTATTTGACTACAAAATGATATTCTTTTTATTGCCTGAATTCTTTCTATCAGCTATGGGGGACAAACAAACAATTCAACAATGACAATGCTTTATTAAAATATACTAATCTACGTTCATAATTTCAACTTTTTTGCTTCTCTTTCGTTTGGCTACTTAACGACCAACATTTTTAAGTAAAATTATGTATGATATTATCTTTTAGGTGTAGCAAAAATGTAAACAAATTGGTAAATATTTGTTGGTTTTATGTGAGTGTAAAATTGAAAGTAATTAGTACTTTTTGATGTAGTAGTATGCCAGTATGTTTACAAATTCTCAATTGGTTTGCTTTTCAGGACAGAGAATGGGTGATGATGGAAAACCATTGATGTGGGGACAAACAATTAGAAGCTATTGGATTATGAATTCTATATGCTTAGACAAAAGAGGGCCACGGAAAGGTACATCACGTTGATCTTTTATTACTTCATGTTTTTTATCTTATACATATATGTGCTTCAAAGGTAGATGATTTGTCGTCCAATCCGATTTGACCGTTAACAATTGATGTTTTAAAGAGGTGTGAGTTATATGAATAGAGCACTAATATGCTTTTTGACCCATATGCATTTTGCAACTGAAAATTGAAACATAAATACAGTCATAGTAACTGAACTTTTATGCAGCCACTTGGCGATGGAACCTAGGCCTTTTAGCACTCATACGCAAGGGCATTTATGTCAATTTAATTTTATAGGCTGGCCCAATTTGGTCCATTCGAATCTAAGGGATGCGTTGGTTTGACTTTTAGAGGTCAAACATTCATGCATATGGTTTGGTTTTGTGAAGACAAAAGAAACTATTGTGATTTTTTTATGTTTATTCTACTTACTTGAATGCTTCCTTAATGTAGGGATTCTTGGTTACAACTGCATTGAAGCCAAGGATGGAACCTCGGGATGAAGTAAAGCTCAAAGTTTTGTACATTCGAAGAAAAATATCCGTTTTGAAATGGAGTTAGGTACATAAAATCGTATTGTGTATTATTTTTATGATTCTTTCTATATAATAGTTGCTTAATCATGATAAGTTTTTTTTAAAAGAACATATATAAAACATATTACTTTGGGTTGTAAGTTTTCAGTTGATTGAAGTTGCTATGCTTTTATTAAAACCCAATAGTTTTGAACAAATACAACCACCAATATACTCAGTTAACCAACTAAGTATACATTTTAAAATTGTTGTAATGTTTTATTAGGGCATGTCTAATTTTCAAGTTTTTGATACCTAATTTGGCTTAATATGTTCGAATTGAGAGTTTAACTCTTTTGGTTTGAGTATTTGAGTTAATAAGTAATTCAGATATGGGTCAATATTGGTGTCAAAGACTCTAGACCTAGCGACTATGAAAGCCCGGGTCAACATAAGAAGAGTTATTTTTTATTCTAATGGTGGTTTGTTTTTTGTGTTTGATATGTTTAAATGAAGCTTGGTGCAACAACACAGTTTTGGCGTGGAGGAGAACACCGCTACAAATCGAACTCATTGAAGAAATATGTAGGAATGATGAGACAAATAGATAGTGGATCTCGCCAATTGCTGGTTTTCATAGCCACCTCACCATCCCCAAGATGCAAAGAGCTGAAGTTTGTACCCAAGCCGTTTTTTTCTTTCACTTTGTGTTGCTGACATGTTGTTAAGGGATTGCAGAGATGAATATGCAAACTATGATTTTTGTTTATGTGCTATTTGTCAGGAAAGAAACAAAATGTTCTTTCCAACAAGATGAATAAATAGAAGTACCAAATAATTTCATATATTATATTTATTAAAATGTTTTAAATATATTTTTTTATAACCTGTGTATCACATGGACAAATAGACCAGTAATAAATATATGTAATTAAACACTACTGAACATAAAAATACACATTAATGCACATGTGTAATACAACAGTATTGCACACTAATACATATGTGTATTACATCGTCTTTTTTTTATATATTTTTTCCGATGAATGGTAATAAAATATAAGAAGAATGGAAGAAACAAAAGTTGAAAATATTTTTTATTTTTAATTAAAAGTAATTCTTTAGAACTTTTAAAGTTTTATATACGTATATGCATACGTATATGTATATGTATGTATATGTATATGTATAGATAAATGATCCAATACATAAATCCGTTATCGTACATTACGTACGCGACACCCTTAACCCTTGATTTCAAAAACACGCTAACACTAGAATCACAATTGCGCGATCTGTTCGCCATCTACCAACTCTGTCGCCCCGTAAAAGTCCACCGTCGTGAGTACTGTCTGAAGCTTCAATCGATCAATTTTGAGTTTTAAGTGATAGGTTTTAACCTCAAATGTACCAGGATTTAAGCTTGGACGTTTTAGGTTTTAAGCCTGAACGTTTTAGATTTTGGAATTTGGCTTGAACGTTTTTGTTCTTTTCTTAACATTGAACATATTTCGCATACGTAATGTACATTAAGCGATTATTGTACGTAAACTCAATCCTATAGATTAACTTTTTTGAAAAAAATTACCTTAGTAAGAGTTGGATAGTGTTGATTCCTTAAATGATCCGTCTCTCTATCCCTTTTTAGCAAAACTTGAAATGCAAGAAAGAGGGTAAGCCTTTTATAGGAGGAATCTTTCGCCGATAAACAAAAATATATCAAGTATTACTTTTGACAGACTCTCCAAACCCTGGATTAAAAATTAATGCATAAATAAACAATAATATCCTCATGTGCTAAATGTAATTAATTATTTCTTAAGATGTTCCTTAAGGTTCGTATCACTATATACCTAACAAATTCAAAACTATCTACCGTTTGTTTCTTGTGTTCAGTGAGATTAGTGATGAATAAAGAGAAGGGAGTAAACGAAGCCGAAGAAGTCGAGGAAACGAGTGTCTCTAATGACTACGATAGCGATAGCAACGTTGAAGGCCGCACGGATTCACTCCCAGAAAAGTTAATTCACCATAAATAAAATATAACAAGAAGTCTTATTGTTAATAATATAGTACGTGGATTAGATATTTGTTAATACCATGATGCATGCTTGAGTGTATATATTCAATACGTTTGGTTTGGTTTATACATAGTAATGTAATGTATGACCTCGTGATATGTAAATTTTAGTTTTAAAAGACTTGCTTTTGCTATGACTAGCTAGTTAGTTGCCCGCTTGCCTTCTATATCAATGTAAACACTATCTTTTAACAAATGAAAAATACCAAAAAAATAAAAATAAAAAGTTTATTGTTGGAATTTGGGCGTTTCTAACATAGCAGTTCAGATAGCCAAAGATGAATTTTTGGTATTAGAAAGTGAGGCCTCTATCTATATTTGTAATTATCAACCAATTTTAATTCCATAGGTTGAGGTTGGCGGTTCTCCACCGTATAACATTCAGAGAAAGCTTGGGAAAGGGGGATATGGGACGGTACATGTTGAACGACGTCTTAAATCTTAATGAACAAGAAACAGCTCCGTTAGAGGTATGGTTTGTCTACATTTATGAATGCTATCGTATGTGATTCACTGATTCAAACTATATTATATTATAGGTTGCAGTGAAGTTTGAACACTGTAAACCACCATACGAGTGGGAAGTTTAAAAGTAACCATTTTTATGACATTCTAATTGTCATATGTAGCTAAAATTTATAATATGTTTGGTTGCCAGTATTCTAAGTGGAACTCCTGGTGTGCCACGTGTTCATTATAAAGGCAGGCAGGGTGATTATTACATAACGGTACCTCTAGCTAGTTTACTATTTATGTATTTGTATTTAAGTTTCGACAATACTCTTTGCTAACGTTGTTGTTGTTGATAATTGGTCAAGGTTATGGATATGCTTGCAGTGGTGGACCCATGAATTTTTTTTTTGAGGGGCGGAAATTTTTAAGCATCGTATGAGTATCACAATATAATAATATGTTTTTCAATTCATACCGGGTCAGGTCGATCTGAGAGACATGATAAAAAATTAAAACTGAACTAAATTTCACATAATTATATTTATGTTTATATATATATATATATATATATATATTAAAACATGAATGTGCCTATTATATGAACTCCACAAACTAGATGTGTAGTGTTATACTAAAATAATAGTAACATAAATAGCAAATTTCAGATTAAACACCAAAAAGGCAAAAAGCATAGGATAATAAAGAATTTGGCATATTATTAATTCATTTAAAAAGTAATAAAGTAATTACAACTTAGGTTACAGATTGTAAGTTTCCGGCCCATATATAGTGTTAAAAATAGACTTTTTATTTTAATTTTTGGTTGGGCTTTATTTGAAAATGCCCATCTTATGCTAGATAAAACAATTATTAACCCTAACAAGTACAACTTATCTTCTTCCTCCTCATCTGCATGTTCTTTGCATTCAACAACAGAGAAACCAATGTGCACCGCCACTGTTTGCCGGAAAAATTCAGATGAGTATGTGCTAAAAGTTTAGGGATTTGGGGCAACAGGAGACCTTAACCAGATTTTTTAAGAAGGGCAATCAGGATTTTCACTTAAAAGTTACACTATATATATATTTTTTTAAGGGGGGCGGCTGCCCCCCTTCCTATACACTTGAGTCCGCCTCTGTATGCTTGGACCTAGCTTAATGGATGTCTTGAGTAACAACCAACATATGTAAATCTATTGCAGATGCAGATGTCTATGTTTATTAGTAAAACATTAACTAACCAGTTGCAGTCTTATTATTATTATTATTATTATTATTATTATTATTATTATTATTATTATTATTATATCTTCGATTTTTCTCATGTGCGCTTAGGATGTCGATTGAAATGGTTGCGTCCATAGCTATAGAAGCCATCTCTATATTAGAGGATATACACTCTACAGGGTAGGTTTTGTTTGTGCTTTATTTTACACTTGCTTACTATTTCTTACATGGTATTGGATGTAAAACTTCACAGCTTCGTACATGGCGATGTTAAGCCCGAGAATTTATTGTTTGGTTGTCCAGGGATATCATATGAGAGGAAACTGTTCCTTGTTGACTTTGGTATATTGTAAATCATTCTTTTTGGTCCTTTTTGATCCTTAGAAAAGTTTAAAACATTTAAATTTATTATGTGCAGCCACCAGGTGACGAGAGGTTTCATCCGGACTGAATATGATCAAGAACTGGGTGTGTTTAGGTATGTTGATCACATCTTTTTCCATTGATTCTTAATGATTGTTTGTCCATTGATAATTATATTCTTTTGTTAAGGGGTACTACAACGTATGCAAGTGTACATGCTCATCAGGGGCGGCTTGGGCATAGGGCGATGTGGGCGACCGGCCCGGGCACTTATTTTCGGTTTCTTGACTAGATTGAGATTGGTTTCGGTTCGGGTTTTGACCGGTATTTGCTCGGTTTTGGCCGGTTTCGATTTTGAAACGGTTTTGGTGGAGAAAATTACAAAACAGTTTCATCTTAATCGGTTTCAAACTGGTTTGGTTTCAGGTTAATTTTTGGGTCGGTTAATCGGATTATTTTCTCACCTCTAGGCGAGGGTGGGTGATATTAATAGATCTACATTTATGAGTTTTATTTTTCAAAATTTATTCCATATATATATTAAAATAAAATTGCATAAACTAAAAGGTTAAACTGGATCCTTGAATGGATGTGGAGTTGATGTTTAATAGTTGGGGAATGGATGTGGAATGAGAATCACGGCAGGTTATCCTATAAACGGGAAGAAAAATGAGAAGGTAAGAATAATTTGTGGTCACAAAAAATCCTCAAAAAATTATTTAAAGATTCATAACTCAAAATAAAAAAAAATATAAAAACAATAATGTTTTTCTTGTCTATCTCGCTCTAAAAAATACAATGTTAGGAAAAAAGATCATCGTGTCTTTTTGTTTATCATTGTGTTTTTTTGTTTATTTTCGTCATTGATTGTGTCTTTTTCCTTAAAATTGTGTCTTTTTTTTATATATTATGTTATATTACTCAACATTGTGTTATAATTTGCAATTTATTGTGGATTTTTTTATTTATAATTGTGTCTTTTGTTAATCTTCATCATTGTGTCTTTTATCTCAGCATTGTGTCTTTTCGTCTTTTTTTTAAGCGGGAATGACGGGGGGAAACATTTTGGTTTTTTTTTTCTGGTTTTTATGTATATTTTGAGTTATGATTTTTTGGAGGGGTTTATTGTGTGACCACAAATCCTTCTCACACTTCTCATTTTTGTCTTCCTTTTTAATTTTAACTTTTCCCTGAAAAGCATTCTATTATATATATTATCGTTGCCAATGCAAGTAACCATATTTTGTTTGAATCTCAACCCTGGGATGAAGCTGCTCAGCCGTTATAAGTCATGAAAAACTTCTAGAAGGGAAGGTTAGGAGCAGTTAGCTTACTTTCAACTCTCTCTCACGTCGCTCGCTCCCGATAACACTACTTCTCCCCCAACTCTATTATAATATATATATATATGTGTATATATATATATATATAGATAAAGTATCCGACACATTAATCCTTTATTGTACAATAGGTACACGACGATGTCGAACGTTGATTTAGAAACCCTAAACAACAATTACCCTCATCTGCCTGTCCTCTCCCTCAAGCCATATCCACCACCACCAATCCACCACTCGTCGGCATCATCAAACGTCCTTCACCATCACCGGTGTCGATAACGAGGGTCCGGAAACTCTCCAGAAATACACGAACGTCGCTCCCCTTGTTTCACAAGTTATGTCTTGGTTTTCCAATAATTTATATTTTTCGTTTGAGAAAAGGAATAAGAAAGATAATCGGAAATTTTGAGTAGTCAGTTTAAAAAATAATGGTTAGGATGGAAGGATATTATTTCTTTGCGTACAGTTGTTCACAAACCGGTTTAAAAATCAAATCCGGTTTGGGTTGAAACCGGTTCGGTTTGGTCAACAAAATTCAAAACCGGTTTATGATCAGTTTTGTTCGGGTTGAAAGCGGTTTCTTGACCAGATTGAGATTGGTTTCGGTTCGGTTTTGACCGGTATTTGCTCGGTTTTGGCCGGTTTCGGTTTGGAAACGGTTTTGGTGGAGAAAATTACAAAACAGTTTCTTCTTAATCGGTTTCAAACCGGTTTGGTTTCAGGTTAATTTTCGGGTCGGTAAATCGGTTTATTTTCTCACCTCTAGGCGAGGGTGGGTGTTATTAATAGATATACATTTATGAGTTTTATTTTTCAAAATTTATTCCATATATATATATTCAAAAAAAATTGCATAAACTAAAAGGTTAAACAGGATCCTTGAATGGATGTGGAGTTGTTGTTTAATAGTTTGGGAATGGACGTGGAATGAAAATCAGGGAGGTTATTCTATAAACGAGTAGAAAAATGAGAAGGTGAGGATAATTTATGGTCACAAAAAACTAATAAAAAATTCATAACTCAAAATAAAAAAATATATAAAAACTATAATGCATCTCCTGTCTTTTTCGCTCTAAAAAATACAATGTTAGGAAAAAAGATCACTGCGTCTTTTTGTTGATCAATGAGTTTTTTTGTTTATTTTCTTGTGTCTTTTTCCTTGACATTGTGTCTTTTTTATATATTATGTTATATTACTCAACATTGTGTTATAATTTGCGATTTATTGTGTATTTTTTTACTTATAATTGTGTCTTTTATTAATCTTAATCATTGTATCTCTTATCTCGGCATTGTGTCTTTTCGTCTTTTTTTTTAAACGGGAATGGCGGGGGTTTTTAATTTTTTTCGGTTTTTATGTATATTTTGAGTTATGATTTTTTGGAAGGGTTTATTGTGTGACCACAAATTCTTCTCACACTTCTCATTTTTGTCTTTCTTTTTAATTTTATCTTTACCCTGAAAAGCATTCTATTATATATATTATCGTTCCCAATGCAAGTAACCATATTTTGTTTGAATCTCAACCCTTGGATGAAGCTACTCAGCTGTTATAAGTCATGAAAAAGCTTCTAGAAGGGAAGGTTAGGAGTAGTTAGCTTACTTTCAACTCTCTCTCACGTCGCTCGCTCCCGATAACAATCCTTCTCCCTTAACTCTATTCTAATATATATATATATATATATATATATAGATAAAGTATCCGATACGTTAATCTTTTATCGTACAATAGGTACACGACAATGTAGAACGTTGATTTTTAGAAACCCTAAACTACAATTACCCTCATCTTCATGTCCCTCTCCCTCCAGCCATATCCACCACCACCAATCCACCACTCGTCGGCATCATCACACGTCCTTCGCCATCACCGGAGTCGACAACGAGGGTCCTGAAACTCTCCGGAAATACACGAACGTCGCTCCACTTGTTTCACAAGTTATGTCTTGGTTTTCTAATAATTTATATTTTTCGTTTGAGAAAAAGAATAAGAAAGATAATCAGAAAATTTGAGTAGTCATTTTAAACAACAATGGTTAGGATGGAAGGATAATATTTTTTTGCGTACGGTTGTTCCCAAACCGGTTTAAAAATCAAATCCGGTTGGGTTGAAACCGGTTCGGTTTGGTCAACAAAAGTCAAAACCGGTTTATGATCAGTTTCAGTTCAGGTTGAAACCGGTTTTTTGACCAGATTGAGATTGGTTTCGGTTCAAGTTTGACCGGTTTTTGCTCGGTTTTGGCCGTTTTCGGTTTGGAAACGGTTTTGGTTGAGAAAATTACAAAACAGTTTCTTCTTAATCGGTTTCAAACCGGTTTGTTTCACGTTAATTTTCGGGTCGGTAAATCAGTTTATTTTCTCACCTCTAGGCGAGGGTGGGAGATATTAATAGATATACATTTATCAGTTTTATTTTTCTAAATTTATTCCATATATATATTAAAATAAAATTGCATAAACTAAAAGGTTAAACTGGATCCTTGAATGGATGTGGAGTTGTTGTTTAATAGTTGGGGAACGGACGTGGAATGAAAATCAGGGCAGGTTATTTTATAAACGGGAAGAAAATGAGAAGGTGAGAATAATTTGTGGTCTTAAAAAATTATTAAAAAATTCATAACTCAAAATAAAAAAAATATATAAAAACAATAATGTTTCTACTGTCTTTTTCGCTCTAAAAAATACAATGTTAGGACAAAAGAGTATTGTATCTTCTTGTTTATCAATGTGTTTTTTTGTTTATTTTCGTCATTGATTGGGTCTTATATTTCTTGACATTGTGTCTTTTTTTATATATTATGTTATATTACTCAACATTGTGTTATAATTTGCGATCTATTGTGTATTTTTTTATTTATAATTGTGTCTTTTGTTAATCTTCATCATTGTGTCTTTTATCTCGGCATTGTGTCTTTTCGTCTTTTTTTAAACGAGAATGGTGGGGGTTTTTAATTTTTTTTCCGGTTTTTATGTATATTTTGAGTTATGATTTTTTGGAGGGGTTTATTGTGTGACCACAAATATTTCTCACACTTCTCATTGTTGTCTTCCTTTTTAATTTTAACTTTACCCTGAAAAACATTCTATTATATATATTATCGTTCCCAATGAAAGTAACCATATTTTGTTTGAATCTCAAGCCTTGGATGAAGCTACTTAGCCGTTATAAGTCATGAAAAGCTTTTAGAAGGGAAGGTTAGGAGTAGTTAGCTTACTTTCAACTCCCTCTCACGTCGCTCGCTCCCGATAATATTCCTTCTCCCCCAACTCTATTCTAATATATATATATATATAGATAAAGTATCCGATACTTTAATCCTTTATCGTACAATAGGTACACGACACTGTAGAACGTTGATTTTTAGAAACCCTAAACTACAATTACCCTCATCTTCCTGTCCCTCTCCCTCCAGCCATATCCACCACCACCAATCGAACACTCGCTGGCATCATCACACGTCCTTCACCATCACCGGAGTTGACAACGAGGGTCCGGAAACTCTCCGGAAATACACAAACGTCGCTCCCCTTGTATCACATGTTATGTCTTGGTTTTCCAATAATTTATATTTTTTGTTTGAGAAAAGGAATAAGAAAGATAATTAGAAATTTTGAGTAATCATTTTAAAAAATAATGGTTAGGATGGAAGGATATTATTTTTTTGCGTACAGTTGTTCCCAAACCGGTTTAAAAATCAAATCCGGTTGGGTTGAAACCGGTTCGGTTTGGTCAACAAAAGTCAAAACCGGATTATGATCAGTTTTGGTTCGGGTTGAAAGCGGTTTCTTGACCAGATTGAGATTGGTTTTGGTTCGGTTTTGACCGGTATTTGCTCGGTTTTGACCGGTTTCGGTTTGGAAACGGTTTTGGTGGAGAAAATTACAAAACAGTTTCTTCTTAATCGGTTTCAAACCGGTTTGGTTTCAGGTTAATTTTCGGGTCGGTAAATCGGTTTATTTTCTCACCTCTAGGCGAGGGTGGGTGATATTAATAGATATACATTTATGAGTTTTATTTTTCAAATTTTATTCCATATATATATATTAAAATAAAATTGAATAAACTAAAAGGTTAAACTGGATCCTTGAATGGATGTAGAGTTGATGTATAATAGTCGGAGAACGGACGTGGAATGAAAATCAGGGCATGTTATTCTATAAACGGAAAGAAAAATGAGAAGGTGAGAAAAATTTGTGGTCACAAAAAATTCTCAAAAAATTAATAAAAAAATTCATATCTCAAAATAAAAAAAATATATAAAAACAATAATGTTTCTCCTGTCTTTTTCGCTCTAAAAAATACAATGTTAGGACAAAAGAGTATTGTATCTTTTTGTTTATCAAAGTGTTTTTTTGTTTATTTTCGTCATTGATTGTGTTTTATGTTTCTTGACATTGTGTCTTTTTTTATATGTTATGTTATATTACTCAGCATCGTGTTATAATTTGCGATCTATTGTGTATTTTTTTATTTATAACTGTGTCTTTTGTTAATCTTCATCATTGTGTCTTTTATCTCGCCATTGTGTCTTTTCGTCTTTTTATTAAACGAGAATGGCGGGGGTTTTTAATTTTTTTTCCGGTTTTTATGTATATTTTGAGTTATGATTTTTAGAGGGGTTTATTGTGTGACCACAAATCTTTCTCACACTTCTCATTTTTGTCTTACTTTTTAATTTTAACTTTACCCTGAAAAGCATTCTATTATATATATTATCGTTCCCAATGCAAGTAACCATATTTTGTTTGAATCTCAACCCTTGGATGAAGCTACCTAGCCGTTATAAGTCATGAAAAAGCTTTTAGAAGGGAAGGTTAGGAGTAGTTAGCTTACTTTCAACTCCCTCTCACGTCGCTCGCTCCCGATAACATTCCTTCTCCCCCAACTCTATTCTAATATATATATATATATATATATATATATATAGATAAAGTATCCGATACGTTAATCCTTTATCGTACAATAGGTACACGACACTGTAGAACGTTGATTTTTAGAAACCCTAAACTACAATTACCCTCATCTTCCTGTCCCTCTCCCTCCAGCCATATCCACCACCACCAATCCACCACTCGCCGGCATCATCACACGTCCTTCACCATCACCGGAGTTGACAACGAGGGTCCGGAAACTCTCCGGAAATACACAAACGTCGCTCCCCTTGTTTCACAAGTTATGTCTTGGTTTTCCAATAATTTATATTTTTTGTTTGAGAAAAGGAATAAGAAAGATAATTAGAAATTTTGAGTAACCATTTTAAAAAATAATGGTTAGGATGGAAGGATATTATTTTTTTGCGTACAGTTGTTCCCAAACCGGTTTAAAAATCAAATCCGGTTGGGTTGAAACCGGTTCGGTTTGGTCAACAAAAGTCAAAACCGGTTTATGATCAGTTTTGGTTCGGGTTGAAGCGGTTTCTTGACCAGATTGAGATTGGTTTCGGTTCGGTTTTGACCGGTATTTGCTCAGTTTTGGTTTGGAAATGGTTTTGGTGGAGAAAATTACAAAACAGTTTCTTTTTAATCTGTTTCATACCGGTTTGGTTTCAGGTTAATTTTCGGGTCGGTAAATCTGTTTATTTTCTCACCTCTAGGCGAGGGTGGGTGATATTAATAGATATACATTTATGAGTTTTATTTTTCAAATTTTATTCCATATATATATTAAAATTAAATTGAATAAACTAAAAGGTTAAACTAGATCCTTGAATGGATGTATAATAGTTGGGGAACGGACATGGAATGAAAATCAGGGCATGTTATTCTATAAACGGAAATAAAAATGAGAAGGTGAGAAAAATTTGTGGTCACAAAAAATTCTCAAAAAATTAATAAAAATATTCATAACTCAAAATAAAAAAAATATATAAAAACAATAATGTTTCTCCTGTCTTTTTCGCTCTAAAAAATACAATGTTAGGACAAAAGAGTGTTGTATCCTTTTGTTTATCAATGTGTTTTTTTTATTTATTTTCGTCGTTGATTGTGTTTTATGTTTCTTGACATTGTGTCTTTTTTTATATATTATGTTATATTACTCAGCATTGTGTTATAATTTGCGATCTATTGTGTATTTTTTTATTTATAATTGTGTCTTTAGTTAATCTTCATCATTGTGTCTTTTATCTCGCCATTGTGTCTTTTCGTCTTTTTTTAAACGAGAATGGCGGGGGTTTTAATTTTTTTCCGGTTTTTATGTATATTTTGAGTTATGATTTTTTGGAGGGGTTTATTGTGTGATCACAAATTTTTCTCACACTTCTCATTTTTGTCTTACTTTTTAATTTTAACTTTACCCTGAAAAACATTCTATTATATATATTATCGTTCCCAATGCAAGTAACCATATTTTGTTTGAATCTCAACCCTTGGATGAAGCTACTTAGCCGTTATAAGTCATGAAAAAGCTTTTAGAAGGGAAGGTTAGGAGTAGTTAGCTTACTTTCAACTCCCTCTCACGTCGCTCGCTCCCGATAACATTCCTTCTCCCCCAACTCTATTCTAATATATATATATATATATATATATATATATATATATATATATATATATATATATAAAGTATCCGATACGTTAATCCTTTATCGTACAATAGGTACACGACACTGTAGAATGTTGATTTTTAGAAACCCTAAACTAGAATTACACTCATCTTCCTGTCCCTCTCCCTCAAGCCATATCCACCACCACCAATCCACCACTCGCCGGCATCATCACACGTCCTTCACCATCACCGGAGTTGACAACGAGGGTCCGGAAAGTCTTCGGAAATACACAAACGTCGCTCCCCTTGTTTCACAAGTTATGTCTTGGTTTTCCAATAATTTATATTTTTTGTTTGAGAAAAGGAATAAGTAAGATAATTAGAAATTTTGAGTAATCATTTTAAAAAATAATGGTTAGGATGGAAGGATATTATTTTTTTGCGTACAGTTGTGTAACATCCTAAAATTTTAATGTTGAATAAAGAAAGTTATGTTTAGTGATTTCGCGTTAATTATTGGATATCGAGTAAGGAGCGGATCATGGACTTGGATTAATTGAGATGGGTTAAATGAGAATGGGCCTTAGGTCCATGGGATTTAAGGGATATAAATATCCCCCAAACTCTAAAATATCTTTCATTTCACCATATTCTCTTACACTCCAAAACACACACACCTCACACCAACACCGCCGCCGGCCGAGGGAAGAACCGAGCCAGATCCTAGAGAGAGAGCGATTAGTTGTGATAACAAGTTAAACAAGATCCAAACAAGCTCAGAAAGGTATGATTCTTGATCTTTGAAGTTTAAAGATCCAAGTTTTATAGTGTAGATACGACCGAAAAAGGTCAGGAAGCGTAGTGGGTGATGTCGAACCTTAACAAGGGTGTTAAAATCGCCAAAATGCTCAATAAAAACCAAAACAGCGGCTGATCTAGGCAACTTCGCCTGCAACTGGGCAACTTCGCCTTCAAAGCGATAACTTCGCGTTCAAAGTGATAACTTCGCCTGAGGCCAAGTTCACCTAATTGATAACTTCGCTTACAGCTAAGTTCGCCTGATGACAACTTCGCCTAGAGCTAAGTTCGCCTGAGGCTTAATTTCGCCTAAAGCCAAGTTCGCCTGATGACAACTTCGCCTAGAGCTAAGTTCGCCTGAGGCTTAACTTCGCCTAAAGCCAAGTTCGTCTGATGACAACTTCGCCTAAAGCTAAGTTCGCCTGAGGTTTAACTTCGCCTAAAGCTAAGTTCGCCTAAGGTTTAACTTCGTCTAAAGCCAAGTTCGATTAGAAAATAAATTAAAACCTAATGAAAAATGTGTTAAGACAGCTCGACCCCAGCCAGGGGCTCTGCCCCTTGGACCCTGCTAAGGGCTGCCGCCCCTAGACCCCGCTGCCAGGGGCGCTGCCCCCGGACCCCCGTTCGTTGTGGGTACTAGTTAAGACTAGAAAGATGATATGAGAAGTGATAGTTAATTGATACGTATACTTGTTATACAGTCAGCCGTGCACAACTGAAGAAATGGATTACGATTAACGGTGAACGTAACCGTGTTCAGGTGAGTTCTAGCCCCATTCCTTGTTATGTTTTCGGGGCTGTGTGCATACTTGATGTGTTGTTAATACATTTATCCTAAGTGATAAGTGTATGCCATATGTGATATATGTGATATGTATGAATGATTGCTTGATGGTACGTGAACGATCTTCGGATATTGCACGTACTGTCAGGTTGTAACGTTATAAATAAGGTAAGTATGATATGTATGTTTATGTGTATGAACGTAATAAAGTTAATAAAAGAAGGAAATGACGGTTGTATGGTTGTATGGTTACGAAAAGGGTACCGAGCCCTAATAATACTCGAGGTATGATGTATGGTTGTATGGTAACGAAGAGGGAATCGAACCCTTCTAATATTCGAGAACTAGGAACCAGACCCTTATAATATCTGTGATGTTAGGGACCAGACCCTTATAATATCTGTGATGTTAGGGAATCGAACCCTTCTAATATTCGAGAACTAGGGACCAGACCCTTATAATATCTGTGAGGTTATAGGGCAAAAGGCTCTTTAAAACGTATGATTATGTATGTAAAGAAAGTATGAAGGTAAAAATGAAAGTATAAGCACTTAGGTGTGTATAAAGGAAAGTTAAGAGGTTAAGTATGAAATGTAAGAATGTATTGTATGATTATGTGATTAACTAGAACTCACTCAGCGTAGCTGACTTTTAGTATGCACGCAAGTGAGTAGGATGAGGCAGCTCGCTTGATGAGACACGTGGCACTGAATAAGAGTCTGGCATCTGAAGACTTATGATGTTTTAATTTTAATGCTTTAATGTTGTAAGACAAATGATGCTTTGAGACAAGTTATGAATTATGTAATGTTTTATGAAAGTTTTATATTCCGCATAAATGTTTTAATTAACACTGATTTTTAGAACTGTGTTTATGAGTAAATCCAACACGAAAGTAGGGCTACCGGTAAGGGGGCCTTACAAGTTGTTCACAAACCGGTTTAAAAATCAAATCCGGTTGGGTTGAAACCGGTTCGGTTTGGTCAACAAAAGTCAAAACCGGTTTATGATCAGTTTTGGTTCGGGTTGAAAGCGGTTTCTTAACCAGATTGAGATTGTTTTCGGTTCGGTTTTGACCGATATTTTCTCGGTTTTGGCCGGTTTCGGTTTGGAAACGGTTTTGGTGGAGAAAATTACAAAACAGTTTCTTCGTAATCGGTTTCAAACCGGTTAGGTTTCAGGTTAATTTTCGGGTCGGTAAATCGGTTTATTTTCTCACCTCTAGGCGAGGGTGGGTGATATTAATAGATATACATTTATGAGTTTTATTTTTCAAATTTTATTCCATATATATATTAAAATAAAATTGAATAAACTAAAAGGTTAAACTGGATCCTTGAATGGATGTGGAGTTGATGTTTAATAGTTGGGGAACAGACGTGGAATGAAAATCAGGGCATGTTATTCTATAAACTGAAAGAAAAATGAGAAGGTGAGAAAAATTTGTGGTCACAAAAAATTCTTAAAAAATTAATAAAAAAATTCATAACTCAAAATAAAAAAAAATATATAAAAACAATAATGTTTCTCCTGTCTTTTTCGCTCTAAAAAATACAATGTTAGGACAAGAGAGTATTGTATCTTTTTGTTTATCAATGTGTTTTTTTGTTTATTTTCGTCATTGTGTCTTTTATCTCGGCATTGTGTCTTTTCATCTTTTTTTAAACGAGAATGGCGGGGGTTTTTAATTTTTTTTCCGGTTTTTATGTATATTTTGAGTTATGATTTTTTGGAAGGGTTTATTGTGTGACCACAAATCTTTCTCACACTTCTCATTTTTGTCTTACTTTTTAATTTTAACTTTACCATGAAAAACATTCTATTATATATATTATCGTTCCCAATGCAAGTAACCGTATTTTGTTTGAATCTCAACCCTTGGATGAAGCTACTTAGCCATTATAAGTCATGAAAAAGCTTTTAGAAGGGAAGGTTAGGAGTAGTTAGCTTACTTTCAACTCCCTCTCACGTCGCTCGCTCCCGATAACATTCCTTCTCCCCCAACTCTATTCTAATATATATATATATAGATAAAGTATCCGATACGTTAATCCTTTATCGTACAATAGGTACACGACACTGTAGAATGTTGATTTTTAGAAACCCTAAACTAGAATTACACTCATCTTCCTGTCCCTCTCCCTTAAGCCATATCCACCACCACCAATCCACCACTCGCCGGCATCATCACACGTCCTTCACCATCACCGGAGTTGACAACGAGGGTCCGGAAACTCTTCGGAAAAACACAAACATCGCTCCCCTTGTTTCACAAGTTATGTCTTGGTTTTCCAATAATTTATATTTTTCGTTTGAGAAAAGGAATAAGAAAGATAATTAGAAATTTTGAGTAGTCATTTTAAAAAATAATGGTTAGGATGGAAGGATAATATTTTTTTGCGTATAGTTGTTCACAAACCGGTTTAAAAATCAAATCCTGTTTGGGTTGAAACCGGTTCGGTTTGGTCAACAAAAGTCAAAACCGGTTTATGATCAGTTTTGGTTCGGGTTGAAAGCGGTTTCTTGACCAGATTGTGATTGGTTTCGGGTTTAGGGTTCGGGTTTAGGGTTTAGGGTTTAGGGTTTAGGGTTTCGGCTCGGTTTTGACCGGTATTTGCTCGGTGTTGGCCGGTTTCGGTTTGGAAACGGTTTTGGTGGAGAAAATTACAAAACAGTTTGTTCTTAATCGGTTTCAAACCGGTTTGTTTCAGGTTAATTCGGGTCGGTAACTCGGTTTATTTTCTCACCTCTAAGCGAGGGTGGGAGATATTAATAGATATACATTTATCAGATTTATTTTTCAAAATTTATTCCATATATATATATTAAAATAAAATTGCATAAACTAAAAGGTTAAACTGGATCCTTGAATGGATATGGAGTTGTTGTTTAATAGTTGGGGAACGGACGTGGAATGAAAATCAGGGTAGGTATTCTATAAACGGAAAGAAAAATGAAAAGGTGAGAATAATTTGTGGTCACAAAAAATTCTCAAAAAATTAATAAAAAAATTCATAACTCAAAATAAAAAAAATATATAAAAACAATAATGTTTCTCCTGTCTTTTTCGCTCTAAAAAAATACAATGTTAGGACAAAAGAGTATTGTATCTTTTTGTTTATCAATGTGTTTTTTTGTTTATTTTCGTCATTGATTGTGTTTTATGTTTCTTGACATTGTGTCTTTTTTTATATAGTATGTTATATTACTCAGCATTGTGTTATAATTTGCGATCTATTGTGTATTTTTTTATTTATAATTGTCTCTTTTGTTAATCTTCATCATTGTGTCTTTTATCTCGCCATTGTGTCTTTTCGTCTTTTTTTAAACGAGAATGGCGGGGGTTTTAATTTTTTTCCGGTTTTTATGTATATTTTGAGTTATGATTTTTTGGAGGGGTTTATTGTGTGATCACAAATTTTTCTCACACTTCTCATTTTTGTCTTACTTTTTAATTTTAACTTTACCCTGAAAAACATTCTATTATATATATTATCGTTCCCAATGCAAGTAACCATATTTTGTTTGAATCTCAACCCTTGGATGAAGCTACTTAGCCGTTATAAGTCATGAAAAAGCTTTTAGAAGGGAAGGTTAGGAGTAGTTAGCTTACTTTCAACTCCCTCTCACGTCGCTCGCTCCCGATAACATTCCTTCTCCCCCAACTCTATATATATATATATATATATATAAAGTATCCGATACGTTAATCCTTTATCGTACAATAGGTACACGACACTGTAGAATGTTGATTTTTAGAAACCCTAAACTAGAATTACACTCATCTTCCTGTCCCTCTCCCTCAAGCCATATCCACCACCACCAATCCACCACTCGCCGGCATCATCACACGTCCTTCACCATCACCGGAGTTGACAACGAGGGTCCGGAAACTCTTCGGAAATACACAAACGTCGCTCCCCTTGTTTCACAAGTTATGTCTTGGTTTTCCAATAATTTATATTTTTTGTTTGAGAAAAGGAATAAGTAAGATAATTAGAAATTTTGAGTAATCATTTTAAAAAATAATGGTTAGGATGGAAGGATATTATTTTTTTGCGTACAGTTGTGTAACATCCTAAAATTTTAATGTTGAATAAAGAAAGTTATGTTTAGTGATTTCGCGTTAATTATTGGATATCGAGTAAGGAGCGGATCATAGACTTGGATTAATTGAGATGGGTTAAATGAGAATGGGCCTTAGGTCCATGGGATTTAAGGGATATAAATATCCCCCAAACTCTAAAATATCTTTCATTTCACCATATTCTCTTACACTCCAAAACACACACACCTCACACCAACACCGCCGCCGGCCGAGGGAAGAACCGAGCCAGATCCTAGAGAGAGAGCGATTAGTTGTGATAACAAGTTAAACAAGATCCAAACAAGCTCAGAAAGGTATGATTCTTGATCTTTGAAGTTTAAAGATCCAAGTTTTATAGTGTAGATACGACCGAAAAAGGTCAGGAAGCGTAGTGGGTGATGTCGAACCTTAACAAGGGTGTTAAAATCGCCAAAATGCTCAATAAAAACCAAAACAGCGGCTGATCTAGGCAACTTCGCCTGCAACTGGGCAACTTCGCCTTCAAAGCGATAACTTCGCGTTCAAAGTGATAACTTCGCCTGAGGCCAAGTTCACCTAATTGATAACTTCGCTTACAGCTAAGTTCGCCTGATGACAACTTCGCCTAGAGCTAAGTTCGCCTGAGGCTTAATTTCGCCTAAAGCCAAGTTCGCCTGATGACAACTTCGCCTAGAGCTAAGTTCGCCTGAGGCGTAACTTCGCCTAAAGCCAAGTTCGTCTGATGACAACTTCGCCTAAAGCTAAGTTCGCCTGAGGTTTAACTTCGCCTAAAGCTAAGTTCGCCTAAGGTTTAACTTCGTCTAAAGCCAAGTTCGATTAGAAAATAAATTAAAACCTAATGAAAAATGTGTTAAGACAGCTCGACCCCAGCCAGGGGCTCTGCCCCTTGGACCCTGCTAGGGGCTGCCGCCCCTAGACCCCGCTGCCAGGGGCGCTGCCCCCGGACCCCCGTTCGTTGTGGGTACTAGTTAAGACTAGAAAGATGATATGAGAAGTGATAGTTAATTGATACGTATACTTGTTATACAGTCAGCCGTGCACAACTGAAGAAATGGATTACGATTAACGGTGAACGTAACCGTGTTCAGGTGAGTTCTAGCCCCATTCCTTGTTATGTTTTCGGGGCTGTGTGCATACTTGATGTGTTGTTAATACATTTATCCTAAGTGATAAGTGTATGCCATATGTGATATATGTGATATGTATGAATGATTGCTTGATGGTACGTGAACGATCTTCGGATATTGCACGTACTGTCAGGTTGTAACGTTATAAATAAGGTAAGTATGATATGTATGTTTATGTGTATGAACGTAATAAAGTTAATAAAAGAAGGAAATGACGGTTGTATGGTTGTATGGTTACGAAAAGGGTACCGAGCCCTAATAATACTCGAGGTATGATGTATGGTTGTATGGTAACGAAGAGGGAATCGAACCCTTCTAATATTCGAGAACTAGGAACCAGACCCTTATAATATCTGTGATGTTAGGGACCAGACCCTTATAATATCTGTGATGTTAGGGAATCGAACCCTTCTAATATTCGAGAACTAGGGACCAGACCCTTATAATATCTGTGAGGTTATAGGGCAAAAGGCTCTTTAAAACGTATGATTATGTATGTAAAGAAAGTATGAAGGTAAAAATGAAAGTATAAGCACTTAGGTGTGTATAAAGGAAAGTTAAGAGGTTAAGTATGAAATGTAAGAATGTATTGTATGATTATGTGATTAACTAGAACTCACTCAGCGTAGCTGACTTTTAGTATGCACGCAAGTGAGTAGGATGAGGCAGCTCGCTTGATGAGACACGTGGCACTGAATAAGAGTCTGGCATCTGAAGACTTATGATGTTTTAATTTTAATGCTTTAATGTTGTAAGACAAATGATGCTTTGAGACAAGTTATGAATTATGTAATGTTTTATGAAAGTTTTATATTCCGCATAAATGTTTTAATTAACACTGATTTTTAGAACTGTGTTTATGAGTAAATCCAACACGAAAGTAGGGCTACCGGTAAGGGGGCCTTACAAGTTGTTCACAAACCGGTTTAAAAATCAAATCCGGTTGGGTTGAAACCGGTTCGGTTTGGTCAACAAAAGTCAAAACCGGTTTATGATCAGTTTTGGTTCGGGTTGAAAGCGGTTTCTTAACCAGATTGAGATTGGTTTCGGTTCGGTTTTGACCGATATTTTCTCGGTTTTGGCCGGTTTCGGTTTGGAAACGGTTTTGGTGGAGAAAATTACAAAACAGTTTCTTCGTAATCGGTTTCAAACCGGTTAGGTTTCAGGTTAATTTTCGGGTCGGTAAATCGGTTTATTTTCTCACCTCTAGGCGAGGGTGGGTGATATTAATAGATATACATTTATGAGTTTTATTTTTCAAATTTTATTCCATATATATATTAAAATAAAATTGAATAAACTAAAAGGTTAAACTGGATCCTTGAATGGATGTGGAGTTGATGTTTAATAGTTGGGGAACAGACGTGGAATGAAAATCAGGGCATGTTATTCTATAAACTGAAAGAAAAATGAGAAGGTGAGAAAAATTTGTGGTCACAAAAAATTCTTAAAAAATTAATAAAAAAATTCATAACTCAAAATAAAAAAAAATATATAAAAACAATAATGTTTCTCCTGTCTTTTTCGCTCTAAAAAATACAATGTTAGGACAAGAGAGTATTGTATCTTTTTGTTTATCAATGTGTTTTTTTGTTTATTTTCGTCATTGTGTCTTTTATCTCGGCATTGTGTCTTTTCATCTTTTTTTAAACGAGAATGGCGGGGGTTTTTAATTTTTTTTCCGGTTTTTATGTATATTTTGAGTTATGATTTTTTGGAAGGGTTTATTGTGTGACCACAAATCTTTCTCACACTTCTCATTTTTGTCTTACTTTTTAATTTTAACTTTACCATGAAAAACATTCTATTATATATATTATCGTTCCCAATGCAAGTAACCGTATTTTGTTTGAATCTCAACCCTTGGATGAAGCTACTTAGCCATTATAAGTCATGAAAAAGCTTTTAGAAGGGAAGGTTAGGAGTAGTTAGCTTACTTTCAACTCCCTCTCACGTCGCTCGCTCCCGATAACATTCCTTCTCCCCCAACTCTATTCTAATATATATATATATAGATAAAGTATCCGATACGTTAATCCTTTATCGTACAATAGGTACACGACACTGTAGAATGTTGATTTTTAGAAACCCTAAACTAGAATTACACTCATCTTCCTGTCCCTCTCCCTTAAGCCATATCCACCACCACCAATCCACCACTCGCCGGCATCATCACACGTCCTTCACCATCACCGGAGTTGACAACGAGGGTCCGGAAACTCTTCGGAAAAACACAAACATCGCTCCCCTTGTTTCACAAGTTATGTCTTGGTTTTCCAATAATTTATATTTTTCGTTTGAGAAAAGGAATAAGAAAGATAATTAGAAATTTTGAGTAGTCATTTTAAAAAATAATGGTTAGGATGGAAGGATAATATTTTTTTGCGTATAGTTGTTCACAAACCGGTTTAAAAATCAAATCCTGTTTGGGTTGAAACCGGTTCGGTTTGGTCAACAAAAGTCAAAACCGGTTTATGATCAGTTTTGGTTCGGGTTGAAAGCGGTTTCTTGACCAGATTGTGATTGGTTTCGGGTTTAGAGTTCGGGTTTAGGGTTTAGGGTTTATGGTTTCGGCTCGGTTTTGACCGGTATTTGCTCGGTGTTGGCCGGTTTCGGTTTGGAAACGGTTTTGGTGGAGAAAATTACAAAACAGTTTGTTCTTAATCGGTTTCAAACCGGTTTGTTTCAGGTTAATTCGGGTCGGTAACTCGGTTTATTTTCTCACCTCTAGGCGAGGGTGGGAGATATTAATAGATATACATTTATCAGATTTATTTTTCAAAATTTATTCCATATATATATATTAAAATAAAATTGCATAAACTAAAAGGTTAAACTGGATCCTTGAATGGATATGGAGTTGTTGTTTAATAGTTGGGGAACGGATGTGGAATGAAAATCAGGGTAGGTATTCTATAAACGGAAAGAAAAATGAAAAGGTGAGAATAATTTGTGGTCACAAAAAATTCTCAAAAAATTAATAAAAAAATTCATAACTCAAAATAAAAAAAATATATAAAAACAATAATGTTTCTCCTGTCTTTTTCGCTCTAAAAAAATACAATGTTAGGACAAAAGAGTATTGTATCTTTTTGTTTATCAATGTGTTTTTTTGTTTATTTTCGTCATTGATTGTGTTTTATGTTTCTTGACATTGTGTCTTTTTTTATATAGTATGTTATATTACTCAGCATTGTGTTATAATTTGCGATCTATTGTGTATTTTTTTATTTATAATTGTCTCTTTTGTTAATCTTCATCATTGTGTCTTTTATCTCGGCATTGTGTCTTTTCGTCTTTTTTAAACGAGAATGGCGGGGGTTTTTTAATTTTTTTTTCCGGTTTATATTTTGAGTTATGATTTTTTGGAGGGGTTTATTGTGTGACCACAAATCTTTCTCACATTTCTCATTTTTGTCTTACTTTTTAATTTTAACTTTACCCTGAAAAACATTCTATTATATATATTATCGTTCCCAATGCAAGTAACCATAATTTGTTTGAATCTCAACCCTTTGATGAAGCTAGTTAGCCGTTATAAGTCATGAAAAAGCTTTTAGAAGGGAAGGTTAGGAGTAGTTAGCTTACTTTCAACTCCCTCTCACGTCGCTCGCTCCCGATAACATTCCTTCTCCCCCAACTCTATTCTAACATATATATATATATATAGATAAAGTATCCGATACATTAATCCTTTATCGTACAATTGGTACACGACAATGTAGAACGTTGATTTTTAGAAACCCTAAACTACAATTACCCTCATCTTCCTGTCCCTCTCCCTCCAGCCATATCCACCACCACCAATCCACCACTCGGCGGCATCTTCACACGTCCTTCACCGTCACCGGAGTCGACAAAGAGGGTCATGAAACTCTCCGGAAATACACGAACGTCGCTCCACTTGTTTCACAAGTTATGTCTTGGTTTTCCAATAATTTATATTTTAAGTTTGAGAAAAAGAATAAGAATGATAATCAGAAAATTTTAGTAGTCATTTTAAACAACAATGGTTAGGATGGAAGGATAATATTTTTTTGCGTACAGTTGTTCACAAACCGGTTTAAAATTCAAATCCGGTTTGGGTTGAAACCGGTTTGGTTTGGTCAACAAAAGTCAAAACCGGTTTATGATCAGTTTCGGTTCGGGTTGAAACCGGTTTTTTGACCAGATTGAGATTGGTTTCGGTTCGAGTTTTGACTGGTTTTTGCTCGGTTTTGGCCGTTTTCGGTTTGGAAACGGTTTTGGTGGAGAAAATTACAAAACAATTTCTTCTTAATCGCTTTCAAACCGGTTTGTTTCATGTTAACTTTCGGGTCGGTAAATCGATTTATTTTCTCACCTCTAGGCGAGGGTGGGAGATATTAATAGACATACATTTATCAGTTTTATTTTTCAAAATTTATTCCATATATATATATTAAAATAAAATTGCATATACTAAAAGGTTAAACTGGATCCTTGAATGGATGTGGAGTTGTTGTTTAATAGTTGGGGAACGGACGTGGAATGAAAATCAGGGCAGGTTATTCTATAAACGGAAAGAAAAATGAGAGGTGAGAATAATTTGTGGTCACAAAAAATTCTCAAAAAATTAATAAAAAAATTCATAACTCAAAATAAAAAAATATATAAAAACAATAATGTTTCTCCTGTCTTTTTCGCTCTAAAAAATACAATGTTAGGACAAAAGAGTATTGTATCTTTTTGTTTATCAATGTGTTTTTTTGTTTATTTTCGTCATTGACTGGGTCTTATGTTTCTTGACATTGTGTCTTTTTTTATATATTATGTTATATTATTCAACATTGTGTTATAATTTGCGATCTATTATGTATTTTTTATTTATAATTGTGTCTTTTGTTAATCTTCTTCATTGTGTCTTTTATCTTGGCATTGTTTCTTTTCGTCTTTTTTTAAACGAGAATGGCGGGGGTTTTTAATTTTTTTCCGGTTTTTATGTATATTTTGAGTTATGATTTTTTGGAGGGGTTTATTGTGTGACCACAAATATTTCTCACACTTCTCATTGTTGTCTTCCTTTTTAATTTTAACTTTACCCTGAAAAACATTCTATTATATATATAATCGTTCCCAATGAAAGTAATCATATTTTGTTTGAATCTCAAGCCTTGGATGAAGCTACTTAGCCGTTATAAGTCATGAAAAGCTTTTAGAAGTGAAGGTTAGGAGTAGTTAGCTTACTTTCAACTCCCTCTCACGTCGCTCACTCCCGATAACATTCCTTCTCCCCCAACTCTATTCTAATATATATATGTATATATATATATAGATAAAGTATCCGATACGTTAATCCTTTATCGTACAATAGGTACACGACACTGTAGAACGTTGATTTTTAGAAACCCTAAACTACAATTACCCTCATCTTCCTGTCCCTCTCCCTCCAGCCATATCCACCACCACCAATCCACCACTCGCCGGCATCGTCACACGTCCTTCACCATCACCGGAGTTGACAACGAGGGTCCGGAAACTCTCCGGAAATACACAAACGTCGCTCCCCTTGTTTCACAAGTTATGTCTTGGTTTTCCAATAATTTATATTTTTTGTTTGATAAAAGGAATATAAAAGATAATTAGAAATTTTGAGTAATCATTTTAAAAAATAATGGTTAGGATGGAAGGATATTATTTTTTTGCGTACAGTTGTTCACAAACCGGTTTAAAAATCAAATCCGGTTGGGTTGAAACCGGTTCGGTTTGGTCAACAAAAGTCAAAACCGGTTTATGATCAATTTTGGTTCGGGTTGAAAGCGGTTTCTTGACAAGATTGAGATTGGTTTCGGTTCGGTTTTGACCGCTATTTGCTCGGTTTTGGCCGGTTTCGGTTTGGAAACGGTTTTGGTGGAGAAAATTGCAAAACAGTTTCTTCTTAATCGGTTTCAAACCGGTTTGGTTTCAGGTTAATTTTCGGGTCGGTAAATCGGTTTATTTTCTCACCTCTAGGCGAGGGTGGGTGATATTAATAGATATACATTTATGAGTTTTATTTTTCAATATTTATTCCATATATATATATTAAAATAAAATTGCATAAGCTAAAAGGTTAAACTGGATCCTTGAATGGATGTGGAGTTGTGTTTATTAGTTTGGGAATGGACGTGGAATGAAAATCAGGGAGGTTATTCTATAAACGAGAAGAAAAATGAGAAGGTGAGGATAATTTATTGTCATAAAAAATTAATAAAAAATTCATAACTCAAAATAAAAAAATATATAAAAACAATAATGCATCTATTGTCTTTTTCTCTCTAAAAAATACAATGTTAGGAAAAAAGATCACTGCGTCTTTTTGTTTATCAATGAGTTTTTTTGTTTATTTTCTTGTGTCTTTTTCCTTGACATTGTGTCTTTTTTTTATATATTATGTTATATTACTCAACATTGTGTTATAATTTGCGATCTATTGTGTATTTTTTTACTTATATTTGTGTCTTTTGTTAATCTTAATCATTTTATCTTTTATCTCGGCATTGTGTCTTTTCATCTTTTTTTTAAACGGGAATGGCGGGGGTTTTTAATTTTTTTCGGTTTTTATGTATATTTTGAGTTATGATTTTTTGGAGGGGTTTATTGTGTGACCACAAATTCTTCTCACACTTCTCATTTTTGTCTTCTTTTTTAATTTTATCTTTACCCTGAAAAGCATTCTATTATATAAATTATCTTTCCCAATGCAAGTAACCATATTTTGTTTGAATCTCAACCCTTGGATGAAGCTACTCAGCTGTTATAAGTCATGAAAAAGCTTCTAGAAGGGAAGGTTAGGAGTAGTTAGCTTACTTTCAACTCTCTCTCACGTCGCTCGCTCCCGATAACACTCCTTCTCCCCTAACTCTATTCTAATATATATATATATATATATATATATATATATATATATATATATATAGATAAAGTATCCGATACGTTAATCCTTTATTGTACAATAGGTACACGACAATGTAGAACGTTGATTTTTAGAAACCCTAAACTACAATTACCCTCATCTTCCTGTCCCTCTCCCTCCAGCCATATCCACCACCACCAATCCGCCACTCGTCGGCATCATCACACGTCCTTCACCATCACCGGAGTCGAAAACGAGGGTCCTGAAACTCTCCGGAAATACACGAACGTCGCTCCACTTGTTTCACAAGTTATGTCTTGGTTTTCCAATAATTTATATTTTTCGTTTGAGAAAAAGAATAAGAATGATAATCAGAAAATTTTAGCAGTCATTTTAAACAACAATGGTTAGAATGGAAGGATAATATTTTTTTGCGTACAGTCGTTCACAAACCGGTTTAAAAATCAAATCCAGTTTGGGTTGAAACCAGTTCGGTTTGGTCAACAAAAGTCAAAACCGGTTTATGATCAGTTTCGATTCGGGTTGAAACCAGTTTTTTGTCCAGATTGAGATTGGTTTCGGTTCGAGTTTTGACCGGTTTTTGCTCGGTTTTGGCCGTTTTCGGTTTGGAAACGGTTTTGGTGGAGAAAATTACAAAACAGTTTCTTCTTAATCAGTTTCAACCGGTTTGTTTCAGGTTAAATTTCGGGTCGGTAAATCGGTTTATTTTATCACCTCTAGGCGAGGGTGGGAGTTATTAATAGATATACATTTATCAGTTTTATTTTTCAAATTTTATTCCATATATATATATTAAAATAAAATTGCATAAACTAAAAGGTTAAACTGGATCCTTGAATGGATGTGGAGTTGTTGTTTAATAGTTGGGGAATGACGTGGAATGAAAATCAGGCCAGGTTATTCTATAAACGGAAAGAAAAATGAGAAGGTGAGAATAATTTGTGGTCACAAAAAATTCTCAAAAAATTAATAAAAAAATTCATAACTCAAAATAAAAAAAATATATAAAAACAATAATGTTTCTCCTGTCTTTTTCGCTCTAAAAAATACAATGTTAGGACAAAAGAGTATTGTATCTTTTTGTTTATCAATGTGTTTTTTTATTTATTTTCGTCATTGATTGGGTCTTATGTTTCTTGACATTGTGTCTTTTTTTATATATTATGTTATATTACTCAACATTGTGTTTTAATTTGCGATCTATTATGTATTTTTTTATTTATAATTGTGTCTTTTGTTAATCTTCATCATTGTGTCTTTTATCTCGGCATTGTGTCTTTTCATCTTTTTTTTTAAACGAGAATGGCGGGTGTTTTTAATTTTTTTTCAAGTTTTTATGTATATTTTGAGTTATGATTTTTTGGAGGGGTTTATTGTGTGATCACAAATATTTCTCACACTTCTCATTGTTGTCTTCCTTTTTAATTTTAACTTTACCCTGAAAAACATTCTATTATATATATTATCGTTCCCAATGCAAGTAACCATATTTTGTTTGAATCTCAAGCCTTGGATGAAGCGACTTAGCCGTTATAAGTCATGAAAAAGCTTTTAGAAGGGAAGGTTAGGAGTAGTTAGCTTACTTTCAACTCCCTCTCACGTCGCTCGCTCCCGATAACATTCGTATCCCCCAACTCTATTCTAATATATATATATATATATATAGATAAAGTATCCGATACGTTAATCCTTTATCGAACAATAGGTACACGACACTGTAGAATGTTGATTTTTAGAAACCCTAAACTAGAATTACACTCATCTTCCTGTCCCTCTCCCTCGTGCCATATCCACCACCACCAATCCACCACTCGCCGGCATCATCACACATCCTTCACCATCACCGGAGTTGACAACGAGGGTCCGGAAACTCTTTGGAAATACACAAACGTCGCTCCCCTTGTTTCACAAGTTATGTCTTGGTTTTCCAATAATTTATATTTTTTGTTTGAGAAAAGGAATTAGAAAGATAATTAGAAATTTTGAGTAATCATTTTAAAAAATAATGGTTAGGATGGAAGGATATTAGTTTTTTTGCGTACAGTTGTTCACAAACCGGTTTAAAAATCAAATCCGGTTGGGTTGAAACCGGTTTGGTTTGGTCAACAAAAGTCAAAACCGGTTTATGATCAGTTTTGGTTCGGGTTGAAAGCGGTTTCATGACCAGATTGAGATTGGTTTCGGTTCGGTTTTGACCGGTATTTGCTCGGTTTTGGCCGGTTTCGGTTTGGAAACGGTTTTGGTGGAGAAAATTACAAAACAATTTCTTCTTAATCGGTTTCAAACCGGTTTGGTTTCAGGTTAATTTTCGGGTCGGTAAATCGGTTTATTTTCTCACCTCTAGGTGAGGGTGGGTGATATTAATAGATATATGTAAGGCCCCGTTACCGGTAGCCCTACTTTCGTGTTGGATTTACTCATAAACACAGTTCTAAATATCAGAGTTAATTAAAACATTTACGCGGAATATAAAACTTTCATAAAACATTACATAATTCATAACTTGTCTCAAAACATCCTTTGTCTTTCCACATTAAAGCATTAAAATTAAAACATCATAAGTCTTCAGATGCCAGGCTCTTATTCAATGCCACGTGTCTCCTCAAGCGAGCTGCCTCATCCTACTCACCTGCGTGCCTACTAAAAGTCAGCTACGCTGAGTGAGTTCTAGTTAATCATACACCATACAATACACATAAACTTATATTCTTTCATTCATACTTTCATACTTTCATACTTTCATTCTTTCATACTATCATACTTTCATTCTTTCATACTTTCATTCTTTCTTTTGTATTAACTTACCTTCATATCTTACGTTATAAAGAGCATTACGCCCTACATTCCTCGAGTATTATTAGGGCTCGGTACCCTCCTTCCTCGAGTATTATTAGGGCTCGGTACCCTCCTTCCTCGAGTATTATTAGGGCTCGGTACCCTCTTTCCTCGAGTATTATTAGGGCTCGGTTTCCCTCTTTCCACGAGTATTATTAGGGCTCGGTTTCCCTCTTTCCTCGAATATTAGTAGGGTTCGGTTCCCTAGTTCTTGAATATTAGTAGGGTTCGACTCCCTCTTCGTTACCATACAACCATACATCATACCTCGAGTATTATTAGGGCTCGGTACCCTTTTCGTAACCATACAACCATGCAACCGTCATTTCCCTCTTTTATTAACTTTATCACATTCATACACATAAGCATACATATCATACTTAACTTACACATAGCGTTACAACCTGACAGTACGTGCAATATCCGAAGATCGTTCACGTACCATCAAGCAATCATTCCTACATATCATATCATTCACATAAGGCATACACTTATCTCCTAGGATAAGCGTATTAACAAACATATCGAGTATGCACACAGCCCCGAAAACATAACACATATATGGGCTAGAACTCACCTGAACACGGTTACGTTCACCGTTAATCGTAATCCCTTTCTTCAGTTGTGCACGGCTGACTGTATAACAAGTATACGTATCAATTAACTATCACTTCTCATAATGTATTTCTATCTTTATATGACCCACAACGAATGGGGGTCCAGGGGCAGCGCCCCCGGCAGCGGGGTCTAGGGGCGGCAGCCCCTAGCAGGGTCCAAGGGGCAGAGCCCCTGGCTGGGGTCGAGCTGCCATGTCAGCTTGGAAAAATTTTATTTCCATTAACTGTCTTAACACATTTTTCATTAGGTTTTTAATTTATTTTCTAATCGAACTTGGCTTTAGGCGAAGTTAAACCTTAGGCGAACTTAGCTTTAGGCGAAGTTAAACTTTAGGCGAACTTAGCTTTAGGTGAAGTTGTCATCAGGCGAACTTGGCTTTAGGCGAAGTTAAGCCTCAGGCGAACTTAGCTCTAGGCGAAGTTGTCATCAGGCGAACTTAGCTTTAGGCGAAGTTGCCATGATGGCGAACTTGGCTTTAGGCGAAGTTGTCATCAGGCGAACTTAGCTTACAGGCGAAGTTCATCAGGCGAACTTGGCTTGCAGGCGAAGTTCATCGCTTTGAAGGCGAAGTTGCCCAGATGAAGGCGAAGTTGCCCAGATAGCCGCAGTTTCGGTTTCTGTCCAACATTTCGAGCGATTTTAACACCCTTGTTAGGGTTCAACATCACCCACTACGCTTCCCGACCATTTTCGGTCGTTTATACACTAAAAGCTCAGATCTTTAAACTTCAAAGATCAAGAATCATACCTTTTTGAGCTTGTTTGGGTCTTGTTTATTTGCTTAATCACAACTAGTCTCTCTCTCTCACACTCTCGGATCTCGCCTCTCTCTTCCGGCCGCCGGCGGTTGAGGTGTGTGGTGTGTGTGTTTTGGAAGTGTTAGAGAGTATGGTAAAAATGAAGATATTTTGGGATTTTTGGGGTATTTATATCCCTGAAATCCCATTCTCATTTAACCCATCTCAATTAATCCAAGTCCAAGACCCGCTCCTTACCCGATATTAATTAATTACGCGAAATCACTAAACATAACTTCCTTTATTCATCATTAAAATTTTAGGATGTTACAAGTCTCCCCTCCTTAAAGAGGTTTCGTCCCCGAAACCTAACTATTACATAAACAAACTAGGGTAAAACTTGCGCATCTCATCCTCGGCTTCCCAAGTAGCATCTGATCCCTTGCGGTGTTTCCATATCACTTTTACCAAAGGTATAATCTTGTGACGAAGCTGCTTCTCCTTGCGATCAACGATCTCTATCGGTTGCTCGATGTAGTTCAATTGTTCATCAACCTCAATATCCATCAATGGCACGTGAGACGTGTCATCAGCTAGACACTTCCTCAGATGAGAAACATGGAAGGTTGAATGAATTCCTTCTAACTCATCGGGTAAATCCAGTTTATAAGCTACTTCACCCACACGATATACAATCTTGAACGGTCCTATGTACCTCGGACTCAACTTTCCTCTTTTCCTAAAACGGATAATCCCCTTCCAAGGCGAGACCTTGTGCATCACATAGTCACCCTTGTTAAACTCAATTGGTCGTCGCCGCTTATCTGCATAAGACTTTTGTCTGTCTTGCGCGGCTTTCAATCTTGCTTTGATCAGATCGAACTTTAAAGACGTTTCCTGAACCACTTCTAGGCTTCCCATTTCTTTCTGACCAATCTCACCCCAACACACCGGGGTTCTGCATCGTCTACCGTAAAGCATCTCAAACGGTGGCATACCAATACTTGAATGGTAACTGTTGTTATAGGAGAACTCTGCCAGATGCAGATGATCATCCCAACTTCCACCAAAATCTAAAACACAAGCACGTAGCATATCCTCAAGGGTTTGGATCGTCTTTTCAGACTGTCCATCAGTTTGAGGATGATACGCCGTACCGATGTTCAACCTCGTCCCCATAGCTTCATGGAATTTCTTCCAAAACCTCGAAGTAAACCGTGTATCTCTATCAGACACGATCGATAACGGTACCCCATGCTTGGTTACAACTTCTTTGATGAACAAGCTTGCTAACGTTTCTGACGAGATGGCCTCTCGTATGGGCAGAAAGTGAGCACTCTTGGTCAAACGGTCCACAATCACCCAGATGGTATCATGTTGCTTAGCTGTACGAGGTAGCTTAGTTATGAAATCCATGGTGATGTGATCCCATTTCCACTCAGGTATCTCTAGCGGTTGCATCTTCCCATAAGGCTTTTGGTGCTCGGCTTTGACTTGTAAGCAAGTTAAGCACTTACTAACATAATCCACTACATCGTTCTTCATTCCTGGCCACCAGTAATCTCTTTTCAAGTCTTGGTACATCTTTGTAGCTCCAGGATGGATTGAGTACCTTAACTTATGAGCTTCATCTAAGATTCGACTTCTAAGATCACCATGTCGTGGGATCCACATACGGTCGAACCTAGTTTTAACTCCATGAGTGTTTTCCATCAACTCGTCTTGCTGGCCATAAATCCTTTCTTTCTTTACTAACCCTTCATCTACTAACACCTCCGACTGCACCTTGACGATTTCTTCAAAAAGACTCGGGTTCATGATCAACTTGTATGACTTCACTGCTGCAATGACTTCCTCATTCTTACGACTTAGCGCATCAGCGACCACGTTAGCTTTACCGGGGTAATACTTAATCTCACAGTCATAATCCTTTATCAATTCTAACCATCTTCTCCGTCTCATGTTCAATTCTTTCTGCTCGAAGAAGTACTTCAAACTCTTATGATCTGTATAGATAATACACTTAGTACCGTACAGATAATGCCTCCATATCTTAAGAGCATGTACTACAGCTGCTAACTCCAAATCATGCGTCGGATAAGTACTCTCATGGACCTTCAACTGCCTAGACGCGTAGGCTATCACCTTCCCTCGTTGCATCAACACGCAACCTAACCCTTGATGCGAGGCATCAGCACAAACAACGAAATCCTCTTCGCCATCAGGTAGAGTAAGGATGGGAGCTTGCGTGAGTCTCTTCTTCAATTCTTCAAAGGCTTCTTCCTTAAACTTTCCCCAACTGAATACTATCGACTTTCGGGTCATACCGGTCAGCAGTGCGGCTATCTTGGAGAAACCTTCGATGAATCTCCTATAGTAGCCAGCTAACCCTAGGAAGCTTCGTATATCAGTCGGATTCTGCGGAGTCTTCCAATTCGTTATCGCTTCAATCTTAGCTGGGTCCACGGTTATCCCCTCCGGATTAATCAGGTGACCTAAAAATTGCACTTCTCTTAACCAGAACGCGCACTTCGAAAACTTGGCATACAGCTTCTCTTTCTTCAGAGTCTCCAATACCCCTCTCAGATGCTCAGCATGTTCAGACTCGTTCTTTGAATAAATCAATATATCGTCAATGAAGACGATAACCGACTTATCCAACATCGGTCGACAGACCCTATTCATCATGTCCATAAATGCTGCAGGAGCATTGGTTAGACCGAATGACTTTACGAGGAACTCGTAGTGTCCATACCGCGTTCGGAACGCTGTCTTAGGGATGTCTACCTCTTTCACCTTCAGCTGATGGTAGCCTGATCTGAGATCTATTCGTGAGAACCAACTTGAACCTTGCAGTTGGTCAAACAGATCATCAATCCGTGGCAAAGGATATCTATTCTTTACCGTAAGCTTATTCAACTCACGAGAATCTATGCACATTCTCATACTTCCATCCTTCTTTTTCACGAACAATACTGGTGCTCCCCACGGGGAAACACTCGGTTTTATGAAACCTTTGTCGAGGAGTTCTTGAAGTTGTGACACCAATTCTTTCATCTTGGACGGCGCTAGACGGTAAGGCGCTTTCGCGACGGGCTGGGCTCTTGGTATTAAATCTATCTGAAATTCTATCTCTCGCTCCGGTGGCAACCCCGGAAGATCCTCAGGGAATACTTCTGGGTAGTCGCGTACGATAGAAACATCTTTCATTTCTTTCGCCTCGGCCGTAGCGTTGACGACATACGCCAGGTAGGCACAACACCCTCGCCTTAACAAACCCTCGGCTTTTATCCTTGAAATGACATTAAGCCCAGAACTTTCCTTATCACCATAAACTGTCACCGCACTACCATCCAATGATTTTAACCTTACCATCCTACTCTTACACACTATCTGAGCCTCAAACTCAGACAACCAATCCATTCCCAAAACCACATCGAACCCTCCCAAGGTCATAACGTACAAGGTAACAGGGAACTCATGTCCCTCCAATTCTATCCTACAGTACTTAACCATTTTCATTATTTTAACCGAAGTGTCACTAGCGGTTTCTACTATAAGGGTCTCAGACACTCGGCAACATTTCATTTTAGCTAGTTTACTAAATGGTGTGGCTACGAAACTTTTGTTTGCGCCCGAATCAAATAATACAGTAGCGGAAACACCGTTCACTAGAAACGTACCTGTGACAACATCCGGAATTTGCTTGGCTTGTTCTTGGGTCAGCATGTAGGCTCTAGTTCTTGGCCTAGCTTGATCGGCATTTTTCCTTCCACTACCTCCAGCTTCACTCTCGGTACACTCCCTAGCAAAGTGACCTGTCTTACCACACTTGTAGCATGCAGGCTTAGAACTGCACTCATGAGCATAATGACCTGCCTTCCCACACTTGTAGCAAACATTCGACCCAAATCTACATTCTCCGGCATGAATCTTTCCACACTTATGACATGTATCCGAACCCTTTCCCCACCTACACTCACCACTGTGTGCCTTGCCACAGGTCTTGCACGACCTGTTCTCCCAAACTCTCGGCTGCTTGTTCTTAGGTTTCCACATCTGGGTACCGGGTCGTTTGGCAGGAGCGACCCATTTCTTTTCTTTCTTCTCGTCTCCCACTACCACATCATCCGCAGTCAAGTCTGCATAGACCATTTCTGCGAGTTCGACAGCAGAATCGAAAGTAGCAGGTTTACTTGTCCTGACTAACATGCGGACTCTCTGTGGTAATCCCCTCACGTAACACTTGATCCTTTTAGCCTCAGTGTTGACCATATCGGGCACCAACCTAGACATTCGATTGAACTCGGTGGTGTACTCACGATGTGTCATTGTCCCAGCTTTCAAGTTTAGGAACTTCATCTCCGCCCTTTCAACCTCGGCGTCAGCACAGAACTTCATCATCACTAACTCCTTCAGATCGTCCCATTTCATCTCATTGATCTCTTCACGGGTCTTCCTCTGCTCCACACTCTCCCACCAATACATAGCCTCATCCTCGAATGATTGAGTAGCATAACCTACCGCTTGATCGAGACGGCACTCGCTATTGCGGATATCCTTATCCATGGCGGTTATCCACTGAAGAGTAGCGATTGCGTCTCCTAAGCCAGTCAGCTTAGGCGGGTCACAACCTTTGAAGGACTTATAGTTGCAACCGCCTCGGCCCCCCTTCCTATCATCATCTTTCACAGACCTTACCTCACTTGAGTCACCCCTTTCCCTCTCGTCATCCTTTCTACCATTACCACCGGCCCCTTCAACAGTTCTTTCATGGCTTCCAGCAGACCTTCCCGGGGTAATATTCTTCACAGCAGTGGCCACAGCTTGAACAATAGCTGCTTGAATGGCGGGATCCAGTTGAACTCCTTCATTGTTTTCCGGGTTTCTTCCAGCTGCGCTTCCTTCAGCTTCGGTGTTGGAAGCTGCCTCAACCGAAGGTTGCTGGACATGACGAGGCCTGCCACGTCGTCCAGTGCGACCTCCAGCTCCAACAATGTCTCCAGCTCCAGCCATTGTATTCTAAGGGGAAAACACAAACATCATCACTCAAGGAACTATTTAGTACAAGGATAGCAAGGCTAACAGGTAATAACAGTGGCCAGCTATGACTAGCTGATCACGTTGCTTTCCGTGTCCTATACACTTCCCTTTATGAGTCTATTTGTGCTGGTTCTACTTAAGCAGTTAGCCAAATCAACAATCAATTATTCCTATCCCTGCCGTTCACGTATCTTTTCTTTCGCATTAACATATATCATTTAATTATACACTTTACCTTTACTGATCTTGCTTGAGCGACACATGGCATTCTTGAACTGGCATCTTCTTTCCTTTCTTACTTAAATCCCATTCTCTGTTCGAGTCTAAGCATGTAGGATGCTTAAATCTCTCGAACTTATGCTCTGATACCAACTTGTAAGGCCCCGTTACCGGTAGCCCTACTTTCGTGTTGGATTTACTCATAAACACAGTTCTAATTATCAGAGTTAATTAAAACATTTACGCGGAATATAAAACTTTCATAAAACATTACATAATTCATAACTTGTCTCAAAACATCCTTTGTCTTTCAACATTAAAGCATTAAAATTAAAACATCATAAGTCTTCAGATGCCAGGCTCTTATTCAATGCCACGTGTCTCCTCAAGCGAGCTGCCTCATCCTACTCACCTGCGTGCATACTAAAAGTCAGCTACGCTGAGTGAGTTCTAGTTAATCATACACCATACAATACACATAAACTTATATTCTTTCATTCACACTTTCATACTTTCATACTTTCATACTTTCATTCTTTCATACTATCATACTTTCATTCTTTCATACTTTCATTCTTTCTTTTGTATTAACATACCTTCATATCTTACGTTATAAAAAGCATTACGCCCTACATTCCTCGAGTATTATTAGGGCTCGGTACCCTCCTTCCTCGAGTATTATTAGGGCTCGGTACCCTCCTTCCTCGAGTATTATTAGGGCTCGGTACCCTCTTTCCTCGAGTATTATTAGGGCTCGGTTTCCCTCTTTCCACGAGTATTATTAGGGCTCGGTTTCCCTCTTTCCTCGAATATTAGTAGGGTTCGGTTCCCTAGTTCTCGAATATTAGTAGGGTTCGATTCCCTCTTCGTTACCATACAACCATACATCATACCTCGAGTATTATTAGGGCTCGGTACCCTTTTCGTAACCATACAACCATGCAACCGTCATTTCCTTCTTTTATTAACTTTATCACATTCATACACATAAGCATACATATCATACTTAACTTACACATAGCGTTACAACCTGACAGTACGTGCAATATCCGAAGATCGTTCACGTACCATCAAGCAATCATTCCTACATATCATATCATTCACATAAGGCATACACTTATCTCTTAGGATAAGCGTATTAACAAACATATCGAGTATGCACACAGCCCCGAAACCATAACACATAAATGGGGCTAGAACTCACCTGAACACGGTTACGTTCACCGTTAATCGTAATCCCTTTCTTCAGTTGTGCACGGCTGACTGTATAACAAGTATACGTATCAATTAACTATCACTTCTCATAATGTATTTCTATCTTTATATGACCCACAACGAACGGGGGTCCAGGGGCAGCGCCCCCGGCAGCGGGGTCTAGGGGCGGCAGCCCCTAGCAGGGTCCAAGGGGCAGAGCCCCTGGCTGGGGTCGAGCTGCCATGTCAACTTGGAAAAATTTTATTTTCATTAACTGTCTTAACACATTTTTCATTAGGTTTTTAATTTATTTTCTAATCGAACTTGGCTTTAGGCGAAGTTAAACCTTAGGCGAACTTAGCTTTAGGCGAAGTTAAACCTTAGGCGAACTTAGCTTTAGGCGAAGTTGCCATCAGGCGAACTTGGCTTTAGGCGAAGTTAAGCCTCAGGCGAACTTAGCTCTAGGCGAAGTTGTCATCAGGCGAACTTAGCTTTAGGCGAAGTTGCCATCAGGCGAACTTGGCTTTAGGCGAAGTTGTCATCAGGCGAACTTAGCTTGCAGGCGAAGTTCATCAGGCGAACTTGGCTTGCAGGCGAAGTTCATCGCTTTGAAGGCGAAGTTGCCCAGATGAAGGCGAAGTTGCCCAGATAACCGCAGTTTCGGTTTCTGTCCAACATTTCGAGCGATTTTAACACCCTTGTTACGGTTCAACATCACCCACTACGCTTCCCGACCATTTTCGGTCGTTTATACACTAAAAGCTCAGATCTTTAAACTTCAAAGATCAAGAATCATACCTTTTTGAGCTTTTTTGGGTCTTGTTTATTTGCTTAATCACAACTAGTCTCTCTCTCTCACACTCTCGGATCTCGCCTCTCTCTTCCGGCCGCCGGCGATTGAGGTGTGTGGTGTGTGTGTTTTGGAAGTGTTAGAGAGTATGGTAAAAATGAAGATATTTTGGGATTTTGGGGGTATTTATATCCCTGAAATCCCATTCTCATTTAACCCATCTCAATTAATCCAAGTCCAAGACCCGCTCCTTACCCGATATTAATTAATTACGCGAAATCACTAAACATAACTTCCTTTATTCATCATTAAAATTTTAGGATGTTACAATATACATTTATGAGTTTTATTTTTCAAATTTTATTCCATATATATATTAAAATAAAATTGCATAAATTAAAGGTTAAACTGGATCCTTGAATTGATGTGGAGTTGATGTTTAATAGTTGGGGAACGGACGTGGAATGAAAATCAGGGCATGTTATTCTATAAACGGAAAGAAAAATGAGAAGGTGAGAAAAATTTGTGGTCACAAAAAATTCTCAAAAAATTAATAAAAAAATTCATAACTCAAAGTAAAAAAAAAATATAAAAACAATAATGTTTCTCCTGTCTTTTTCGCTCTAAAAAATACAATGTTAGGACGAAAGAGTATTGTATCATTTTGTTTATCAATGTGTTTTTTTATTTATTTTCGTCATTGATTGTGTTTTATGTTTCTTGACATTGTGTCTTTTTTTATTTATTATGTTATATTACTCATCATTGTGTTATAATTCGCGATCTATTGTGTATTTTTTATTTATAATTGTGTCTTTTGTTAGTCTTTACCATTGTGTCTTTTATCTCGGCATTGTGTCTTTTCGTCTTTTTTTTTTAAACGAGAATGGCGGGAGCTTTTAATTTATTTTCCGGTTTTTATGTATATTTTGAGTTATGATTTTTTGGAGGGGTTTATTGTGTGACCACAAATCTTTCTCACACTTCTCATTGTTGTCTTCCTTTTTAATTTTAACTTTACCCTGAAAAACATTCTATTATATATATTATCGTTCCCAATGCAAGTAACCATATTTTGTTTGAATCCCAACCCTTGGAAGAAGCTACTTAGCCGTTATAAGTCATGAAAAAGCTTTTAGAAGGGAAGGTTAGGAGTAGTTAGCTTACTTTCAACTCCCTCTCACGTCGCTCGCTCCAGATAACATTCCTTCTCCCCCAACTCTATTCTAATATATATATATATATATATATATATATATATATATAGATAAAGTATCCGATACGTTAATCCTTTATCGTACAATAGGTACACGACACTGTAGAATGTTGATTTTTAGAAACCCTAAACTACAATTACACTCATCTTCGTGTCCCTCTCCCTCAAGCCATATCCACCACCACCGACCCACCATTCGCCGGCATCATCACACGTCCTTCACCATCACTGGAGTCGACAACGAGGGTCCGGAAACTCTCCGGAAATACACAAACGTCGCTCCCCTTGTTTCACAAGTTATGTTTTGGTTTTCCAATAATTTATATTTTTCGTTTGAGAAAAGGAATAAGAAAGATAATTAGAAATTTTGAGTAGTCATTTTAAAAAATAATGGTTCGGATGGAAGGATATTATTTTTTTTTGCTTACATTTGTTCACAAACCGGTTTAAAAATCAAATTCGGTTTGGCTTGAAACCGGTTCGGTTTGGTCAACAAAAGTCAAAACTGGTTTATGATCAGTTTTGGTTCGGGTTGAAAGCGGTTTCTTGACCAGATTGAGATTGGTTTCGGTTCGGTTTTGACCGGTATTTGCTCGGTTTTGGCCGGTTTCGGTTTGGAAACGGTTTTGGTGGAGAAAATTACAAAACAGTTTAGTCTTAATCGGTTTCAAACCGGTTTGGTTTCAGGTTAATTTTCGGGTCGCTAAATCGGTTTATTTTCTCTACTCTAGGCGAGGGTGGGTGATATTAATAGATATACATTTATGAGTTTTATTTTTCAAAATTTATTCCATATATATATTAAAATAAAATTGCATAAACTAAAAGGTTAAACTGGATCCTTGAATGGATGTGGAGTTGATGTTTAATAGTTGGGGAACGGACGTGGAATGAAAATCAGGGCAGGTTATTCTATAAACAGAAAGAAAAATGAGAAGGTGAGAAAAATTTGTGGTCACAAAAAATTCTCAAAAAATTAGTAAAAAAATTCATAACTCAAAAAAAAATATATATATATATATAAAAACAATAATGTTTTCCTGTCTTTTTCGCTCTAAAAAATACAATGTTAGGACAAAAGGGTATTGTATCTTCTTGTTTATCAATGTGTTTTTTGTTTATTTTCGTCATTGATTGTGTTTTATGTTTCTTGACATTGTGTCTTTTTTTATATATTATGTTATATTACTCAGCATTGTGTTATAATTTGCGATCTATTGTGTATTTTTTATTTATAATTGTGTCTTTTGTTAATCTTCATCATTGGGTCTTTTATCTCGGCATTGTGTCTTTTCATCTTTTTTTTTAAACGAGAATGGCGGGGTTTTTTAATTTATTTTCCGGTTTTTATGTATATTTTGATTTATGATTTTTTGGAGGGGTTTATTGTGTGACCATAAATCTTTCTCACACTTCTCATTTTTGTCTTCCTTTTTAATTTTAACTTTACCCTGAAAAACATTATATTATATATATTATCGTTCCCAATGCAAGTAACCATATTTTGTTTGAATCTCAACCCTTGGATGAAGCTACTTAGCCGTTATAAGTCATGAAAAAGCTTTTAGAAGGGAAGGTTAGGAGTAGTTAGCTTACTTTCAACTCCCTCTCACGTCGCTCGCTCCCGATAACATTCCTTCTCCCCCAACTCTATTCTAATATATATATATATATAGATAAAATATCCGATACGTTAATCCTTTATCGTACAATAGGTACACGACACTGTAGAATGTTGATTTTAGAAACCCTAAATTACAATTACACTCATCTTCTTGTCCCTCTCCCTCAAGCCATATCCACCACCACCAATCCACCATTCGCCGGCATCATCACACGTCCTTCACCATCACCGGAGTCGACAACGAGGGTCCGGAAACTCTCCGGAAATACGCAAACGTCGCTCCCCTTGTTTCACAAGTTATGTCTTGGTTTTCCAATAATTTATATTTTTCGTTTGAGAAAAGGAATAAGAAAGATAATTAGAAATTTTGATTAGTCATTTTAAAAAATAATGGTTAGGATGGAAGGATAATATTTTTTTTGCGTACAGTTGTTCACAAACCGGTTTAAAAATCAAATCCAGTTTGGGTTGAAACCGGTTCGGTTTGGTCAACAAAAGTCAAAACCGGTTTATGATCAGTTTTGGTTCGGGTTGAAAGCAGGTTCTTGACCAGATTGAGATTGGTTTCGGTTCGGTTTTGAGCGGTATTTGCTCGGTTTTGGCCGGTTTCGGTTTGGAAACGGTTTTTGTGTAAAAAATTACAAAACAGTTTATTCTTAATCGGTTTCAAACCGGTTTGGTTTCAGGTTAACTTTCGGGTCGGTAAATCGGTTTATTTTCTCACCTCAAGGCGAGGGTCGGTGATATTATTAGATATACATTTATAAGTTTTATTTTTCAAAATTTATTCCATATATATTAAAATAAAATTGCATAAACTAAAAGGTTAAACTGGATCCTTGAATGGAGTGGAGTTGATGTTTAATAGTTGGGGAACGGACGTGGAATGAAAATCAGGGCAGATTATTGTATAAACGGAAAGAAAAATGAGAAGGTGAGAATAATTTGTGGTCACAAAAAATTCTCAAAAAATTAATAAAAAAATTCATAACTCAAAATAAAAAAAATATTTAAAAACAATAATGTTTCTCCTGTATTTTTCGCTCTGAAAAATACAATGTTATGAAAAAAGATTATTGTATCTTTTTGTTTATCAATGTGTTTTTTGTTTATTTTCGTCATTGATTATGTCTTATTTTTCTTGACATTGTGTCTTTTTTTTATATATTATGTTATATTACTCAACATTGTGTTATAATTTGCGATGTATTGTGTATTTTTTTATTTATAATTGTGTCTTTTGTTAATCTTCATCATTGTGTCTTTTATCTCGGCATTGTGTCTTTTCGTCTTTTTTTAAATGAGAATGGCGGGGGTTTTTAATTTTTTTTCGGTTTGTATGTATATTTTGAGTTATGATTTTTTGAAGGGGTTTATTGTGTGACAACAAATATTTCTCACACTTCTCATTGTTGTCTTCCTTTTTAAATTTAACTTTACCCTGAAAAACATTATATTATATATATTGTCGTTCCCAATGAAAGTAAGCATATTTTGATTGAATCTCAACCCTTGGATGAAGCTACTTAGCCGTTATAAGTCATGAAAAAGCTTTTAGAAGGGAAGGTTAGGAGTAGTTAGCTTACTTTCAACTCCCTCTCACGTCTCTCGCTTCCGATAACCTTCCTTCTCCCCCAACTCTATTCTAATATATATATATATATATAGATAAAATATCCGATACGTTAATCCTTTATCGTACAATAGGTACACGACACTGTAGAATGTTGATTTTAGAAACCCTAAATTACAATTACACTCATCTTCGTGTCCCTCTCCCTCAAGCCATATCCACCACCACCAATCCACCATTCGCCGGCATCATCACACGTCCTTCACCATCACCGGAGTCGACAATGAGGGTCCGGAAACTCTCCGGAAATACACAAACGTCGCTCCCCTTGTTTCACAAGTTATGACTTGGTTTTCCAATAATTTATATTTTTTGTTTGAGAAAAGGAATAAGAAAGATAATTAAAAATTTTGAGTAGTCATTTTAAAAAATAATGGTTAGGATGGAAGGATAATATTTTTTTTGCGTACAGTTGGTCACAATCCGGTTTAAAAATCAAATCCGGTTTGGGTTGAAACCGGTTCGGTTTGGTCAACAAAAGTCAAAACTGGTTTATGATCAGTTTTGGTTCGGGTTGAAAGCGGTTTCTTGACCAGATTGAGATTGGTTTCGGTTCGGTTTTGACCGGTATTTGCCCGGTTTTGGCCGGTTTCGGTTTGGTAACGGTTTTGGTGGAGAAAATTACAAAACAGTTTCGTCTTAATCGGTTTCAAACCAGTTTGGTTTCAGGTTAATTTTCGGGTCGGTAAATTGGTTTATTTTCTCACCTCTAGGTGAGGGTGGGTAATATTAATAGTTATACATTTATGAGTTTTATTTTTCAAAATTTATTCCATATATATATTAAAATAAAATTGCATAAACTAAAAGGTTAAACTGGATCCTTTAATGGATGTGGAGTTGATGTTTAATAGTTGGGGAACAGACGTGGATTGAAAATCAGGGCAGGTTATTCTATAAACGGAAAGAAAAATGAGAAGTTGAGAATAATTTGTGGTCACAAAAAATTCTCAAAAAATTAATAAAAAAAATTCATAACTCAAAAAAAAAAATATATAAAATCAATAAAGTTTCTCCTGTCTTTTTCGCTCTAAAAAATACAATGTTATGAAAAAAAGAGTATTGTATCTTTTTGTTTATCAATGTGTTTTTTGTTTATTTTCGTCATTGATTATGTCTTATTTTTCTTGACATTGTGTCTTTTTTTTTATATATTATGTTATATTACTCAACATTGTGTTATAATTTGCGATCTATTGTTTACTTTTTTATTTATAATTGTGTCTTTTGTTAATCTTCATCATTGTGTCTATTATCTCGGCATTGTGTCTTTTCGTCTTTTTTTTAAACGAGAATGGCGGGGATTTTTAATTTTTTTTTTCTGTTTTTATGTATATTTTTAGTTTTGATTTTTTGAAGGGGTTTATTGTGTGACCACAAATATTTCTCACACTTCTCATTGTTGTCTTCCTTTTTAATTTTAACTTTACCCTGAAAAACATTCTATTATATATATTATCGTTCCCAATGCAAGTAACCATATTTTATTTGAATCTCAACCCTTGGATGAAGCTACTTAGCCGTTATAAGTCATGAAAAAGATTTTAGAAGGGAAGGTTAGGAGTAGTTAGCTTACTTTCAACTCCCTCTCACGTCGCTCGCTCCCGATAACATTCCTTCTCCCCCAACTCTATTATAATATATATATATATATATAGATAATATTTTTTTTGCGTACAGTTGTTCACAAACCAGTTTAAAAATCAAATCCGGTTTGGGTTGAAACCGGTTCGGTTTGGTCAACAAAAGTCAAAACTGGTTTATGATCAGTTTTGGTTCAGGTTGAAAGCGGTTTCTTGACCAGATTGAGATTGGTTTCGGTTCGGTTTTGACCGGTATTTGCTCGGTTTTGGCCTGTTTCAGTTTGGAAACGTTTTTGGTGGAGAAAATTACAAAACAGTTTCGTCTTAATCGGTTTCAAACCGGTTTGGTTTCAGGTTAATTTTCGGGTCGGTAAATCGGTTTATTTTCTCACCTCTAGGCGAGGGTGGGTGATATTAATAGATATACATTTATGAGTTTTATTTTTCAAAATTTATTCCATATATATATTAAAATAAAATTGCATAAACTAAAAGGTTAAACTGGATCCTTGAATGGATGTGGAGTTGATGTTTAATAGTTGGGAAACGGACGTGGAATGAAAATCAGGGCAGGTTATTCTATAAACGGAAAGAAAAATGTGAAGTTGAGAAAAATTTGGGGTTAGAAAAAATTCTTAATAAAAAAATTCATAACTCAAAATAAAAAAAAATATATAAAAACAATAATGTTTCTCCTGTCTTTTTCGCTCTAAAAAATACAATGTTAGGACAAAACAGTATTGTATCTTTTTGTTTATCAATGTGTTTTTTTGTTTATTTTCGTCATTGATTGTGTTTTATGTTTCTTGACATTGAATCTTTTTTTATATATTATGTTATATTACTCAGCATTGTGTTATAATTTGCGATCTATTGTGTATTTTTTATTTGTAATTGTGTCTTTTGTTAATCTTCATCATTGTGTTTTTTATCTAGGCATTGTGTCTTTTCATCTTTTTTTTAAACGGGAATGGCGGGGGTTTTTAATTTATTTTCCGGTTTTTATGTATATTTTGAGTTATGATTTTTTGGAGGGGTTTATTGTGTGACCACAAATCTTTCTCACACTTCTTATTGTTGTCTTCCTTTTATATTTTAACTTTACCCTGAAAAACATTCTATTATATATATTCTCGTTCCCAATGCAAGTAACCATATTTTGTTTGAATCTCAACCCTTGGATGAAGCTACTTAACCGTTATAAGTCATGAAAAAGCTTTTAGAAGGGAAGGTTAGGAGTAGTTAGCTTACTTTCAACTCCCTCTCACGTCGCTCGCTTCCGATAACATTCCTTCTCCCCCAACTCTATTCTAATATATATATATATATAGATAAAGTATCCGATATGTTAATCCTTTATCGTACAATAGGTACACGACACTGTAGCACGTTGATTTTTAGAAACCCTAAACTACAATTACACTCATCTTCCTGTCCCTCCCCCTCAAGCCATATCCACCACCACCAATCCACCACTCGCCGGCATCATCACACGTCCTTCACCATCACCGGAGTCGACAACGAGGGTCCGGAAACTCTCCGGAAATACGCAAACGTCGCTCCCCTTGTTTCACAAGTTATGTCTTGGTTTTCCAATAATTTATATTTTTCGTTTGAGAAAAGGAATAAGAAAGATAATTAGAAATTTTGATTAGTCATTTTAAAAAATAATGGTTAGGATGGAAGGATAATATTTTTTTTGCGTACAGTTGTTCACAAACCGGTTTAAAAATCAAATCCGGTTGGGTTGAAATCGGTTCGGTTTGGTCAACAAAAGTCAAAACCGGTTTATGATCAGTTTTGGTTCGGATTGAAAGCGGTTTCTTGACCAGATTGAGATTGGTTTCGGTTCGGTTTTGAGCGGTATTTGCTCGGTTTTGGCCGGTTTCGGTTTGGAAACGGTTTTTGTGTAGAAAATTACAAAACAGTTTATTCTTAATCGGTTTCAAACCGGTTTGGTTTCAGGTTAATTTTCTGGTCGGTTAATCGGTTTATTTTCTCACCTCTAGGCGAGGGTGGGTGATATTAATAGATATACATTTATGAGTTTTATTTTTCAAAATTTATGCCATATATATATATTAAAATAAAATTGCATAAACTAAAAGGTTAAACTGGATCATTGAATGGATGTGGAGTTGATGTTTAATAGTTGGGGAACGGACGTGGAATGAAAATCAGGGCAGGTTATTCTATAAACGGAAAGAAAAATGAGAAGGTGAGAATAATTTTTGGTCACAAAAAATTCTCAAAAAATTAATAAAAAATATATTAAAACAATAATGTTTCTCCTGTCTTTTTCGCTCTAAAAAATACAATGTTAGGAAAAAAGAGTATTGTATCTTTTTCTTTATCAATGTGGTTTTTTTGTTTATTTTCGTCATTGATTGTGTCTTTTTCCTTGACATTGTGTCTTTTTATATATATTATGTTATATTACTAAACATTGTGTTATAATTTGCGATCTATTGTGTATTTTTTATTTATAATTGTGTCTTTTGTTAATCTTCATCATTGTGTCTTTTATCCCGGCATTGTGTCTTTTCATCTTTTTTTTAAACGAGAATGGCGGGGGTTTTTAATTTTTTTTCGGTTTTTATGTATATTTTGAGTTATTATTTTTTGGTGGAGTTTATTGTGTGACCACAAATCCTTCTCACACTTCTCATTTTTGTCTTCCTTTTTAATTTTAACTTTACCCTGAAAAGCATTCTATTATATATATTATCGTTCCCAATGCAAGTAACCATATTTTGTTTGAATCTCAACCCTTGGATGAAGCTGCTCAGCCGTTATATGTCATGAAAAAGCTTTTAGAAGGGAAGGTTAGGAGCAGTTAGCTTACTTTCAACTCCCTCTCACGTCGCTCGCTCCCGATAACACTCCTTCTCCCCCAACTCTATTCTAATATTTTTAGGGCATATAAATTATGCTGAGGATCCTGTATCCTTGAATACTTTATGGATCAATTACCCTTGTGATATGTTCCAGGTTTTAAAGGGTTAAGGATCATTGGTATTATTTGTTTACTAATGATTGTATTTGAGTGGTGTTGTGTTTAATAGGTATAACGGCTGGACGACTTGGTCATCCTATTTTTGTGCTACTGCACGTGGTTAAAAGATATGGAACAACTAGTGGGGAAGATGGCATAATTATAGGAAAGATAGTTAGTTGTGATTTTATATATAAATGAGTTATGATCAACTAGGTGAACACGTACTGATTAGCTTACACTTGCATACATTAGCTCATAATTCTCTGTAACCACACACATTTAGCTTCATTGTATTCGTTGATCATAAACTCCATCTTTGTAACCCTATTTTGACATTAATAAAGTGGTGATAGATGATTTGTCATCACCCGGGGTTTTTTTTCCTTTGATCTAATCAAGATCAAGGGGTTTTTCCTCGCAACAAATCATGGTGTTCATCCTTATTTCGTTCATATAATCATTATTATTATTATCGTAGCACTAAACCTCACAATTACGGATTTGGTTACTGGATCCTTAGTTGATTTTTGACCAAATATATATATATATATATATATATATATATATATATATATAGATAAAGTATCCGATACATTAATCCTTTATCGTACAATAGGTACGCGGAACTGTGGAACGTTGATTTTTAATTCTTGTTGACCACCTGACTTACATACACAAATGGAAAGCATAATGAATCTTTGATTCGTTATGCCCCCATTTTTCTACATTCCATGACGAATGGGAACATACATAACGAACTAATAGTCCATTCGTTAAGCATACTTAACGAATGGGCTTTACATATAACGAACTAGTTAATTCATCAAACATCCTTAACGAATTAAGCATTACATTAACAAACTAACTGAATTATAATAATAATAATAAATACAAAGACTCGAGACGAAAAAACCATGCACTAACAAACACCCCCTCGTCTTGAGCTCTTTGTTGTTAAATTACTTAAAGCGCCTTGATTGCCAATCTCTGCATCTATGAATCCCAAATTCGTGATATACGTGTAGAACACGCTAGAATTTCATACCCAGGTTGTAGTCTTTACGGTGCTCGATCAAAATCTTGTTTTTAAATAGCACGTCATTTTCTGTCTTCTATAAGTTAACGAGCCCCATTGGATCGATAACTCGTATAAAGCTCGTCTTTAACCCTTTTCCCAATACAATAACGACATCGTCTGTACGGTTGTTGATACGGGCTAAATTATATATAAATATTATAACCTTTTCCTACACTTTTGAGTAGCTCTGGGGTAGTTTTTATTAAATTATATTCGGTCTTGGTTCACATTGAATATTTAATAGTTTCGTGAGACAACGAACTAAATTGGAGTATTTATGCTAAACTTGAGAGCAACGAATAATAATAATGAATTTTTTTGTTAGAGCAGATAATTTTGATACTGAAGATATGTTATTCTTGACGACAGATCTGGATCAATTATCCTACTAAAGGGCTCCGGATCTGTGATAGGATCAAAGAACCTCAGCAATTGGTATGATTAACAATTGTCTCTTCTGTGTAGATTGTTATTTAATGAATGCAACGGCTCTAAGACTCAGTCCACCACCTATTTCGCTACTGGACTTCTATAGCACTGTTAGGACTGATATTCTCAATACTGAGGATATGTTATCTTTGAAGATGTGTCTGGATCAGTTATCTTCTTGAAGAGTTCCAAAGCCATGTCAAAGATCAAGGATCCTCAGAGGTTGGTATTATTAACAATTGTTTCATGTGTGTAGGTTATTATTTAACAGAAAGTAACGACTCTATGACTGAGGCTACCTTAAAGTTTGCTACTGGAAGCTCCCAACACGTGGTCAAATGAACTTTAGAGGAGTTATGGAAGAGTGGCGGATAGTTAGGAGTTATAGTTATTTGTAATTTCCTTTATCAACATCGAGATAATGATCTATTAGAAGACACTTGTATTCACACACACTTAGAGCAGAACTCGTAATTCTTTCTATACACTAGCATTTCATTGTAACATCGATCGTAATCTCCAAACACTTGTCACCTTTTTGTGATTAATAAATTGGTGATCAACGAGTTGTCATCACCCGAGGTTTTTTTCCTTTGATCTGAACAAGATCAAGGGTTTTTCCTCGCAACAAATCACGTTCTTCATTCCATTTTTACTCATACAACCGTTGTTATTAGCATAACACTATAACTCACTTTTACGGATTTGGATACATTATCCTTAACATATTTTTATCCAAAACAATTTGGCCCCCACCGTGGGGCAATTGGTCCTATAATCCATATCATTCCCATCAATTTTCAATTTTTTCATACCTATATTATTATCAATGACCTCTCAATCAACCTATGCTTCATCAACCATGCCGTATTCGGTTCCTCCCTCATCAAGAACTTTGCCGCCGATGCCTCAGCGAATCACGAGAGCACCAAGGGCTGCTGCTGCTGGAAGCAAGATGCAACTACCAGTATTCCAGAGCTCGAAAATCGTTGTTGCTGCGCCGGTGGTTAATACTAACAATGATGTTTCATCTATGTTTTCGCAGGTAGAAGCATACGTGGAGCAGCAGAACAAGACCAGTCAGAGGATCCTTCGTGAGATAGAAGATCTCAAGAAGACTAAGAGGCCAACAGAGAATCACACTCCCTTGATGCCTAGGATGCTGGATTTCACCACTCCAGGATCCTTGGCTCAGTTCACACAAGGATCATTTATCCTTCAACAGGGGTGCATGGGTCAACAGACTCAAGGATCCTTGTTGTTTCAACCAGGATCATTTATCCTTCAACAGGGGTCCATGGGTTAACAGACTCAAGGATTCTCGTTGTCTCAGCCAGGATCATCTATCCTTCAACAAGGATCAATGGGTCAACAAACTCAAGGATCCTTATACTTCCAACAAGGATCATCCATCCTTCAACCAGGATCCTCTGGGCATATCACCAAGGATCCTATAATTCCTAACCTCAAGGATCCATCTTATAGAATCAAGGATCCTTAGGTATTCAACATCAACGATCCTCCAAAGTCCACGAAGGAGATATAATTCCCATGCAGACCATAGCCTCTGGAGGACCAACTCCTATAGCAGACGCTTCTTATCTCAGCTACTCATCCGGGATGCCAACCTTCACCCAACAAAGAGGTAACTTGTATGATCCTATATCCTTAGATGCTAATTGTGGTTCCATGCAGGATGCAGGTATCAACCAAGCTATGGCCAAGGAACTACAAAAGCTCAAGGATATGATATCCAGTGTTCTCGGGGTGATACGTCCAATCCCAGAGATACCGAAGGGAAGTCACAAGTTATCCAGATTTTCTCCACCTATCTGTGATGCTGAAATCCCGAAGCGATTCCAGACCCCCAACATGAAGACTTATGATGGTACCACTGATCCTGAGGAGCATGTAGCTCAATACAGAGAAAGGATGGAGATCAATCCTATTCCTGAGAGACTCAAGGAAGCCTGCCTATGCAAGGGCTTCGGATCCAAACTGACAGGATCAGCATTAAAATGGTTGCTAAGTCTTCCTCCCTTTTCAGTTACTTCTTTTTCACATTTAGTTAACTTGTTCTACAGTCAATTTTCCTGTAGTAGGAAATTTGAGAAGTTAAGTAGTGATTTATACCGAGTTATCCAACCTAGTGATGAATCCCTTAGGGATTTTGTTACGAGGTTCGGCAGGGAAGCTCTGGAAATCCCTAATCTTGACATGACTACTGTTGTTGAAGCATTCAAGATGGGACTTCAGAGGGGCTCCCCCTTTTATGATGATCTTGTGATGACTCCTTGCAGGTCTCTAGATAAAGTAAGGAACAGAGCACTAAGGTTCATACGGCTGGAAGAAGACAAAAAGATCCAAGAACGATTGGTGGCTCAGATGAAGCAAGAATCCACTGACAAGAAAAAAGGATCGTCATACAGAAACAACAAGTCGAAGCCGTACTCCAAGTTAAACAACCAAAAAGTTCGAGCAGTTGAAGAAGGAGATGATGACGAAGATTATCCCTACATCTCCGAGTATTGCTTCTGTTGGAACCCGATTAAACAATCGTATCAATCTAATAACTATAACACCAACAGATCTCAGATCTGTGGATAATCGATTAATACGTTTATATAGATCTAGCTCATACTTACCTTAGATTCAGTGTTGCATGTGTTTATATATTATCAGTATATATGTATATCAATTGTTTGTATAATGTTAGGTTGAAGATCGAGAGAGCGATTGGACTGAATTTGATAATTAACTCTCAAAACTTAAATTAACAGTGAACAGTGTTCACTATATATAGAAGATAGGTATGGTTCACTAACATCCCCTAGCGAACCAGACACTACTTCGTTACATACATTAATTAGAAGAAACACCCCCTTATTTGTTAACATACCCAAACGAATTAGGAAGGAATACACTTAATGTCTTAGTTCGCTAACATCCCCTAGCGAACTAGACTTTACACATAACGAACTAGATAATAATTAATCTAATTATTACATTATATAATAAACAAAACATTAACGACAATTACAAAGACTCAAGACGCAAAACCGTGCACTAACAGACACCCGCTCGTATTGAGCTCTTTGTCTTTAAATTATTTGAAGCGCTTGGAGTGCCAGTCTCTGCAACTATGAATTCCATGCTCATGACACACACGAACAACTCGTTGGAATTGCATAGCCAGGTCATAGTCTCTTGGCGCTCGAACAAAATTTGCTTCCTGTAGAGCACGTCACTGTCTGTCTCTGATAAATTAACCAACCACATCGGGTCGATTATCTTGATGAGCTCAGTCTTCAGTCCTCTACCAAGAACAATGACGGCCTCGCCAGTACGATTGTCATAGTACCAGCGGTTGAATGAGAGATGCATGTCTTGAGGCATCGTCTTCACAGGAACCTGCTTCATCGTCTTTGGCGGCTTCACTTTCAGGACAAGTTTTCTCCAGCCAGTCCTCAGATCAATCTCATCAATACGCTTACGTCTTGGGACCTGGGGCTTGAAAAACTTGAAGCCATGATTGACCTCGAACAGTAAGTGTTGATGGAACCACTCAGCTATTCAGTAACCCCCACGATTGATAAATGGACGTCTCGCGAGGGTACGAACATCCCACCGCGGTAATGTCAGAACGTCCCTTATCTTTTCATATTACTGGATCCCCTTCTCCCATTTGATTATACATACTTTCAGCTCAGAATCATAAAGCCAGGAGACAATGTCACCGTGTACCTTGGAAACAGTCTTGAAGGAGGTTACTTGGTTTTCTTTAACCCATGCAGCAGCTGTGTCTTTACGTTCTTGATCTACAATCCGATATGCCTTGATAATATTACCCGTTGCTTTAAATCTGAACCAGCTCATAATCTCTTCAACAGACGGATCAAAAGGTTTACCAGTATAAAAACCCTTTCCTTTCGACTTCTCTTCAAGATGGTCTTCTGCTTCTTTGATAGTTTCTTCATTGAATACCGGAGCACCTTGATCAACGTTTGTGTGTTGATACAAGTTTGGATACTCCTCAGTGGTTAGGTCTTCCATCTCAATATCCTCATCCTCATAAATAAACTCCGTATTCATCTGAATAGACAGATCATCTTCTAAACCTTCTTCATTCACCACCTCAACATCTGGCTCATTTTCTAACACGGTTAATTGTTCGTCATTAAGCCCAAGCAGTATGGAAATCTGCTCCCGTGTCAGAGACCTCTCCAAAAACTCCCCAACCTCTATCTCATCCCTGTTAACCACACTTTTAACTACCCCCGATCCATCCACAAATATCACTGTACTAGCCGCAATCATCTCAATTGGCTTAGAAGCAGTTGGATCTTGATGTATGATAATCTGTTTACCCGAGTCTTCACCGCCACTAGTACCAGCAATGGAAGATGAACCATGCGATTGTTTAGGCTCACCTCCTGCACCAGACTCATCAGGGTCTTTATCATCATCTTTGATTTTCTTCAGGGCATCTTCTTTGCATGTCAGTTGAAGGATTAACTCCTCTTGTTTCTTTAATTTCACCCCCTGAGACTCAACAATCGTACGCAACGACTTAGTCTCTTTCTTACAAAATGAGATATAACTCATCAACCGTCGTTGATTCTTCATAAGTCTTTCTTGGTTCTGACGATCAGCTGCCATTTGGTTTTCATAAAGATGTAGAAGATTCAGCAGCATCTTAGTCTGACGGTTTGATGGTATGTTATACAGAGATGGATGAACTGGTTGGATTGGACCTTGAGGTCGAGTGATTCTGATAAACGAGACATCACTTGGAGGTGGTGGAGTAGGAGGACGAGGAGGAGGAGGCCTCATCGAGGGTGTTGAAGGGACAGTAGACACTGTAGCAGGAGGCCTTGGTATTTCTGATAACGCCGTTTGTGGAATTACACCAAGCCTTTCATGCGACACCAACGTCGTCGTCAATGTAAGCATCGGAGTGCTAGTAGTAGGCGACACTATCGAGCGTTGATTTGTTGATTGACGTGGTGGTGGAACCCCAAAAATTACCCCAGCCCCCTCTGAAACACGTCTCTTCTTTGATGTCTCACCAGTTGCCACCGCTTTCCCTTTCCGTTTCCTTTCTTGTTGAGCTACAATGGTGGCAGCTAAAGCAGCATTGACTGCCTCTTGTTGCTCTTGAAAACCAGCATCACCAGCTCCACCATCACCATCATTACCATCATCATTCCCATCATCATCATTCCCACCTTCTCCCCCTTCATGCTCGGAATCCGAATCGTCATGGATCCAGTGTTCATTAGGAGGACATACATAATTCGGATTGATTATATGACCAATCATCCGTTTATTTTTTGGCTTCTCCTTTCTATAAGTTAACATTCGATGCACAGTTTCAGCTGTCATGTGTTCCATATGAAGTACATCGTTCACCAACGTCTGATCAATAACCAAATTCGGAATTAAATCTTGAATAATCAGCTGTAGAAAGCGAGGATACATCAAGAACTTCTTTGGCTGAAGTGTTTGCTGAACTTGTTCTTTCAAATGATCAAAGACTAGTTCCGAGAAATTTGTCTTGTTCAAGATCAACGCTATAAAAGCTGACTGTAAGCTAAGTCTACATTCATCAAACCCACTACGACGGACACTCATACAATGAAGTAGAACATGTAAAAGATACTTGTATGGTGGACACAACCTGTTCTTGTTCAACATAGATTTATGAATGCCACCACCATAACGCAAGCGTGTGAATAAACCTTTAACCAGCGGCCTGTCGAATTCACTTGGGTTGTTATCATTATCACCAAATTGAAGTACGCGGCGAATAACCTCAACATCAATCATAATCGGGGTTTGGTTGATTGTAGCTCGAATGTATTTATCATCCTCAACATATTCAGTTGTGTTCCAAAATTGCCTGATAATACTCAGATACACTTTAGGTCTAGCAGTTATAGCATAGTGTATCACTGAGCGTCGTAAGAAGGCTAACATATCCCCAAACAAATCCACATTTACCACATCTTGATTCACGTAAGCACATATATTATGTTTCTTGTCAAATGGTAGTAAAATAACATCGTCTTGTTGCTCTTGTTGTGGTGGTTGAACCTGTTGCCCTTGATCGGCAATTGGTGGATCTTGATTTACTTGATCAGCCATGTTTACTGTATAAATATAAACAAATATGAGAAATGTGAAGACGTAATATGTATTAAACATCAATATATGTCTAGTTATTTATAAATGGTGTATATTCAGTGTCAAAAGATATGTGTATTTAATTTATTTACGCGTTAGAACGATTTAAATACTTTAATTATTTAATTAAAATTGAATGCCATTCATTAAATATCTCACTAATTCGTTACTATACAGTAACGAATCATGCGATTCGCTATCAGGTGAATAAGCTAACGAAGTAGTCTTAGCGAATTACTATTCAAAATGACGAACTAAGGATCTAGGTTCGTTATACTTTTAACGAATCCACATCTGATTCGTGAACTCCATTCTTCGCTAAGCTAGTTCGTATATGTCCTTAACGAATTGGACACGAAACAGTTTCAATTCGCTAAGGAGAACGAATGGTCCATTAATTAGACTTAATCTTTGACCTTCAAAGTCTAAGTCAAAATTGCGATGAACACAGATATTCAACAATATGAACCCAGAAGCAATTAGTCCATAACTATCGTTGAATCATCAAGACAATGAACATGTTGAACTCGGAAACACACAATGAAGCTCATGGTGATGAGATTGAGACTCAAAACCCAGAGATACTGAGGTTAACCGAAGCAAACAGAAAACACAGAAACTATGTAAACATAATCAACCCGGCAAACTATAATCAAACGTCGATTAAAGTCCACCAAGGGTATCGAAATCACATTCGATTACATTGAAACATTAATAATCTATATTATCACAATGGTGCATAAACAAATCAGGGTTTAAAGACTCGGAAAACCCTTAGACCACAAAAGTACACAATTCATCTATCAAATCACACTCATTTTTTACGAAAATCACATCGCGATGATCGTCTATACCTTAGACACACAGAGATATCCTTGAAATGTCGAAATGTGAAAGTCGAAATTTCAGAGAAAATTTTGAATAGAGTTACTTTAGGGTGAAGGAAGAAGACGAACAGTGAAGGACTGTTTGTATTTCTTGTCCTATATAACTTAACACGCTACCCGAGGTACGCAGTGTACGAATTACACAATTCGTTTGAATTTTAAATAACGAATTAGCTAATTCGCTATTCCAGTTCGTTACCTTTGGGTAGCGAACAAGACATGATTCGTGTCTTGATTCGTTTAAATATGTATAACGAAGAAGAGATGATTCGTTACAGAGTGCGGAAGTGAATTAGGTGAGCGAACTAGAAACCAGTTCGCTAAATAATCACCTAGTTCGTTATCCATAAATAACGAAGTAGGCTTTTGACGAATTAGAATCTTTATTTAATTTTAAAATTAAATTAAATGAATTAAAATAAATAAAATTTTAACTTAAAAAATTACCGAGAACCGTTTTATCCCGATAACTAAGTACCTTAAAAACCATTTCATTTTTACGAAACATAACTTAAAAGCATTAAATAATATGTAGTGTACGAAAAATAAAATATTTTGGTATTTTGTAAAAAATTAAAGAATGTATTTACAAAAGAATATCCGAATTAGAAAATAGACAATCTTTTTGTGTTTTTCAATGATTTATCAAAAGCAGTATTTTTGTTTTGTTGAGTTTAAGAAGAGAATCATATTGACCAAAATGCCCTTCCATCACAGTTTATATTTCAGCGATATTATGACTGGCGTTAAGTCGGTCATTGATATTGTTGTCCACTTAAATCTTATAACAAACCTTCAAGCATTTTTGTGATATGATTTATGGTTCAATTAGCGCACATAATATCAGAAACTATCAGCCCTAATCTCGGTTCAAGCTTAATTTGATTTTACCAAATCACCCCAACTTGACTTAAACCATTATAATGTTGATCAAAATTTGAAACCTTTTGAATATTTGAGCAATGCATCAGGTTTCCTTTACTGTGAGATGAGTATGCACGAGTCCATCTGTCGGGCTTACATACGTTGTATCCACTAGGGTCTCGTTTCTTATTGGTATTGAGACGCACGCAAGGAGGAACAATTGTATGACTAACAACGGATTTTGATCAAGTTAGTAATTTAGATTATACAGAGTACAGCAAGTGATCAAGTTTAATGACTTTGGGTTTGCTCTAAGAAACGAGTGAAATATTCATGCTTATGAATACCCAGATGATTAAGCCGCATAAAGACCTCACAGTGTCCAGAATCCTAACGCTTGTTATTTGCTTTATTATATTTTTGGGTGATCAACATGATAAGGCTTGAGTATGATCGGTTATTACATTTCTGCCAACTTCACCGAGACTTTTGCTAGTGACTAACACCTCTTTCAATTTGGCTTTTCTTTAAGTTTATATCACTTACTTTACCCTAGCAGCTTGTTTAAGACCTATCAATGCACCAATGATTAAGCACACAGTCTTTTAAGCGTATTTCTTTCTGAATTTGGGGTCAAATAATCAATGTACTATCATTTTCTCTTTTTGCTTCAAAAACTCAAGATTTTGAGGAGCATAAAACAAAATGATTTAAGTTGCCCCAGTTAATTTAAGTTCATAAATTAATGGCTATCCTAGTCATCTACAAGTAGAGAATAGGACCAAAACATGCAAGCACGCTTCACAAACTTAAATAACCGACTAAATTCTCAGCTAAAAAATAAAGTAGAGTGCTTAACAAACGCCCCAAATACTTTCCATTTGTCAGATAAATGGCTAACCCGAAGATTTCCAAGAGATTATCAGGACCAAACATATACAAGTATATGTTCTTCAAAACAGAAGCAGATGACATAATTTTCAGCGAACATAAGCAAAAAATCTTTTTGGTTTTTCTCTTTACAAACTAAAAACACAATCTTTTTGTCTTTTTCGGATTTTTCTTTACAAATACAAGAATATTCACATTCTTTTTGACTTTTTCAGAAATGTTTCTGTACAAACAGAAATCACAAACTTTTTGGAATTTTCTAATTTTAAAATGTTTTTGGTTTTTCAGATATTAAAATAAAACAAGAAAGAACAATATTTTTGATTTTTCTATGTTTTCTAATGCTTTTTGGGTTTTATCTATACAAACTCAAAGCACAATATTTTTGTATTTTCTAGAATTCACCCCCTAAAACCTAAAAACAAAAATTATAAACTAGAACAAAACTAAAAATAAAGATAATCATCCTAACTTTAGGATCTCAGCAAGGGTCTTAAATCCATTTAAACCAATCAAAAAGTTAAAACATGTTTTATCAAACGCTTTGGTAAATAGATCGGGTTTTTGAAAATCAGTGTGCACTTTCTCAAGATCAATTAATTTCTTTTCATAACAATCCCATATAAAATGATATCGAATTTCGATATGTTTCGTATTAGAATGTTGTACGGGATTCTTGGTGAAACTAATAGCAACAAAATTATCAATCAAATGGGGAGTAGTAAGAAATTTCAAACCGTAGTCGCGAAGATGTTGTTGTATCCACATAACCTGGGAACAGCAACTCGAGGCTGCAACATACTCAGCTTCGGCGGTTGAAGTGGAGAACGTTGTCTGCTTCTTACACTACCAGGAAACAAGCCGGCTTCCTAAGAATTGACATCCCGCTGTAGTAGACTTGAAATTGATCTTGCATCCTCCATAATCTGAGTCTGAGTAAGAGGTAAGATCAAAAGTATCATCTTTGGGGTACCATAACCCGATGTCAGGATTTCCCCGTTGATATTGCAAAATACGCTTGACCGCTGCCAGGTGAGTCACTCGGGGACTAGCTTGGTACCTAGCACATAAAGAAACCGCAAACATTATATCGTGTCGAGAAGCAGTTAAATACATTAAAGAACCAATCATAGCACGATAGAGGGTCGGATCAACAGTATCCTCCAATTCATCCGGTGATAAATTGTGACCCACTGGAAGAGGAGTAGAAGGGATTTTTCCGGCAGTAATCTTGAATCGGCTCAAGACGTCGTTCACATATTTTATCTGATGAATGAAGATTCCCTTCGCAGACTGATGAACCTGCAACCCTAAAAAGAAATTCATCTCTCCCATTGAGCTCATCTCGAACTTGGTCTGCATAGATTTCTCGAACTCCTTACACAATGAATCGTTTGTAGACCCAAAGATTATGTCATCAACATAAATCTGAATGAGCAGAAGATTACCAATATTCTTATAAAATAGAGTGCAGTCAACAGTTCCACGTTTGAAGCCGTTATCCGTCAAATGATCGGCGAGCGTGCCATACCAAGCTCTCGGGGCTTGATGTAAACCATATAATGCCTTTTTTAATCTGTAAACACGGTTAGGATAATCAGGATCTTCGAAACCTGGAGGCTGTAGAACAAACACTTCCTCATGAAGTTCGCCGTTGAGAAAAGCACTTTTAACGTCCATTTGATACACTTTGATATTCTTGTAAGCAGCATAAGCCAGGAAGATTCGAATTTACTCTAATCTTGCAACTGGAGCATAAACCTCAGTGTAATCAATACCCTCTTGCTGATGAAAACCTTGCACCACCAAACGTGCCTTGTTTCTTACAATTACCCCACGGTCATCTTTCTTACAATTATATACCCACTTTGTCGGTATTGCTTTCTTGACTCTAGAAGGTTTGTCAATAAGATCCCAAACACCTAAACGTGCAAATTGTTGTAATTCTTCTTGCATAGCTTCTACCCAAGAAGGATCTTGCAGAGCCACACGAGGAGTTGTAGGCTCAACTTGAGATAGAAAACAAGTAAATTTAGCAACAGTTGCAATTTCAGATGCGTGTAAGTCAGCATGAGCACATAGAGCATTATTGTCACTTGAAGAGTCAATTTGATGTCGTGTCTGAACCCCTACATCAAGATCTCCAATAATATTTTCTTGTGGATGGTAATTATGAATCCTAAGAGTAGGATTTTCAGAAACAACAACGTGTTCAAATAAGTTAGTATAATGTTCACCCAACTCAGGAGATGAAACATTATCATCATTCACAATTGCATTATCATCAGATGAAGACGAAGCAATATCATAATGAACAGAAGAGTCATGATCAGGTTCTTCAGTTGGAGGAACAAATGGAGCTTCAACATCATTGGAACTTGCAACTCTTGGAATTTCCAAATGTTCTTCAAAATAAGCACGGACTAAATCTTCATCTGGATGATCGATTGATGGAGTAAATGTATTAGATAAGCTGTCGTAGTCAAACATCCAGTCGGGACCTTTCCCTTGAGGAGGAGTAGTGTACCGTTGACAATCCACATGGAACCATTCCTCAACACAACCAGATGTAAAATTATATACCCTTTTCTTTGGAGATGCATACCCCAAGAAATAACCTTCGATCGCTTTTTCCTCAAATTTACCCGAATCCTTCTTCAATATTGTACAAGGACATCCAAAGGGTTCCAGGTACTTTAAGTTAGGCTTTCGATTGTTCAAGTGCTCATAAATTGTCTTATTGAGTCGTTTAACAGTCAAAACCCGATTAAGCGTGTAACAAGTTGTGTTCACCGCCTCATTCCAGAATTGGACAGGAAGCTTACAATCAGCGAGCATAGTTCTTGCAGATTCAATCAAGGTTCTATTCTTTCGTTCTGCAAACCATTTTGTTGAGGTACATAAGGTGCACTATATTCACGGTGAATTCCCTTTTGAACACAAAATAAATCCAATATAGTGTTTTTGAATTCAGTTCCATTATCACTTCGAATTCTCCTCACTTTTTGTTTGTAAAGTGATTCGATCTTAGTGATAAGATTTTGTACCAAAACAGGCGTTTGATCTTTCGAACTCATAAATAAGACCCATGAGTATCTCGAATAATCATCAGTCACAACAAGGCAATACCAGTCTCCAGAAATACTAGCCCGATTCACTGGACCGAACAAATCCATATGAAGTCGTTCAAGCGGAGTATCAATGAAATTCAATACCTTAGATGGGTGTGATTTCTTCTTCTGTTTGCCTTTCTTACAAGCAAAACAATGATCAGATAACTTAAAGTTCTTCAACGACACCCCCTCTACCAAATCGTTTGCCATTAAATAATTCATCTTTCGAACATGTATGTGACCCATTCTTTGATGCCAAAGTACGGAGTCTTTCTCGGTTGCTTTCGAGACAAAACACGTTACGATCGATGTTGATACTTTAGAATTCATATTCAAGACATAAATATCATTTGATCGTGGTGATCGCATGACAACCATGTCCTCGGGAATCACATAACCCGGTTTCAGAATAAGACATTCTTTATCTGTAAATATTGTAGTGTATTGCTTATCACAAATCTGCGATACACTTAATAAATTATGATCCACTTTTATCACAATAGTTAACCTTCTCAAACGTAATCTTCCCATTTGAAACATCACCCTCCTGTGTAATCATACCCCCAGAATTCCCAGCAAACGCCACATAACCCCCCTTGAATATTTCTCACATTTGATAAGAGGTTGAGATTTCCAGTAATATGACGAGAACATCCACTGTCCATGATCCAGTTTTCACAAGAAATGGTCTTGGATGAACCCTACACACAAAAGAAAATGATTAGTTCAAAAAGGCAGCCCAGGCCTCAATCTTGGGCACCTTTTGGTTTCCTTGAGAAAAGTTAACTTTAGCTGCATTCAATTGTTGTTCAGCAACTTGGGAATAAGTTACAGGTTTCTTCGACTTTCGTCTTAGATACGCAGCTTGAACCACATTTGAATTAAAATTTTTGCATAGTGGTTCAGTAGGAATAAACATAGGTTTAACAGAACCATGAGTTTCATTCATATGAACCACTTTTCGAGGATGTACATCTGAAAACATGATATGAGTATCATCAGCATACGACACTGGTCGTTTTAGAATCTCCTTTACTACAGGAACCGGCTTAGAGTGGTCCTTGATAAAAGGATGAAGATTCTGATGGATATTCTAGCTACAATTTCTTACAACATGACCATGTTGACCACAAAGAAAGCAACTTCGCATGTCTACACGATGATGTTGAGAAGTAGTTGGAACGAATGAAGCAAAATTTTGATGATGACTCACATTTTTGGCCATGCTCTTAGCAAACTCATCAGATAATTCAGATTTCTTTTTCAAGTAAAAATCTAAATTAGAACAGTTCGAAATACTTTTCAATGTGTCAGTTCCGGTAGATTTTACAAATTTAACTTGTTTAGCTTGTTTTAAAACTTGCTTTGCTCTTGTCACCGGATCTGATGAAACTGATGTTTTTGCATGAGCATATTGACGTTCAAGTTCACGAACCTTGGAAGTTTCATTGTAAAACACACTCTCAATTAGTTCAGGTTTAATGATACTAATTGGAATGTCTTTTTCAGTGAACATCGTATCCATCCCCTTTAACTTAAAAACATGAGCAGATGACGGCTTAAGTGCATTAGGATTTATAAAACGCAACAAATCCTCATCAGAAATTTTGGGTTTTCTGGTTTCTTAGCCTTCACCGGTTTGACAAAAAAATCTTGCTTCATCTTAGTTGTGTGCGAACCATACACAGCCTCCTCAAATTCATGAGGTTCACACAGTATGTGATTAGAACTTGGAATGTTCTTGTTCTTGTGTATAATCTCAGGTTCAGACACATACTCGATGATAACTTTGTCAACATTTTCAACAAAAACTTTGTTGCTTTGAACATGAGGTATCTGAGAAACTGATTGGGTTTTAACAGGTTCAGATTTACTTTGTTTAGAATTTTCTGAAATCACGGGCTTTTTAGAAATTAACAACTTTTTCAGTTAGAGCAAAAGGATTAATTTTATAATCATTGTGAAATGGTGGTGAAATTTCAATAAAACCTATCCCTTTCTTAGAATCCTTTTGTTTTCCAGAAACTTCAATAATTTCATTCAACAAGAACGAGGAGTTTCGAAATTTACCCAATTTGTTCTTTAACTCAAGAACCTCATTCTCAAGCTCGGTTATTTTCGAACGATGATTCAAGATTTCTTGAAACTTTTGGTCATTGATTGTCATTTTCACAAATAACTCGGCTTTAAGATCATGATTGCTTATAGTTAATGCCTGAATTTTCTCTCTCGAGTTGATTTGAGAGGTCAAGGATTGCCCATAAGTATCTTTTAAAGACACGATCTCTTTTAACAGTTTATCATTTTGAAGTTTTAATTAGTCTATCTTTGACTTATTATACTCACAATCAACACATGATAATTTAGAATTTGAATTACTAACCTCGCTTTGTTTGGCCATGTAAGCAGATTTAGCAGAATCACTGATCTTAGCCATACAAGCAAAGCTAGTTGGAAGCTTTTCACTTTGATTATCAGATTCAGACTCAGTTTCAGCGTCAGAAGAAACTTCACTTCTACTTATATCTTGTCTGTATTCAGGAAATCCAAACATAGCTAAATTAGCTTGATTATCATTGCACAATAGTCGTTGTGACCAATCACCTCCATTAGCTAACATTGCAGGTGACCCAGAAGTAGACGATTTCTTTTCAGTATCATTAACTCGTGGTGTAGAAGAGTTTTGATTTTGACCTCGAGGACCAGTATACTCCTTCTTTGGCTTGTCACATTCTTTCGCAAAGTGTCCGAATTCTTGACAATTATAACACTTTACCTTCAACTTGTTAAAACCCAACTTCTTATTCAGAGTAGGAAGATCTTTTCCGGTCCTTTGCATAAATCTTTTTACCTTACGAACAATCATTGCCATGTTCCATTTTAAATCCATGAGTTCAAGATCATCGGGATCAATTTGATCATAGTCTTCATCGGTTAAATCACTTATTGCAATCTTGCTACTCACCAAAGTCTCGTAAGAAGACATAAAGGCAGACAAAAATGCAAAGTTTTTTTCAGCTTCCTTTATGTTTACATTAGTTTGAGATGAGAATTGACTTGTAGATGATGAAGTTCCCGATCCTCCAGATGAACCAGAGATACCAGAAGATCCAGTATTTCCAGCTGTGTAGAAACAGGCTCATGGATCACTGTACATTGCAGTAGCATTCTCACTTGCAGCTTGAGTAAGGAAAGCAGTTAGTGGAGAAATAGTTGAACTTAGAGGCATACTACCACCATAGAAAGAAGGATCTTGACTTTCCTTAGAAGATTTCTGGCACTTAAGATCATATTCCCTAGCTTCAATCTTTTGTAAGAATTCAATAGCAGTCAAATCTTCATTCAAGAAATAATTATTCTCCTTGAGAACCATTAAGAATGTGGAATAAAGAACTTGGAAGTACACTCTTAATAGTGTCAATTTTATCTCTCTCAGAAACTTCCAACTTCATCTTGTCCATTTCAGCAATCAAGTGATTGAATCTTGTTGTCATTTCTTCAACTGTCTCACCTCTGAGTAAATTAAAGTTTCTGAATTGAAACTTAAGCATCACCTTCTTGCTTTCAGCAGTATTTCCCATACTTCTCATTCGAATGTGTTGAAACAAAGAAGCACATATTTTTATGCTACCCACTTGATGAAAAATATTCTCAGGCAAAGCCATGGTTAGAGTAGAATAAGCTTTTTTTCTATCTCTAATGCTTTCTTTTCTTCAACTGAGTATTGTGAAATGGCCTTTGGTGTATAACCAATAGTCTCATCTCCAATCATAGGAACTGTATAGACTTCTTCTAAACAATAAGAACAGTCCGGATGAACTGATCCTAGATGAGCACGAAACCTAGGTTCCCAGTTGGCAAAGTCACTGAACTTCAACAATCTTGGACATTTCGAATGTGAACCTATCTCGGTATAAAGTTGCAACATTTGTTGCATCAACATATTTTGAGACGCCAATGCATACATACCGGCCATCTTTGACAAGTTTGAATATTTAAGGATGTAACTAATCAAACAACGAATAAGATTAACGAATTGTGAATAGTTGTAGCGAACTGTGAACAGGGAAATAATGAATCAAATCTTAACGAAGTTAAGATTGATCAGACATCGAATCGCGATTGAGTTTAACGAATCAATCAACGAAACAAAAAGTTAACGAACCAGACATTTAAACTAACGAATCGAATAAGCAAATCACACAGAATCAACTTAGCGAGTTAGGGAATAATCAGTAACGAATCACCAAGAAAAACTTAGCGAAATAAGATAACGAGTCAGCTATAGTTGATAGCGAATCAACTAAAACGAATCAGGTTGTTACAACCGTTTGTAACAAACTCTGACACCTTATGCCACGTGGCAAAGGTTGTTATGACACAAATCCCAACATGGACGCGTGTCACACAAATCAGTTAATCCAAGTAACGAATCAGCTGACATGAACTAACAAATGATACGAACTGGCTAGCGAGTCACTGTTATGACGAATCAACTAATTTAGATAACGAATTAAACTGAATAATAAAACGAATCACCATGAAGATGATAGCGAATCAGATTCATCTTCAAATCTTCAAATCTTAAAAGAAAATTTCCAGAAATCTGGATTTGATGAACACTAAACCCAGAAACCCATAATACGTAAATTTGTAATACAACCTCGATTCTTAACCAAATCACTCAAATGACCTACCAAAATACTCGTAACATCATCGCGAATCTAATACACTAATCCTCGATACCAAACAACTCCGATTACCGATCCAATTTTATCACAACATAAACTCTGTTTCAGACTTAAACCAAAACCAATACCAATCCACTCAAGACCAATCCAAAACTCAATTCCATATCACAAACTCGTACCAAAACCAACACGAATTCAATCCAATTCGTCCATAATTCAATCAATTCAACATAAATTTAATTCAAATTCACTTAAAAAGAAAACTAACAATATCAAAATCTAATTAAACACTGAATCAAGTGTAATTGAGCTCCAACAGCTCTGATACCACTTGTTGGAACCCGATTAAACAATCGTATCAATCTAATAACTATAACACTAACAGATCTCAGATCTGTGGATAATCGATTAATACGTTTATATAGATCTAGCTCATACTTACCTTAGATTCAGTGTTGTATGTGTTTATATATTATCAGTATATATGTATATCAATTTTTTGTATAATGTTAGGTTGAAGATTGAGAGAGCGATTGGACTGAATTCGATAATTAACTCTCAAAACATAAATTAACAGTGAACAGTGTTCACTATATATAGAAGATAGGTATGGTTCGCTAACATCCCCTAGAGAACCAGACACTACTTCGTTACATACATTAATTAGACGAAACACCCCCTGATTCGTTAACATCCCATAACGAATCAGGAGGGAATACATTTAATGTCTTAGTTCGCTAACATCCCCTAGCGAACTAGAATTTACACATAATGAACTAGATAATAATTAATCTAATTATTAAATTAAATAATAAACAAAACATTAACGACAATTACAAAGACTCAAGATGCAAAACTGTGCACTAACAGCTTCTCCGTAGATACCCATGGCTTGATTTGTGCCATGAAGGATCTAGGGGAGAAAGCAAGGTGGCCCCGAAGAACGAGAAGTCAACCACCTTCATAGACAAGTCCTAGCGGTGTGCCTTCCACGAAGATTTTGGCCATATGACGGACGATTGCATCGGCTTATGGAGGGAAATTGGATACCTCCTGAGCAAGGGCCACTTTAAAGAGCTCTTGGAAAGGAAAAAAATCCAAGATATAGGATCCTGAAGATCTTCCACCAAAAGCAACTCCACCACCACCAGATGCGCACGTGATCAACTTTGTCTCCAGAGACTAAGACGCATTTCGAACTTCCTGTTCTCCAACAAGAAAGCTCGTCGAAGAGACCGAGTTAGATGACGGGGGAAGACCGCTTATTCCTACTACTTTAACAACACATAGAAGAATCTTCTTTGATGAAGAAAACAAGACGAGCATCCAGGATCCTCTCCATGACGGACCTGATGCCCGTATGATCAACTTCGTCTCCGGAGGATCAGACATATGCGACACTTCCTTCTCTGCAGCTAAGAGGCTCTCCAAGGAGATCAAATGGATAACGGGGATCGACCGGTTATATCCACAACCTTAACCACTGACAAAAGAATCTTCTTCGACGAAGAAGATAAATCGAGCATTCAGGATCCTCACCATGACGGTTTGATCGTTAATTTATTTATTGTTAACTATTATGTACGCAGGATCCTGGTCGACGGTGGAAGCTCAGTCAATATCATCCAACATGATGTTCTCCAGAAGATGAACATACCAGATTCAGAGATCATCCCAAGAACATCAGTGCTAGTTGGTTTCAGTGGAGAAACCAAGAAGACATTGGGGGATATTAATCTCCCTATATACATCGAAGGGTTAAATTCTTATCAAAGATTCTGTGTTATTGATAACCTTTCTTGTTGCAATGTTATTTTAGGCAGGCCTTGATTACATGGGATGAAGGCGGTGGCTTCTACTTACCACCAATGCATTAAACTCCCTACACCTTGGGGAGTAGTAAGGATAAACGGTGATCAAGTAGAGGCCAAGAACTATTATTCTTCGTCAATGAATCCGACAACCAGGCAAACTATAGCATAGCAACCACAGCAACATCCTATGGACGTACAGGAAGTTCGGGAGAAAGACATTAAAGAAGTATCATTGGATCCCGTATCCCCAACAAGATATCCCGTACTGGAAGCTCCAGATGTAAAGGTGTTCCTAGGATCCAGTATCCCCAGCAAGATTGAGGAGGATATAATATCCTTCCTAGGGCGAAGAAAATCCACCTTTGCCTTTAAACATTCAGACATGACAGGTATTTCTAAGGAGGTAATTACTCATAAGTTAGGCCTTGATTTATCTAGTTAAACCCATCCATCAGAAGTGAAGGAAATTCTCTCCTGAGAGGAACGCGATCATACAAGAAGAAGTTGAAAAACTTCTTAAGGCCGGTATGATCAGGGAGGTTAAATATCCTCGATGGTTGGCTAATGTGGTTGTTGTTTCAAAAAATAATGGAAAGTGGAGGGGGTGTGTGTCGATTTTACAGATTTAAACAAGGCATGACCCAAGGATCCTTTCCCGTTACTACATATAGACTCCATGGTGGATGCAACGGCAAGGCATGAGATGCTCACTTTTATGGATGCTTCTTCTGGATTTCAACAAATTCAGATGGAACCATCCGATCAAGAGGATACAACATTCATGACCCCTACCGGCATATACTGCTATATTGCTATGCCTTTTGGACTAAGAAATGCAGGGGCAACATATCAAAGACTTGTGAACATGATGTTCAAGGATCAATTAGGCAAGACTATGGAGGTCTACATAGATGATATGGTGGTGAATTCAAAGAGAGCTGAGGATCATCTCAGAGATCTTGAAGAAGCTTTCAATATCCTTGACCAATATAACATGAAACTGAATCCGTCAAAATGCCATTTTGGTGTTAAGGCTGGAAAGTTTCTAGGATATATGGTGACCAAGAGAAGGATAGAAGCAAGCCCTGAGTAGATAGAAGCCATCATCAACCTAAAGTCTCCTGCAAATGCTAAAGATGTCCAAAGGCTGACAGGAAGAATTTCCGCGCTCAATAGGTTCATTTCTAGATCCTCCGAGAAATGCAAAGATTTCTACGACATCCTTAGGAAGAATAAGAAGTTCGAATGGACGGAAAAGCATGAGACTGCACTCAAAGCCTTAAAGGATTACTTATCCTCAGCACCAGCTCTGATGAAGCCTATGGATGGAGAATCCTTATATCTCTACCTAGTTGTTTCAGGTAATGCTGTAAGTACTATCCTTGTGAAGGATCATGAAGGTGAACAACATCCCGTTTACTATGTAAGTAAAAGTCTTTTGGATGCAGAAGCCAGGTATTCTCATTTATAAAAATTACTTCTTGCAATCATTATGGCTTATACTAAATTAAGACATTACTTTGAGACTCATACTATTATTTTGAGAACTAACTATCATGTTAAGAATGTTCTTAGAAAGCCAGGATTATTAGGTAGAATGGCCAAGTGGGCTGTGAAGTTGAGTGCGTATGATATCCAATATGAGCCAAGAACAGCCTTCAAGTCACAAGCACTTGTAAAGCCCCGAACCCGGTAGCCCTACTTTCGCGTCGGATTTACTCATAAACACAGTTCTTAAAAATCAGAGTTCATTAAAACTTTCGCGGAATATAAAAACTTTCTTAAAATATTTCATATCAAAACACGTCTTGTCTTAAAACATCATTTTGCCTTTCAAAATAAACGAAACATTAAACTTAAACATCTTGAGTCTTCCGATGCCAGCCTCTTATTCAGTGCCACGTGTCTCCTCAAGCGAGATGCCTCCTCCTACTCACCTGCGTGAATACTAAAAGTCAGCTACGCTGAGTGAGTTCTAGTTAATCAAACAACTTATCATACAACCACTACATGCATCATATACGTATCCGAAGACACGTAGTCCACTATCTAACCTGCTTACCTTACCACTTAGCCTCTTATTTACACCTACCACCTTACCACTTTGCCACTTTAATAACGTATAACGTTATGCCACTTTGCCACTTTGCCACTTTAATAACGTTTAACGTTATGCCACTTTGACACTTTGCCACTTTAATGACGTAGTCACGTATAGGCTTACCCTACCACGTACTATCGTCATGCCACTATCACTCTTACTACACCCTTGCCACTTCTAACACGCTCTACCTCTACTTATCTACAACATGCTTCATATCATTTACATAATAAGCAAGTCACATCATAGCATACGTACACACTAATAACCACTTGGCAATCACTGTCCTTGGCGATGCGTGCAATATCCGAAGATCGTTCACGCACCAACAAGTATTATATAATAGCTACCTCGTATAACATCTATAGCATACACTTACCATTTAAGGTAAGTGTATTCACACTTCACATCGAGTATGCACACAGCCCCGAAAACATAACAAGGAAATGGGGCTAGAAACTCACCTGAATCCTGTTACGCTCTCCGTTAATCGTTATTCCCTTCTTGAGCTGTGCACGGCTAACTGTATAATATTTACATGTATCAATTAACTACTACTACTCATGTTGTATTTCTATCTTTATACAACCCACAACGAACGGGGGTCCGGGGGCAGCGCCCCTGGCAGCGGGGTCTAGGGGCGGCAGCCCCTAGCAGGGTCTAAGGGGCAGAGCCCCTGGCTGGGGTCGAGCTTGATTAATTTTATTTACATTAACTGTCTTAACACATTTTCCATTAGGTTTTTAATTTATTTTCTAATCGAACTTGACTTTTAGGCTAAGTTAAACCTTAGGCGAACTTGGCTTTAGGCGAAGTTAAACCTTAGGCGAACTTAGCTTTAGGCGAAGTTAAACCTTAGGCGAACTTAGCTTTAGGCGAAGTTGTCATCAGGCGAACTTAGCTTTAGGCGAAGTTGTCATCAGGCGAACTTAGCTTTTAGGCGAAGTTGTCATCAGGCGAACTTAGCTTTTAGGCGAAGTTGTCATCAGGCGAACTTAGCTTTTAGGCGAAGTTGTCATCAGGCGAACTTAGCTTTGCAGGCGAAGTTCATCAGGCGAACTTAGCTTGCAGGCGAAGTTGTCGGCTGCAGCTACTGTTCGTCCTTAATCATCTTCGTTTCTTAACCAAATAACTCGATTTAGGTATCCACGGAATCGTCTGACCAGCGCCTACAAACCCCAACCATCAAATCGTCCTAACATCGATGTTTAAGGGGTGCGATTTAGGCATATAGGTTACGGGTTCTTTTATCAATCGATTAACCCATCAAATCATATCCATTTTCAGTAAGTTTAGCTTTGTAGGATTCGTTTTTACCATACAAACACCGATCTATCATTTCTATACTAATCCAAACCTAAACTAACATGTTCTCGATATAAACGTACCGTAAATGAGTCGAACTACGAACACGAGCTGGTCTTGTTGCTTTGGTTCGTCACTACGATCTAGCACCAACGAGCTCGGGTCCTCGCCTTTGGATCTTGGTTCGGGTTGTGTGTGTTTTGGAGTGTGTAGAGATTAGGATGGATAAATGGATGGAATGGAAAGGATTGGGGTTTAAGGGGGTATTTATACTCCCTTAAGCCCATGGACCGAAGTCCCATATTTCCTTTTGGTCCATATCTAATCCCATCTAATTATCCTACTAAGTCTTCATATTTTGCTATTATTATTATCGTTCCACTAACTCGTTTATTTCACCCGACAAAATAATATAATAAATATTACTTTAGAAATTTCGGGATGTTACAGCACTAGCGGACTTTGTGGCTGATTTCAGCAGTGATATACAGAAGGAAGCTGATCTAGAAGTCCAGCAACTAGAAGAAACCAAGGATCCTTGGATCCTCTTTACAGATGGAGCTTCCAATGTAAGAGGAACAGGATTAGGTATCCTACTGAAATCGCCACATGGGGGCATATTACCCCAGTCTATAGCCTGCGAGTTTCAAGCAACGAACAATGAGACAGAGTTTGAGGCTTTGATCACAGGTTTGCAATTAGCAAGTGCATGAGGATCAGGTATCTTCAAGTTTATATAGATTCATTATTGATTTCTAACCACTTTAAAAGCTCATATGCTGTTAAAGGAAAAAAATTAATCAAATATCTAGATGTTGTGAAGGAATTAGCAAAATCCTTCGAATTGTTTAGTATTATACAGGTACCAAGGGAAGAGAATGTCGGGGCAGATGCCTTTTCAAATTTAGCCTCATCTTTGAAGATCCCAGAAGACATGAAGATCCCAATCATTCATGTTCTCTCGCCAGCAATAGGAGAGTAAGAAGTTGGGGAGATAACGAATGACAAAGAAATTGTACTTTGGGATCCATTATCCTCGAATAATCAAGGATCATGGATCCTCCCAATCAAGAAGTTCATTCAAACTGGAGAGATCCCAACTACCGAGAATCCTAAATCTTTTAAACTCAAGGTATCACAATACGTTTTATTACATGATATGTTGTATAGAAAATCTCTTGCAGGTCCATACTTGAGGTGTATCAAGGATCCTGAAATCCAAGAGGTGCTCAAAGACTTTCACAAAGATTATTGTGGTAATCACACTGGAGGTAGAGCTCTGTTTTCTAGGATTTTGAGAACATGATACTTCTGGCCGACAATGAAGAAGGATGCAATGGAGTATTCAAAGAAATATGATGCTTGTCAATGGCATGCAAACATCCAACATCAACCAGCAGAACCTATGCATCCTATATCCTCATCATTGCCTTACATGAAATGGGGCATGGATATTGTGGGTAAACTACCTAAGGTACCAGGAGGAAATTATTCATGCTTGCAATGACTGATTACTTTTTAAAGTGGATAGAAGCAGAAGCTTTTGTTCAAGTACGCGAAAAAGAGGTGATATCTTTCATTATTAGAAATATTATTACTAGATTTGGTATCCCTTCAGAAATTATTTGCGACAATGGTTCCCAGTTTATCGGGAAAAGAACCACTAACTTTTGTGACAGCTAGGGCATCAAGATGATTACCTCTACTCCAGTACATCCTCAAGCTAATGGTCTAGAAGATTCTAGCAACAAGATAATCATCAACAATTTGAAGAAGAAGCTAGGATCCAAGAAAGACAAGTGGGCCGAAGAACTACCTTATGTTCTTTGGGCTGACAGGACAACACCCAAGAATGCAACAGGCCAAACACCCTTCTCAATGGTGTTTGGATCAGAAGCAGTCATTCCTACATAAATGGTGGTTCCTACAGCCAGAACAAGCATCCGTGATCCTAAGGCCAATGAAGAAATTCTTCTTGAAGACTTGTATACTGTTGAAGAACTCAGAGACCTAGCCAAGATCAGAATGGCAGCATATCAACAAAGGGTAGCTGGGGCATACAACAAAAATATAAGGATCAGAAGATTTCATGAAGGAGACTTATTTTTGAGGAAAGCCTTCCAAAATACAACCAATCCGACTGATGGGAAGTAGCACCCAAGTGGGTAGGTCTTTATCTGATTGAGTTGGAGGCAGGAAAGGGGGCATATCATTTGCTCACTATGGATGGCAACAGATTACCAAGAGCATGGAATGCTATCCACCTCAAGAAGTACTTTTTCTGATCAGGATTAAGTATCCTCCGAGGATCTATTATCCTTAGGGGATCAAGGATCCCAAAAATTGGTAATATCTATCTGATTACTTAATCTTTTGTCACACCCCGACTAGGTAGTTGCGGAAGCATAATACGGGAATGTAACAGATAACACTGGTATCAACCACATTGTTTATAAAGAAATCAACAAACTAATTTACATCATATTACATTGGTAGGTACTAAGTTTACAAACTAGATGAAATCACATAACCAGTTCTCGGTTCCTTATTCATTAGCACGTATTTGCATCTATTCACAGCTATTCAACTTTCCTTCTAACACCAAGCACGCAAGCAAATCATTCCAACTTCAGCTTACCTGAAAAGCATGTTAAAACGGGTCAACTACATCTAGTTGGTGAGTTTCAAGTTTCACGAGTACGAACATCGTCAGTATACGAGTTCGTAAAGTTCATAGTACGTATGTATATAAGTATGTGTATGATGTATTATACTAAGCCACAAGTGAAACCAAAACGAGCCAAAACACATGGACACCCTTGCCCATGCACTCCCGTTGGCATTTAACAGCCACTTTGCCCCAAGTATGTACTATGTCTAACACCACATAGCTGAATGTAATAAGTATAAATGACAATGTGCAACTGGATTAACATGTTCCGGCATACCCCACCGGCTCTGTCAGTTGGGTTTGTCAAACCGATAGTACTATCCACGCGTCACCGGCACGAAGTTAATCACTTGTGTTTGTGGGGACTTTCAAGTGTTAGTACTTAGATAATTCACATCATCACACGATTTCAAATAAGTAAGTATACGTAAACATGCTTTCCACCCCAAAATTTCGTAAAACAGTTTAGAAAGTGGGGTCATGAAACTCACCTTATCGTAGTTTGAGCAGGTAATACACGTCAGTAAGTAATATGCCTTGGTTATAACTCGTATCCTATAATCGGTATCGTATTGTTAATACTAGTACAGTGTTTAAACTAAATCGGGTTGTATAACTAGTCTGGGTATAGCTGATAAGCCCAGAACATGACCGTAGTCTTAGATTGTGACGTTGTGCACTATGAAATGTTTAAAACCGAATTTGGCTCAATTTCACCGTTTTCCGAGCCTAGCCAAGTTGCTCGTTTACGCGTTTCGGAAATAGGTAAGATCACATAAACTTAAGTAAACATATTTATTGATAAAATGATTTGATTTATGAAAGAATTTTAAGGTTTCGGCATCTGGATTGATTGCAGGGTTTGTTTCCGTTTTCTTACGGTTTTGATTATACAAAACGCGTACAATCCACCTGAATTATCCGGAATTCTCGTAGAAAGTTCGTTTTTATCAAATTCATCCAAAAATACGATATTTGACCACTTTTGACATTTTGACATACCAGTCAGTCCTTTAAACACAAAACTTCCGGTTTCGTTAAAGCAAATATAGTTTAAATCTTGGATTAATCATAACTAATTATGTACTTATATATAAATTATGGAAATTTTTGTAAAAATAAATTAAAATATGGAGAATGTTATAAAAATATTTTTAGAAATTTTATAATTAATTATCTATTTATAAAAATTCATTTAATGTGTTATAATTAAGTAATAAATAGCTCGTTTATACCAAATGTTTTGGACATGAATCTGCTAAGGATCAAATATTCAAATCTATTATGTGAGGTAAGGTGCTAACTTGATAATGACAAGTGTATAATCGTAATATTGGTGAACACAAGGGTTTGATCACGAGGGAAAAAGCCCTTAACCAAGATAGTCTTACTTCGATCAAAACTTATCAAGGTAACCTTTGGTAAAATAACTTCGGTCAAGGATTAATAAGATAATCTTTGGTTGAATTACTTTAGTCATTGATCAACAAGGTAACCTTTTTAGTCATTGATCAACAAGGTAACCTTGGTCGATGAGTATGTGATTATCGTGGTCTCCGGCACAAAAAACCTCCCGGACGGTGAAAACTATCACCGTCGATTATGTTGATAATAAAAGGTGGTTACAAGGGTTTGGAGTATATAATCGAGATTACAAAGTAAGCTAGTGTGTAGAGAGAATGCTTGTTTCTGCTCTTAGTGTGTGTGTGATTATACATGTGTTTCCTAACTGATCACAATCTCCATTATATATCAAAAATAATAACTCAAGGGAGTTATTAATAATAAAGACTATTAACTAATTTTCCTAAAAATCCGCCTTTATCTTGAATGTAATCGTAACTACCACTTTGACCACGTTCTCCATCATTCAAGCTGCGAAATAGGGGGTAGACCAGGTCTTGGAGCCGTTACACTTGATAAATATCTGCCTTCATACAAGAAACAACCGTTAATAGCACCAAATACCGAGGATACATTATCCTGACATAGCTCTGGAACTCTTTAGAAGGATAATTGATCCAGACACGTCAATATATTATTGACTACAAGTTAGTGGATAGACTGAGTCTTCTAACCGTTATACCTGCTAAATATAAGACTACACATGAGAACAACCGTTAATAAATAATAAGTACTGTGGATCTTTGATCCTGATGGGATCTGAAACACACGCTAAGGACAGCTGATCCAAAACATATGCTAGGATAACATATCCGCAGTGTCAAATTTCTGTGCACTAACAATTGCCCCCAAAATGGCGGTTGTGATAAGATCACAGCTGTCATTTTGCCTTAAAATTTAAACTTCCTGCAAAAACATGTGAGATTTGACAAGCTGGATATAATTGTCACATGTCAATGGAGTTTCTATGGGAGCTTCCCTTCCGGCTGTATATCCTTCTTCCTGCAAATCATGAACAACTAGTAACACCTGATTAACCCGGGTGGATGGTCCATCTTTTGCATGGTGAAGTCCGGGTTAAGATTTTTTGGTAATTGCAAGTAAGTTTAATAAATAGTATCTTTTAACTATCTGCTGATTGTCTGTTATTCTGAAAGTTTGTTTGATATAGCTTTAGATCTTTAAATAGTTTTAAGAAATATTCTTTAGTAAACAGTTTTTAGGATAAAATATCCTTGCAAAAATAAACCAGGATCTTAAATCCTTATAAAAATAGATTGAGAATAATGAATCCTTATATCTATGAAGATATAAACTGAAATCAAATAAGTGTAATCCAATAAACAGAAATCATACCGTAAGGTCTGGTTAGACCTAATTTACCATAAGTATTGATCCTTTTGCAATCCTTATAAAACTGAATTACAGGATTTTTAATCCATAAGTATTGATCCTTCGGTGATCCTCATAATCTAATTTATTATACCTGATGCAAATAACTTATGATATTGTCTGGGATTAAACCCAATAAACCGGGGACAAGCCCATAAAATAAAATGGGGACAAGCCCGTGCAACTGGGGACAAGCCCGTGTAATCTAGGGACAAGCCCTTGCAACTGGGGACAAGCCCAACAAACTGGGGACAAGCCCATAAAATAAACTGGGGACAAGCCCAAACTGGGGACAAGCCCAAACCGGGGACTCGCCCAAACCGGGATTTAGCCCAAACATGAGATAACGTGAAAACGTTATAAACCGGTGGTATGGTATGTCTACCATAAATCGTAGGATCCTTCGTATAGCCGGAGACAACGAAATTGTCAGCCACTAAGCGTGTACTGGTCCCGCTGCCCCGAACTATACGTCGGATAGCGTGCGCAACTGGCGATCGTGAGAAAGGTGAAAACCTTTAAACCGTAGGGGATATGACCATCTGGGGTCATATCCAATCGTGGGCTAGGCCAAGAGAAATAGGATAGTACCTCGAATTTAAAGGAGAGGTGGCCAACCACTTGGACATTGAACCTTTTTTCGAAATTTGCATTGTTACTTAAAAACTGGGAAAAAATAAAATGTTAAGAATATATTATCCTTAAATTAACAACAATTCCAATAGGATAACTGATCAGAAATATGTTACCGATTTAAGGATCCTAGATCCTTTATTGGATAATATATCCTCTCAGGATATTGGATCCTGATTAGAAAAAATATTTCTTAAGGTGGATGGCATTCCATGTTTTGGTAACCTGTTGCCTTCCATTATGAGCAAATGATATGCCCCCTTTCCTGTTTCCGACTCAATTTGATAAGGTCCTTCCCATTTGGGCGCTAGCTTCCCATCAGCCGGATGTGTTGTGTTTTGGAAGACTTTTCTCAACACTAGATCTCCTTCTTGAAACCTTCTGATTCTAATATTTTTGTTGTATGCCCCAGCTACCCTTTGTTGATAAGCTGCCATTTTGATATTTGCTAGGTCTCTGAGTTCTTCTATAGTATCCAAGTCTTCAAGAAGGATTTCTTCATTGGCTTCAGGATCAAGGATGCTCGTTCTCGCAGTAGGAACCACCATTTCTGTAGGGATCACAGCTTCTGATCCAAACACCAAAGAGAAGGGTGTTTGGCCTGTTGCATTTTTGGGTGTAGTCCTGTCTTCCCAAAGAACATAAGGAAGTTCTTTAGCCCATTTTCCCTTCTTCGATCCTAGCTTCTTCTAAAGATTGTTGATGATGATCTTGTTGCTAGACTCTTCTTGACATTGGCTTGAGGATGAACCGGAGTGGAAGTAATCATTTTGATGCCCCAACTGTCACAAAAGTTAGTGGTTCTATTCCCGATAAACTGGGAACCATTGTCACATACAATTTCAGCAGGAATACCAAATCTAGTTATAATATTTCGTTTAATAAAATATATTACTTCCCTTTCTCGGATTTGTACAAATGCTTCTGCTTCAATCCATTTAGAGAAGTAGTTAGTCATAGCAAGCATAAAGACCTTTCCACCGGGTGCTTTTGGTAGCTTGCCCACAATATCCATACCCCATTTCATGAAGGGCCATGAAGAGGATATAGGATACAGAGGCTCCGCCGGCTGGTAAAGGATGTTCGCGTGTCTTTGGCAAGCATCACATATCCTTGAATACTCCACTGCATCCTTCTTCATTGTTGGCCAGAAGTATCCAGTTCTGAGTATCCTGGAAAATAACACTCTTCCACCTGTGTGATTGCCGCAATCTCCTTCGTGAAAATCCTTGAGTACTTCTTGGATCTCAGGATCCTCAATGCATCTCAAATATGGACCTGCAAGAGATTTTCTATATACCATATCATTTAACAAGATATATTGGGATACCTTGAGTTTGAAGGACTTGGGATTTTCTGTGGTTGGAATTTCTTGATAGGATGGATCCATGATCCTTTGTTATTTGAGGATAAAGGATCCCAGAGCACGATTTCTTTGTCATTTGTTATCTCTCCAACTTCCTGTTCTCCTATTTTGGTTTCAAACCGAACTTTCAAATCGTAAAAACATCGTATTCATGTTCTAATCCGCGTTTTTGACCAAAAATCAATATTATTTCTGCTTTGTAGACATGTTTAACATCAAAACATGATTTTACTTGATTTTTATGGTTTTTGAATGATTTAACATGTTTAAAAGTAATCAAAACCTAATTTTCCATGTTTAAACCTTAGTAATCAAGCTTGAAATTAATGAGAATTAAAGTGTTTTACCTCAAAAGTTTGGCAGAAAGTTGACGATGGCCAGTAGAAAATGAAACTTCTTGAGTTAATTTTTCAAAATATCTAAGTTAGTATATTATATAAAAGGTACTGGAAAAGGGTTGGAAAACCCCCTTTTGCGGCCGCCATATATAAAGGCCCATTGGGCCTCCATTTTGGCCCAATGGTGCCTCGGTATTCGTGCCACGAATTAACGTCAGTCCAAAATTTAATTTGGGTCCGGTTTTTCGCAAGAAAATTAATTCAGGTGCGAGAAATAGCGCGAAAACGGTCGTTTTTCGACTCATTTTTACAAAATAAGAAAAACGTACTAACTCGTTTTAAAAATCCAAAATATTTTCAGGGATTGTTTAGAACATGTCATATAAGTTTTTTATAAATCTTTTTCGGCTTAACGGATGCTACAATGCTCGTTTTAATGTTAACGATTGCGTTTAAACTTTTAGCGTAACAATAAGCGAAACCTTTTTCGTTTAAATGGTTTTAAACGTACTAGGGCCTAAATATCAATATGTTAGCCTCTATAATATATATATATATATATATATATATATATATATATAACTCGTATATGAACCCTCAGTATATATACGGGTCATAACCAGTATTGGTCGGTTACTCGTTTAAGCACTACGAATTAACTGATTAATCGTTTACTCGCTACGTAATAAAAAAGGTATACCTCGTTTTGTCACGAATGTCACATCTTTTCAATTTCTTATTTTTAATTTAAGGATAATGTATTTTTAACGATTTGTTTCTTCCAAGTTTTAAGTAATAATGCAGGATTCTAATAATATTTTTGATGATCAAGAGGTTGGTCACCTCTCCTTTACATTTAAGGTATTTTACTGTTTCTCTTGGCCTAGCCCACGATTGGGTATGACCCCCGATGGTCATATCCCCTAAGGTTTAAAGGTTTTTACCTTTCTTATAAATTAAAGTTTCTACACTCTCGCCTGGAGCGCACGCTATCTAACGTATAGTCCGGGGCAGCGGGACCAGTACACATTTAGTAGCTGACAATTTCGTTGTTTTCGGCTATATGGAGGATCCTACGATTTATGGTAGATGTACCATACCACCGGTTTATAACATTTTTATGTTATCTCACGTTTGGGCTAAATTCCAATTTGGGCGAGTCCCCAGTTGACATCCGTATCTTTGGGCAAGTCCCTAGTTTTGGACTAGTCCCCAGTTTTGGGTTTGTCCCCAGTTTGGGCTTGTCCCCAGTTGCACTGGCTTGTCCCCAGTTTATTGTTTGGGCTTGTCCCCAGCTTAATGGGTGTTATCCCAGATAACATTATAAGTTATTTGCAACAGATTTTCTAAGTTTATTACGAAGATCAAGTCTTATGGATTCAAAATCCTTAAATTACTTCTGCAAGGATCACATAAGAACTTGCACTTATGGTAACTAAGATCCACTTAGACCTTGCGGTACAATTCCTACTTGTAACCTCGTATCGATTTAGCTAAAATGATTATAAATATTTTTGTTTAAAGATTTGACATTTTTGAATTACCCGTCTAAGGATATTCTATCCTAAAATTTTGTTTTTAAGGATATTCTATCTTAAAATCTTTTTGAGAATACTCTATCCTGAACATTTCTTTCAATCAAGAATAATTTTTAAAATTTATAATAAAGCTAAGTCTATATAAAACAAACTTTCACAATAACAAACGGATAGTTAAAAGTTTTATATTAATAAACATAAGTCACTTGGACTTATCCAAAATCCTTAACCCGGATTTCACCATGCAAAAGACGGACCATCCACCCGGGTTAGGTAAGTAGTACTAATTGTTCATATGTGAAGGAAAATAAAGAACAGGGGCGCCAAAGGCTTCATCCCCACAAACAGAGGATCCATCCACCTTCGATACCCCTGAGAATTGTCTTGAGGATCAGTGATACTTAAATCCTAATTACTATTGTCTGTTACAACCAAGTTATCCATAAAAAACATTAACATAAAAAAATGGGCTCGGGCCTTGTCTTCAATATCCTTCATCGCCCATTCAAGCTGCATCCTCACCTTCCGCAGCACCCGCTCCTTCACCGGCTTTAGCCACATCCTTGACTCTGCTAGTCCCAGCTTCGTTATCCTCAGCCGTCTCCATGTCCTCATCGCCACCAAGAGCCGCCAGATTAGTCTTCCACTTCTGCACATTCCAGGTCGCCTTATCGAAAGCAGGATCACCGGCCTCCATCGCCATCTTAATCCTTGCTTGCAGCACCGACCTGGCTGCCCCATCTTAGCCTCTTTTGTCGCCTGCTTGACTTCCTCTTGGCACTGGGCATCTGCTGTGGATACCTGATTCTCTAGCTGCCTCTTGAGCTGGGCTAAGGCGTTATCCTTGTTGACCACCGCATTCCCTAACCCGGACAGCTTATCACTCATTTGGCTCACAATCTTTTCATAATGCTCTTTGAAAGCATTCATAGCCTGTAACCAACCATTAAGAAAGGATTAGAAGGATATTGGATCCTTAAATTCAAAATAGCAGGATACAGGATACTTATAGTGAGGACTAGGTCATAGTGGGTTTCGAAATCAGAGGACCTCTTTCTCTTGGAAGCAGCTGACTGGGCTCTGGTAGTTGTAGTCTTAGGCTCGGAACTAGTTGCTGCCTTCATATCTTCTTTCTTGATGTCTTGAGGAGTGATTATACTATCGATGTCTTCCAAGGAGAACTTGCTAGCGGATTTCTGAGACTTCTTGCCGCCTACAAAAACTAAGTTAATGGATAAGTATTCTATCTAATCTTATTTACTTTGAAATTATTATACTAAACTTATTTGACATATTGGAATCTGAGGAGATCTCACAAAAAGCTTCGATGAAACGGGCTTGGAAAGTTCTGACCTCGGTATTCAGTGCAAGGAACCGTTTTGTTTTCTCTTCTGTACCAAGTAACTTGGCCAAGGAAGCAAAGTTCTCAACTGCAAATAAAAAGAAGAATCAAAGTTAAGTTAATCATTAAGGATCCTATCGTTATTAAGGATCCAGGATCCTACCCTTTCTGATCCATTAATGTCAATTTTCCAAAGACAATGGATCAATTCTGCCAAATTCCAAACTCCAAGGTCTAAAATGAAAATTCTAGTTTCTTGACCCATCGCGATATGCGATGGATCAGAAAAGAACCCATCGCGTATCGCGATGGGTTGTCTGACAACTTTATCCATGGTATGCCACGTGGCCACACGTGGCATGACGTTCGCCACGTGGCCACACGTGGCACACCGTTCGCCACTTGTCAACACGTGGCAGAACGCCTGCCACGTGGCAGGTCTACGTGGTGACTGGCCAAGCCTACGTCACGATACGCGACGGGCAAGCCAAGAAACCATCGCGTATCGCGATGGGCCTCTGATTTTTCTTATAAATAGAGGGCTACGGGTTTGATCACTTCACACCACAACTTCACACACATTACTCTCTCTCTAGCATCTCTCTGAACTCAAGAAACATACCATCGATCCACCGCAATAAACGTGCCCTCGATTCCTCGTTTTCCGTGCCTATTCCTCGAGTTTCGTGTCACCACCGGACGATGTTTAAAGAAGGTGATACCATCCCGACATCTCGACGATCCCTTTCAAGAAGTGTTGGTGCCTCGTAAAGCGTACCAAGGAGAGGGGAAGTATCGTCAAAAAGAAAGTGACAAAGGAAAGAGTGTTGATCGAAAGATAAGGAATTCAAGCAGCGACGAAGTGCTGCTCAAGTGTATAGGGTTTGTAAGCCGACAAAGGTAGGCATAATGCCCGAATAAAATAATAATAAAATATTATAAAAGGCTTAAAACCATAAGTCGAGGTTATACTCATACCTCGATAAAATAAAAGAAATATATAACAAAGAAAAAGAAAAGAAAGAAATATAAATGTGTATATATATATATATATATATATATATATGTGATTATATAATTCTTTGTTATAGGAATATTATTTAAACAATAAATAACTATTCTTAAATAATAACGAAAAGAAAATAATACATTTCTTAGAGAAGAAGAAAACATATGGTTTTATAAATAAACTAAAGGTTTATAATATTACTTTTTAACTATGGTTTTAAAGTAAAAGAGATTTTTGAACTAAAAGTTCATAGAGGTAAAGAATATAAAACAAGTCTAAAGGTCTTAAGCCGGATTTTTATATCCGACTAACAAAAGGTTATACTCGTACTATAGGTGCGAGATAGCAAGGGAAAGACCCTCGGACGGTGTTTGAAGCCGGTCCAAATTGAAAAGGTTAATACGCCCCAAACTTTTAAACATGTTTTCAAACGAGTCAACATGTTATATGAAAAAGGTTTACATGAGACTATGTGTCTCTAAAACATTTATAAACAAGAGTAAAAGCCTATCCCTCAGGCTGTCGTGTACGTTTGTAGGTAATCAGGATTAAGGCTTGAAGAATGAAGTGCTTAAAGAATCCGATGGCTCGGATGTTTTTGTAAAACTTAAATTATTAATTAATGGTGGTTTTGTATAACTATAAACAATTAAACTTATATGAGACATTCGTCTCATCTTTTGTGTTGTAAATATTTATAACTTTAAATCCACATGTTTTATAAAAGTCTTCCGCATTAACCCGCAACTTTGATTTATTTACAATTGTGGTACCAACTGATGGTCGCACTCCTAAGACTAAGATGGGGGTGTGACAGGTTGGTATCAGAGCCATCGATCTTAGCAAATTAGGTATTACAAGATAATACTTAAGCTTCGATCTAAGCATAGGAAAAATATTTTCTATTACTTGTTTATTTGAATAGGGATAAGATAGGTTGGTAACATTTTCTTTCCCTCCTCATTCTAAACCACCCAACTTAGATGTCTTTCAAGAAATTAATTGAGAGTTATGAACGTGAAGTAAAAAGAGCCGGAATCTATTACTCATTTCCAAAAGACAATATGAGTGAGGACTATTATGAAGCATTCTTCAATCCCGACGTAGAGCATAATCTAACCAAACCATTTCAGTATCCCGGCACAGAACAAAGTTCAATTAGCCTTCCCGATAACACTCCAAGTCAAGCATATCAAGCACCTCGACACTCAAGCTACCATCCGTCAAGCTTACCCATGTATCAACCATCCGAAGTCCCAATGTATCATCCTTCCGAGGTTCCTACCTATCAACCATCTGAATTCTCGTCGTACTATCCATCTAGTGTTTCGACATACCGACCACCGAATCCTCACCCTTCGTATGCTTTCCTTTCCAATCAACCAATCAAGGAAGAACCAAAAGATCTCCCTCATCAGATTGGATGCAGTGTCACTCAAATCAGTGAAGATGGCATACTGGAACTTCTACCATGGATTCTGCCAACTCACTTCTCAACAAAGAAGGACCATCTCGCAAGCCCAAAATGAGGGTAATGATGTCGTACGAGAACTTTCGTATGTCCGCAATATCAAAAGAGACTGCCCAATTTATGGAAGAAGAGGACCCGGAAGAAGAAGATCCGAAAGAAGAAGAAACGGAAGAAGATCCAGAGGAGGAATACCCCGACAATCAGAATGAAGTAACAACGCCGATGGAAGAACCATACTCTCATCAAAACCCAAGTTATGGTTCTGTTGGACCCTTCATGCAATTTCTCTAGGAACTCAAATGCAAAGCATCATCAAGCTTCCCTCCGTATCAAGGCAAGATCCCATCAATTGAAGATCAAGGGAATGAAATCCGGGAACAGAACGAGGCTGTAGAAGCTTTCTTCAATTACCAATCCGATGTGACTGCATCACCATATCCGGACCCGAAGAACCATTTCAACGTAGTTATGATGGGGTACCGTGATCCGCCACCCCGCTACGGATATCCAAACGAAATCCCTTAAGTCACAGGAGGAGCATCTAGATCGAGGTTTGCATGAAACGAATGAATTGAGAAAGAAGATAGATATGGATGGGAAGAAAAAGAAGAAGATAGGAGAGACGCTTCTTCGAAAATGCAATAAGTTGACCAAGGTGGTGAGAAAGTTTATGAATGATCGAAGATGAGAGATGTGATGAAAGTATGTGTGATATGTGTATGTGTGAACATAGTCTCTATATAATGTGAAATAGTATGTGTAATAAGAATAAGTATATATGTATATCAAGTAAACGATATACATATGAAAGTTGTAAAAATAAATATATATATCATGTTATGATATATATATATATATATATATATATATATATATAATGTGAAACAAATGAAATATGTGTTCTAAGAAAAGAATTTGTTTAATTTCATAGTTAAAGAAAAGACTGAAAATAAAAAGATAATGTCTCAATCAAGTAATAATCATGAGGCTTCTCGAAAAAAAAGGCCAAAGGAAAAGAGAAAGAGAAAGAACATGAAAAAGAACAGAATGAGAAAATTCCAAATAAATATATGAATCAAATACAAAAAATGATAAAAGATGCGGTTAGAGAAGAATCCGAGGATAGATCTCAATCTAGGAAATCTAGAAAATCACAATCTGTTGAACCCACTCAAAAATCTGTCTCTTAACCTCATCCTAGAACTTCTCATGTGGAAGAAACTGTTCATGAGTCAAACGCCGATGGAGTAGTTAGACAAGAATTCAAAAGGATGAAGATTGGAGGGTGTTCATTTAAGGACTTTAAGTACTTTAGGAAGAAAGAGTTTTATGGCGATAAAGGAGCCATTACGACTGTGAGATGGCTTGAGTAGATGGAATCAATAGTAATAATAAGTAAATGTTCTGATCAAGAGAAGATTCAATATTCAGTTCAAATGTTTAGAGGCGAAGCACTAAAGTGGTGGAACACGATGATCATGAGCAAAGGATGACAAGTGATGTACGATCTGTCCTGGGAAGAATATAATAGGATGCTACTGACGAAGTTTTGTCCGATGCACGAGACCGACCAAATCCAAACGAAATTTCTCAATCATAAAGTTATCGGAACTAATCTTCGCGAGTATAATACAAAATTCCATGAGTACTGTCGCCTGGTTCCCCGGTTGGTTACCCTAGAGTCCAGAAAAGTGACACGTTATATATGGGGATTACCGCGAGAAATTCGCGACATGGTGAGGTCTCACTTTCCACAAACCACCGACTCCGTGATGGAATTGGCTGGATATTTGATGTGAGGAATGATCTGCAGCAAGTAGGAGGACAAGAAAGCCGTAACAACGCACGACTCAAGAAGACTGGAAGGAAGCAATCGATTCAAGGGCAAGGGCGTAAATCAACAAACTAGGTTCAACTCAAATGCTACGCCATGCAAAACATGTAAAAGATATCACAAAGGTCGATGCAATTACGCTCCATCTTCCACAACCAAAGTCTGTGAATCATGTCATAGACCCAGTCACGCTACGTCCGATTGTTGGAAGAAAAAGATGACTTGCTACAATTGCAAGGAGTTGGGGCATCTTAGGTTTGAATGCCCTAAAAACAAACCCGCAACTGGTGGTGCGGGTGGAAGTGGTCAAAAGAATGAGCCCAGGAAGGGCAATGCAAGAGTCTTCATTCTAGACACTAAGAAAGTGGCCGATATGCCGGAAACCATCACCGGTACGTTCCTAGTTAACAATACATATGCTAGAGTCTTGTTTGATTCAAGTGCCAATTTAAGTTTTATAGATTATAACTTCTGTAGTCTATTAAACGAACCTTTAATCAAACTTAATAAAACTCTAAGCGTCGAGACCGCTAGTGGTGAAATTGTTAAAATATCCAAAGCTCTAGAAAACGGAAGAATCCTATTAGCTGGTTATGTTTTTCCTATTCAGTTGTTGCCTATGACTCTTGCTGCTTTTGATATTGTATTGGGTATGGATTGGTTATCCAACAACCATGCTCGTATCCTTTACAATAGCAAGACTGTTGAACTTCATGCCCCTGATAAACGAACCATTCTAATTAAAGGGGATAAAGACGTTGGTCAAGTTCGTCTAATTTCCATGATGAGAGCTAACAAATGTTTAAATCAAGGATGCTTAGCATTCATGGCCTACGTCACTGAAGAATCTAAACCCAAAGAAATTAAAGACGTTCCTATCCTTTCCGAATTTGCTGATGTCTATCCTGACGAACTTCCTTGAATCCCTCCTAATCGTGAAGTAGAGTTTAGGATCGATCTTATTCCTGGTACTGCTCCGATCGCAAAGGCACCGTATCGTTTAGCGCCCACTGAGATGAAGGAACTAAAGAAACAACTCGACGAACTTCTCGAAAAAGGCTTTATACAGCCAAGTTCATCACCATGGGGAGCGCCAATTCTTTTCGTCAAGAAGAAAGATGGATCAATGCGCATGTGCATCGATTACCGAGCTCTCAATAAAGTCACAATCAAGAACCGTTATCCACTTCCCCGAATCGATGAACTCCTTGACCAACTCCAAGGCACAAGCTTCTTTTCCAAAACCGATCTTCGTTTCGGTTATCACCAACTCAATGTTCAGTCCGAAGATATTCCGAAAACCGCATTCCGAACAAGGTATGGACATTATGAGTTCACGGTTATAACTAATGCTCTAGCCGCATTTATGGATATGATGAATCGAATCCGCAAACCTTACTTAGATAGATTTGTTATCGTATTCATCGACGGCATACTTATTTATTCTAAGTCAAAGGTTGATCATGAAATACACCTCCGAACCTTACATGAAATACTAAGGACCGAGAAGTTGTACGCCAAGTTCTCGAAATGTGAATTCTGGCTTCCCGAAGTAAAATTTCTAACGTAAACGGTATTCAAGTCAATCCTGCTAAGATTGAAGCTATTTTTAAGTGGGAGATCCCAAAGTCGCCAACCAAGATTCGAAGTTTCTTAGGTTTGGCCAGCTATTACCGAAGGTTCATTGAAAACTTTTCTCGCATAGCCGTTCCTCTAACCTTGTTAACCCGAAAGAATATCAAGTATGAATGGGGAACTAAACAACAAAAAGTATTCGATATACTTAAACAAAAACTCACCCAAGCGCCTATACTGGCCTTGCCAGAAGGTACTGAGGATTTTGTTGTCTTTAGTGACGCATCTCATTCTGGTTTGGGATGTGTATTAATGCAACGCAAGAAAGTAATCGCTTATGCTTCTCGTCAGCTCAAAGTACACGAAAAGAACTACACAACTCACGATCTAGAGTTAGGCGCCATAATCTTTGCATTAAAGATATGGAGGCAGTATCTCTAAGGAGTCAAGTTTGCCGTGTACACCGATCATAAAAGTTTGAAACACGTATTCGAGCAAAAAGAATTAAACATGCGTCAAAGGCGCTGGATGGAAACATTAAATGATTACGACTGTGAAATTTTCTATCATGAAGGGAAGGCCAACGTTGTGGCCGATGCCCTAAGTCGTAAAGAACCCGAAAAGCCGAAAAGAGTCTTAGCGTTAATATTAGAACTTCAAATTGACCGTATCGAACAAATCAAATCCGCTCAAACCCAAGCGATCAACGAAAACAAGATCTCCGACGAAAAACGTAACGGCACCATTGACTCGCTAGTCAAAGGTGATGATGGTATCCTTAGAATGGGAAACCGGATTTGGGTACCAATCGTTGGGAACTTGCGTGAGAAAATTTTGAACGAAGCTCATAAGTCCAAGTATATGATGCACCCCGGTAGTGACAAAATGTATCAAAATCTCAAACCAAACTACTGGTGGAATGGGATGAAAAAGGACATCGTTTCGCATGTTGCGAAATGCTTAACTTGTTTAAAAGTCAAGTCTGAACACCAAAAGCCTTCAGGATTGCTCCAGCAACCCAAACTTCCCGTATGAAAGTGAGAGTTAATAACAATGGATTTCATTACAAAACTCCCAAAAACGACTCGAAATCATAATGCTATATATGTCATTGTGGATCGATTGACAAAGTCCGCACACTTCATATCCATTAATGAGTCGTACTCAATGAATAAATTAGTGCGTATTTATGTAAACAACATCATTGCTTTGCATGGAGTATCGTTATCTATAATCTCTAATCGAGACAGCCACTTTACGTCTCACTTTTGGAAAAGCTTCCAACAAGCACTTGGTACAAAGTTAAACCTTAGCACGGCCTATCATCCTCAAACCGATGGGCAAAGCAAAATGACGATTCAAACGTTGGAAGATATGCTCCGCGCTTGTGTGATAGACTTAGGTGGAAGTTGGGATGACCACTTACCCCTAACGGAATTCTCGTACAACAATAGTTATCACACTAGTATTCAAGCCGCACCATTAGAGGCATTATATGGTCGAAAATGTAGAACGCCCGTGTATTGGTCTAAAACCGGAGATAATCAATTGTCTAGACCCGAAATAGTCCAAGAAACCACCGACAAAGTTCTACAAATCAGCGAACGACTTCAGATAGCACGTGAGCGCCAAAAGAGTTAAGTCGATGTTAGTCGTAAGCCGTTAGAATTCAATGTTGGTGACAAAGTTCTTTTGAAAGTCTCGCCATGGAAAGGCGTAGTTCGCTTCAGCAAGAAAGGAAAGCTAAGTCCTCGATTCGTTGGACCCTTCGAGGTACTTGAACGAATTGGTACTGTTGCATACCACTTGCGACTACCCGAGGAAATGCAAGGGATACATGATGTATTCCATGTCTCGAATCTGCGTAAATGTTTAGCCGATGAATCTCTTTTAATGTCATTAAAAGACGTAGAAATGAACGGGAATTTAAAATTCATCGAAAAACCAATTCAAATAGAAGATTCGAAACAAAAAAATTAAAAAGACTAACGTTGAAAATCATGAAAGTTAAATGGGACTCACAAAGAAGGCCCGAGTATACATGGGAACTCGAATCCGAAATGAAGAAGAAATACCCCCACTTATTCTAACAAAGCAATCTCGAGGACGAGATTCATTTCAAGGTGGGGAGGATGTAACATCACGAAAATTTCGAGTCAATAATGTCAAGTTTTCCAAAGACAATGGATCAATTCTGCCAAATTCCAAACTCCAAGGTCAAAAATGAAAATTCTGGTGTACTGACCCATCACGATACGCGATGGATTAGAAGGGAACCCATTGCGTATCGCGATGGTTTGTCTGACAACTTTATACGTGGTATGCCACGTGGCCACACGTGGCATGACGTTCGCCACGTGTCCCGCCACGAGGCCACACGTGGCACACCGTTCGCCACGTGTCAACACGTGGCACAACGCCTGCCACGTGGCGACACGTGGCAGGTCTACGTGGTGACTGGCCAAGCCTACGTCGCGATACGCGACGGGCAAGCCAAGAGGCCATCGCGTATCGCGATGGGCCTCTGATTTTGTTTATAAATAGAGGGCTACGGGTTTGATCACTCCACACCACAATTTCACACACATTACTCTCTCTCTAGCATCTCTCTAAACTCAAGAAACATACCATCGATCCACCTCGATAAGCGTGCCCTCGATTCCTCGTTTTCCACTCCAATTCCTCGATTTTTGTGTCACCACCCGAAGATGTTTAAAGAAGGTGATACCATCCCGACATCTCGACGATCCTTTTCAAGAAGTGTTGGTGCCTCGTAAAGCGTACCAAGGAGAGGGGAAGTATCGTCAAAAAGAAAGTGACAAAGGAAAGAGTGTTGATCGAAAGATAAGGAATTCAAGCAGCGACGAAGTGCTGCTCAAGTGTATAGGGTTTGTAAGCCGACAAAGGTAGGCATAATGCCTGAATAAAATAATAATAAAATATTATAAAAGGCTTAAAACCATAAGTCGAGGTTATACTCGATACCTCGATAAAATAAAAGATATATATAACAAAGAAAAAGAAAAGAAAGAAATATAAATGTATATAGATGTGTGATTATATAATTCTTTGTTATAGAAATATTATTTAAGCAATAAATAACTATTCTTAAATAATAAATAAAAGAAAAGAATATATTTCTTAGAGAAGAAGAAAACGTATGGTTTTATAAATAAACTAAAGGTTTATAATATTACTTTTTAACTAAGGTTTTAAAGTAAAAGAGATTTTTGAACTAAAGGTTCATAGAGGTAAAGATTATAAAACAAGACTAAAGGTCTTAAGCCGGATTTTTATATCCGGCTAACAAAAGGTTATACTCGTACTATAGGTGCGAGATAGTATGGGAAAGACCTTCGTACGGTGTTTGAAGCCGATCCAAATTGAAAAGGTGAATACGCCCCAAACTTTTAAACTTAAATTCAAACGAGTCAACATGTCATATGAAAATGGTTTACATGAGACTATGTGTCGCTAAAACATTTATAAACAAGAGTAAAAGCCTATCCCTCAGGCTGTCGTGTACGTTTTTCTGGATACTTACATATCGTGTGCGCATCGCACCACACCTGGTCGTAGTACGCATTCCTGTGTATACGAATGGTATTTAACTAAGTCGAACGCTGTGGTGTTTGCTGGGATACTTAGGTAGAGACTTGAGTTTGTAAATTGTATTATAACTTTATTATTCTTAAGCCAAGATGGGTCGAGGCTTGCGTAACCCTCGAGGGGTGATAAAGTAAAAGAAAATATTTTAAGCGTCAATATATTCACCAGCATTCGTTGCTGACGTATTTTCTAACATTTTGCATATAATCAGGATTAAGGCTCGAAGAACGAAGTGCTTAAAGAATCCGATGGCTCGGATGTTTTTGTTAAACTTAAATTATTAATTAATGGTGGTTTTGTAAAACTATAAACAAGTAAACTTATATGAGACATTCGTCTCATCTTTTGTGTTGTAAATATTTATAACTTTAAATCCACATGTTTTATAAAAGGGGAAAATTCCCAAAATGATCCAAATGAGGATAGAGAAAAAAAATCCTAACTATATCAAGATTCCCAAAACAACCCTTAAAATATGTACTGAGAGGACGCATTGGGAAAATAAACGACGATAATTTTTAACTAGACAAAATGTGACACGTGTAAAGGTACAGACACACCATACGAGATTTTTAAAAATTTCGTCTGGTCCGACCATTTTTTTAAGTTAATTAACTTTTTAAAAAAACGTCTCTCCAAACGGTTTTTTTTATGTTTCTCGTCTGGTCCGACCATATTAATTTTTTCTTGATATTTGAACTTTTTTAATTTCGTCTTGATAGACGCATTTTAATTGAATTTCGTCTTCCAAGTTCATATTCCAAAGTTTCTTATTTGGCGGTTATAAAAGTTTAAATATCGTCTGGACCGATAGTATTTTTCGTATTCCGTCTTGACCGACAATGTCTTTTATTATTCCGTCTAATCCGACGGTATTTTTAATTATGTTTTTGGTAGACCCCTCTTTACTAAATTAAACTATCGACTCTTCAAGTATTATTGATTCATCTTCATCTTCTTCCTTTTTATCTTCATCCAAATGAAAACTGCTCACCTCAACAGATGCGGGTTCCGGACGTATTTTTTCAGCCTTCACAAACTCTCGAAGAGGCCCGGACGAATCATTTTCGAGTAGGGTACGGTATTGAACAATGTATTCATCTCCAAACGTGGAAATTATGTTACCGCCGTAGTACGTTCCCAAAAATCCAGGACCCAAATCCGCAACCTCGACTCGATCTCCTCTCTTATACTTCATTTCGCTAAAGGGTACTTATGATTTTCAATGATCGGAGTTATAGATATAAGAAGATATAGATAGGAGAATAAAAGAGATTTGAACTCACAAGATAAGAAAATTTGGAATATGAACTTGGAAGACGAAATTCAATTAAAATGCGTCTACCAAGACGAAATTAAAAAACTCAAATATCAAGAAAAAATTAATATGGTCGGACCATACGAGAAACATAAAAAACCGTCTGGAGAGACGGTTTTTTAAAGAGTTAATTAACTTAAAAATATGGTCGGACCAGACGAGATTTTTTACCTTTACACGTGTCACATTTTGACTGGTTAAAAAATATCATCGCTTATTTTCCCAATGCGTCTTCTCAGTACATATTTTAAGGGTTGTTTTGGGAATCCTAATATAGTTAGAATTTTTTTTCTCTCTCCTCATTTGGATCATTTTGGGAATTTTCCCTTTATAAAAGTCTTCCGCATTAACCCACAACTCTAATTTATTTACAATTGTGGTACCAACTAAGGGTCGCACTCCTAGGCCTATGATGGGGGTGTGACATAAGTATACGTATACATTCTTTTCACCCCAAAAGTTCGTTAACAAGTTTAGAAGGTGGGGTCATGAAACTCACCTTAGCGTAGTTCAAGTTGGTAATACGTGTAAGTAAGTAATTAATGTGTCTCGATTATAACTTGAATCCTATTACCGGTATCGTACCGCTAATCCTAGTATAGTGTTTAAGCAAAATTGGGCTGTATAACTAGTCTGAGTATTGCTGTTAAGCCCAGAACATGACCATAGTCTTAGATTGTGACGTTGTATACTATGAAATGTTTAAAATCAGACTTGGCTCAGTTTCACTGTTTTCCGTGCCTGGCCAAGTTGATCGTTTATGCGTTTCGGGATCAGGTAAGATCACACAAACTTAAGTAGACATATTTATTGATAAAATGATTCGATTTATGAAAGAATTTTGAAGTTTCGGTATCTGGATTGATCGCAGGGTTCGTTTCCGTTTTCACACGGGTTTGATTGCACAAAACGCGTACAATACACCAGAATTGTCCAAAAATCTCGTAAAAAGTTTGTTTTTATCAAATTTATCCAAAACTATGATATTTGACCACTTTTGATATTTTGACATACCAGTCCGTTCGTTAAACACAAAACTGGCGGTTTCGTTAAAACAGATATAGTTTAAATCTTTGATTAATCATAACTAATTATGCACTTATATATAAATTAGGAAACTTTTTGTAAAAATAAATTAAATTATTTATAATTTATAAAAATAATTTCAGAATTTTTATGATTAATTACTTATTTATAAAATTCGTTTAATGTGTTATAATTAAGTAATAAATAGCCCGTTTATAATAAACGACATCCGAAAAATCCGATAATTTTTCCAAGTGGTCACAATACCATGAAATAGCTCCCTCAAAATCTCCAGAATCTAAATCTTTGGCCAGAATGCCTTTTTGCGTGTTTTCCGGTTGTTAAAACTCGATTAAAACACAATTGCACAAAAACTACTTAGACATCTCAAAATTTCCCCAAATGTTTCCAGTGATCTTACCATATCATTTAAGAGTCCTAATCCAAATTTCATAATTTTTCATGAAGTTTAACTATTTTTCCCAAATAAACGCTAATAAATGGTAATAAATTCGCCAAATATTCTCCGTTTATCTACAAAATAATCAAATTTGAACAGGGACTCTCTTATGTTATCCCTAATCTCCCTGTAAAATTTCATAACCTAAAAACAAGTACGTCACAATCGAAGCACAAACTGCCCCTAAACGAGTTAACCGGTAATACCTTATCGGTTTTCGGTTGATTTTGATGGTCTTAACGACTCTCCAGGTCTTGGGTCTTAACGACTCGCTATGTAATGAATAAGGTATACCTCGTTTTTTCACGAATGTCACAGCCATCATCAACCTAAAGTCTCCTGCAAATGCTAAAGATGTCCAAAGGCTGATAGGAAAAATAGTTGCTCTCAACAGTTTCATTTCTAGATCCTCCAAGAAGTGCAAAGATTTCTACGACATTCTTAGGAAAAATAAGAAGTTTGAGTGGACGGAAAAGCATGAGGCTGCACTCAAAGCCTTGAAGGATTACTTATCCTCAGATTCAGCTCTGATGAAGCATGTGGATGGAGAATCCTTATACCTGTACCTTGTTGTCTCAGGAAATGTTGTAAGTGCTGTCATTGTGAAGGATCATGAAGGCGAACAACATCCCGTTTATTATGTAAGTAAGAGTCTTTTAGATGCAGAAACCAGGTATTCTCATTTAGAAAAATTAATTCTTGCACTTATTATGGCTTCTACTAAATTAAGACATTATTTTGAGACTCATACTATTATATTGAGAACTAACTATCATGTTAAGAATGTTCTTAGAAAGCCAAAATTATCAGGTAGAATGGAAAAGTGGGTTGTGAAGCTGAGTGCGTATGATATTCAGTATGAGCCCAGAACAGCCATCAAGTCACAAGCACTCGCAGACTTTGTGGCTGATTTCAGTAGCGACATGTAGAAAGAAGCCGACTTGGAGGTTCAACAACTAGAAGAGACCAAGGATCCTTGGATACTCTTCACTGATGGAAATTCCAACGTAAGAGGAACAGGATTGGGTATCCTACTGAAATCGCCACATGGGACATATTACCCCAGTCTATAGCCTGTGAGTTCCAAGCAACGAACAATGAAGCAGAGTATTAAGCTTTGATCGCAGGTTTGCAATTAGCTAAATGCATGAGGATCAAGTATCTTCAAGTATATATAGATTCAATATTGATAGCTAACCAATTTAATGGCTCATATGCTGTTAAAGGAGAAAAACTAATCAAATATCTGGATGTTGTGAAGGAATTAGCAAAATCCTTTAAATATTTTAGCATTGTACAGGTACCAAGGGAAGAGAATGTTGGGGCAGATGCTTTTGCAAATTTAGCCTCGTCATTGAAGATTCTAGAAGACACGAAAATCCCAATCATTTATATACTCTCACCAGCAATATGAGAACAAGAAGTTGGGGAGATAACAACTGACAAACAAATCGTACTTTGGGATCCATCATCCTCAAACAACCAAGGATCCTAGAACCTCCCAATCAAAAAATACATTCAAACTAGAGAGATTCCAACCACGGAGAATCCTAAATCTTTCAAACTCAAGGTATCACAATATATTTTATTACATGATATGCTATACAGGAAATCTCTTGCAGCTCCATACTTGAGGTGCATCGAGGAACCTGAAATCCAAGAGGTGCTCAAAGACTTTCACGAAGGTGATTGTGGTAATCACACTAGAGGTAGAGCTCTGTTTTATAGGATTCTAAGAACGGCATACTTCTGGCCAACAATGAAGAGAGGCGCCATGGAATACTCAAAGAAATGTGATGCTTGTCAAAGGCATGCGAATATCATACACCAACCTGCAGAACCTATGTATCCTATATCCTCATCATGGCATTTCATGAAGTGGGGCATGGATATTGTGGGTAAATTACATAAGGCATCAGGAGGAAAAGTATTCATGCTTGCAATGACTAATTACTTTTCAAAGTGGATAGAAGCAGAAGCTTTTGTTCAAGTACGCGAAAAAAAGGTGATATCTTTCATTAAAAGAAATATTATTACTAGATTTGGTATCCCTTCAGAAATTATTTGTGACAATGGTTCCTAGTTTATCGGGAAAAGAACCACTAACTTTTGTGACAGCTAGGGCATCAAGATGATTACCTCTACTCTGGTACATCCTCAAGCTAATGATCAAGCGGAGTCTAGCAACAAGATAATCATCAACAACTTGAGAAAGAAACTAGGATCCAAGAAAGGAAAGTGGCCTGAAGAGCTACCTTATGTTCTTTGGGATGACAGGACAACACCCAAGAATGCAACATGCCAAACACCCTTCTCATTGGTGTTTGGATCAGAAGCAGTAATCCCTACAGAAATGGTGGTTCCTACAGCCAGAACAAGCATCCGTGATCCTAAGGTCAATGAAGAAATCCTTCTTGAAGAGTTGGATACTGTTGAAGAACTCAGAGACCTAGCCAAGATCAGAATGGCAGCATGTCAACAAAGGGTAGCTGGGGCATACAACAAAAACATAAGGATCAGAAGATTTCAAGAAGGAGATTTGGTTTTGAGGAAAGCCTTCCAAAACACAACCAATCCGGCAGATGGGAAGCTAGCACCCAAGTGGGAAGGTCCTTATCTGATCGAGTCGGAAGCAGGGAAGGAGGCATATCATTTGCTCACTATGGAAGGAAACAGGTTACCAAGAGCATGGAATGCTATCCACCTCAAGAAGTACTTTTTCTGACCAGGATCAAGTATCCTTTAAGGATCAAGTAGCCTTAAAGGATCAAGGATTCTTAAATTGGTAGTATCTATCCGATCACCTATTCTTTTCAAAATTCTTATTATTAATTCAAGGATAATATATTCCTAATGTTTAATTTTTCCAAGTTTTAAGTAACAATGCAGGGTTATAGTAATATGTTTGATGATCAAGAGGTTGGCCACCTCCCCTTTACATTTATGGTACTTTACTATTTCCCTTGGCCTAGCCCACGATTAGGTATGACCCCCGATGGTCATATCCTCCAAGGTTTAAAGGTTTTCACCTTTCTTATAAATTAGAGTTTCTACACTCTCGCCTGGAGCGCACGTTATCCAACATATAGTCTGGGGCAGCGGGATCAGTACACGTTTAGTGGCTGAAAATTTCATTGTCTTCGGCTATATGGAGGATCCTACGATTTATGGTAGACGTACCATACCACCGGTTTACAACATTTTCATGTTGTCTCACGTTTGGGCTAAATCCTGGTTTGGGCGAGTCCCCAGTTGGCATCCGTATCTTTGGACCAGTCCCCAGTTTGGGCTTGTCCCCAGTTTTGGGCTTGTCCCTAGTTTTGGGCTTGTCCCCAGTTCACGGGCTTGTCCCCAGATTACACGGGCTTGTCCCAAGTTGCACGGGCTAGTCCCCAGTTTATTTATGGGCTAATCCCCAATTTGATGGGTCTAACCCCAATTAATCTTATAAGTTGTTTGTAACAGATTTTCTAAGTCCAATTACGAGGATCAAAACTTGTGGATTCAAAATACTTAAGTTACTTCTGCAAGGATCATAGAAGGTTCATTACTTATGGTAACCTATGTCTAATTAAACCTTATGGTATGATTTCTACTTGTTAATTTACATTTATTTGTTTAAGGATTTTGTAAACCCTTTTTCTTAAGGATTTAAAATCTTTAAATTATTTTTACAAGGATATTCTATCCTAAAATTTTTACCTAAGATTATTTCTTGGAACTTTCAGTAAGGCTAAGGCTATGAAAGACAAATTTTCAAAATAACAAACAATAAACAAATAGTCAAAAGATTTCATTCATTAAGAAAAACTTGCTTGAAATTACCAAAAGCTAACCCGGACTTCACCATTTAAAACATGGACCATCCATTCGGGTTAAAGCAAGTTGTTACTAACCATTAAACTAAGTGCAGGAAAATAAAAGTCAGAGGTACCAAAGGCTTCATCCCCACAAACAGAGGATCCATCCACCTTCGATACCCACGAAAATTGTCTTGAGGATCACTGATCCTTAAACCCTAATTACTATTGTTTGTTACAACCGATTGCCATAAAAACATCAACATAAAAAAAATGGGCTCTAGCCTTGTCTTCAATATCCTTCATTGCCCAGTTAAGCAGCCTCCTCGCCTTCTGCTGCACCAACTCCTTCTTCAGTCTCCACCGCATCCATAACCCCGCTGATCCAGCTTCGTTCCCCTCTATCATCTCCACATCCTCTTCACCACCAAGAGCCGCCAGAGCAGTCTTCCACTTCTTCACGTCCCAGGTCGCCTTGTCAAAAGCAGGATCACCGGTTTCCGTCGCCATCTTGATCCTTGCCTGCAGCACCGACCTGGCAGCCCACATCTTTGCCTCCTCTATGGCCTGCTTCACCTCCTATTGGTGTTGGGCTTCTGCTGAGGATAGCTGATCCTCCAACTACTTTTTGTCCTTTGAATGCTGGACTAAGGCTTTATCCTTGGTAACCACAGCACTTCCCATCAAGGACAGCTTCTCACTCATCTGGTTCACAATCTTTTTATAGTGGTCTTTGCAAGCATTCACAGCCTGTAACCAACAGTTAAGTGAAGATTAGAAGGATGTTGGATCCTTATATTCAAAACAACATGGTACATGATGCTTACAGTGAGGATCACATCAAAGTGGGTTTCGGACTCGGAAGATCTCTTTCTCTTGGAAGCGGCTGACTTGGCTCTGGTAGTTGTAGTTTTTGGCTTGGAAGTGGTTGTTGCCTTCAAAGCCTCCTTCTTGATATTTTGAGGAGTAATCATGGTGTCGATGTCCTCCAAGGAGAATCTGCTGGCAGACTTCTGAGATTTTTTAGCACCTACAGAGATAAATTAACAGATAAGTATTTTATCTAATGTTATTTATTTCAAATTATTATATTAAATTTTACTTGACATGTTGGAGTCTGAGGAGATGTCACAAAAAGATTCGACAAATCGGGCTTGAAAAGTTCTAACCTCGGAATCTAGGGCAAGGAATTGTTTTTTTTTCTTCTGTTCCAGGTAGCTTGGCCAGGGAAGCAAAGTTCTCAACTGCAAATAATAAAAAAGAAAAGAGATTCAGAGTTAGATCGGTCATCACGGATCATGTCTTTGTTAAGGATTCAGGATCCTACCCTTTCTAACCCATTTTAAAGGTAAATCAGCCCCACCGGGTATGGAGTTGCGATTCACAAAGAAGACTTGATTCCTCCAAAAGGAATCGATCAAAGTTGCTTTAGAGATCGGATGGGGTTGTCGAGGTTTGGACTTCAGAACGAAACGACTTGGATCGTGAGTGGTTAGGGTATAAAGGTGAGACAATTCTGGAATGCCGAAGTCAATCTTCTTTTCTTCGATAATTCTATCAAGGGTACCAAGAACCCTCCAAATCATGGTCATAGCTTGGATATAAGATATGCCGGTGGTTTCGACTCTGCGTGAAAGGGGGAAAAGGATAAGTGTAGCCAATGAGAAAGGGACAAGCTGGAAAACACACCCAGGTTTGAGAATAAACATCACATCGAATGCCGATTCATAAGGTCGGAAAACGGTTTCCGGTGGAAACAGTGGTCGGAACTCAACGATCTCGGGGTCAGTGAACTTGCATATCTCTATAGAAGGATTGGCTATAAGGTTTTGGGATTGCATCTCCGTCAACCCGGAGTCGTCGGAGGACTGGTCGGACGGTTTAGAGGGAGGAGGAGAAGAAGAAGTGACAGACATGTTTATCAGAAAATTAAAAGAATAAAGAGAGAAGGAAGGATACCTGATGAACTGCCTGGATATGTGGTTAGAAAAGGATTCTAGGGATCGCATATATAGGTGGTTATGATTAATATCAAGGGTTTGATAATAAATATCTCTGGTGATTGTCTACTCATCTACTTTTTGCAGGGATTCAAATTTCAAAATGTCAGCTGTAAAGCATAAACACCCGCCATTTTGAGGGCAATTGTTAGAGTAGATAATTGTGATACTGAGGATATGTTATTCTTGATGACATATCTGGATCAATTATCCTACCAAAGGGCTCCGGAGCTGTGATAGGATCAAGGATCCTCAGCAATTTGTTAGTGCACGGTTTTGCGTCTAGAGTCTTTGTAATTATCATTAATATTTATTTGATATTTAAATGTAATATTTAATGTTAATTTTAGACTAATTCGTTATGTTTGAGTCTAGTTCGCTAGGAATGTTAGCGAACTAAGACTAGTTCGCTAAGGTTAAGTCTAGTTCGCTAGGGATGTTAGCGAACTAGGACATTATAATGTATTCCCTCCTGATTCGTTAGGGGATGTTAACGAATCAGGGGGTGGTTCGTTAAGTTAATTTATTTAACGAAGGGGATGCTGGTTCGCTAGGGGATGTTAGCGAACCAGATCGTCTTCTTTAAATAGTGAACCACTGTTCACTTGTAAGTGTCGAAGTTTTGAGATAACTAATATTATTCAGAAAAGTTTAAAGTTTATACTCTCTCTCAAGCTTCACGTTAAACTTATTTAATATATATACATACGTATAACACCGAATCAAGGTAGATTATGAGATAGATCTATAATATTATAACTGACAGATCTGAGATCTGTGTTAATCGTTATTGATTGTTGGTTATTGTTCAAGTACGGGATCAAACAAGTGGTATCAGAGCTTTCGGTGCTCTTTACGCTTGATTTGGTGTACTAATTGTTATTATTATTGAGTTTTCTGTTTGTGTTCGAGTTTGATTTAATTAGTTGTTGATTTGATTGAATTCTGGATGAATTAGATTGAATTTGTGATGGTTAAGGTTTTGATAAGATTCAATTGAGTAGAATTGGATTGTAGATTGGGTTTGTGATGTTTATTGTGTTTTCGGTTTAAGTCCGTAAACAGGGGATTGGTTTTGGTCAAAATTGGTTAGTGTATTGTGATAATCGGTTACGAGATGTGTTGAGTTGAATTCGCGTTGTGATTACGAGCATTTTGGTATATGACTTGTTATGTTTGGTTAAGAATTGAGTGAGTATTACAAATCTGGAATCGATAAGTTTCTGGGTTTGATCTGGGTTTGATCTTCATAAATCTGGAAAAACACGTTGAAGGTTTGAAGATATGAAGATGAATGCGATTCGCTATAAAGATCCAGGCGATTCGTTATGTTTTTAACTTGATTCGCTATCAGTTCGCTAACTGATTCGTGTGAGTTAATCAATTCGTGTCATCTAGTTTGTTAACTAGATAACCGATTCGTTTGACACGTGTTTGTCTTGGAATTTGTGCTCTAACAACTTTTTGCCACGTGGCAGAAAGGAATCAAGTTTGTTACAAACGGTTGTAACAACCTGATTCGTTATAGTATAATTCGCTATAGTGTTGATTCGTTATCAACTATAGCTGATTCGTTAGCTTATTCACTAAGTTTATTTTGGCGATTCGTTACTGATTATTATTTGATTCGTTGAACTGATTCTTTATAATTCGTTTGATTAATTCGTTATAAGTTGACTTGGTCAATTCGTTTGATCAATTCATTAAGTTTACTTGGTCAATTCGTTTGGTCAATTCGTTAAGTTGACTTGTTATTTCGTTAAACCTTCATCACATTCGTTATCTGTTTCGCCATTTGGGTGATTCGTTAACTTTATTTGTGATTTGTTAAGTTGACTCGTTAAGTTGACTTTTGATTCGTTAAGATACTCCATTTTTGATCAGTCTTAACTTCGTTAAGGATTGATTCGCTACAACTGTTCACAGTTCGTTACAACTGTTCACAGTTCGCTACAACTGTTCACAGTTCGCTACTGCTGTTCACTGATTCGTTAAGATATTTTATTATTTGATTAATTTTCAAAGATGGCTGGTATGTATGCATTGGCGTCTCAAAATATGTTGATGCAACAAATGTTGCAACTTGATACCGAGATAGGTTCACATTCTAAATGTCCAAGATTGATGAAGTTCAGTGACTTTGCCAAATGGGAACCTCGGTTTCGTGCACATTTGGGTTCGGTTCATCCTGACTGCTCATATTGTCTTGATGAGGTATATGTTGCACCAATGATTGGTGATGATACTATTGGGTATACACCTAAAGCTGTCTCTCAATACTCACAAGAAGAGAAGAAAGCTTTAGAAATCGAGATAAAGGCATATTCTACTTTGACTATGGCTTTACCAGAGAATATTTTTCATCAAGTTGGAAGTATCAAGAGATGTGCATCTTTGTTTCAACATCTGCGTATGAGAAGCATGGGAAACACAGCCGAGAGTAAGAAAGTGATGCTCAAGTTTCAATTTCGAAACTTTAATTTATTGAAAGGAGAAACAGTTGAAGAGATGACTACAAGATTTAGTCACTTAATTGCTGAAATGGATAAAATGAAAATGGAAATTTCTGAAAGAGATAAAATTGACACTATCAAGAGTGTACTTCCTAGTTCCTACTCAACATTTCTCATGGTTTTGAAAGAAAATGATTATTTTCTGAATGAAGACTTGACAGCACTTGAATTTCTACAAAAGATCGAAGCTAGAGAATATGATCTTAAGTGTCAAAAATCTTCCAAAGAAAATCAAGATCCGGCTTTCTATGGTGGAAGTATGCCCCTCAGTTCAACAATCTCACCAATCACTGCTTTTCTTACTCATGCCGCAAGTGAAAAAGAATCTGCTATATTTAATGATCCAAAAGTTTGTTTCTACTCTGCTGGTAATTCCGGTGGTTCCGGAAGTTCTACTAGTACCAATCCATTTGCTACACCACCTAGTATGAATATGAAGGAAGCTGAGCAAAACTTTGCTTTTCTGACGGCATTTATGTCTTCATATGAAAACTTGGTGAGTAGTAAAATTGCCACAAGTGAGTTAACTAATGAGGATTATGATCAGATAGATCTGAATGATCTAGAGATCATGGATTTGAAATGGAATATGGCCATGATTTTTCTTAAAGTTAAAAGATTCATGCAGAGAACTGGAAAAGATCTTCCAGCGTTAAACAAGAAGTTGGGTTTTGACAAATTAAAGGTGAAGTGTTATAATTGTCAAGAATTCGGGCATTTCGCAAAGGAATGTGACAAACCAAGAAAAGAATACACTGGACCTCATGGTCAAAGTCAAAATGCTTCTTCACCACGAGGAAGTGATGCTGAAAAGAAACCTTCTTCTTCTACAACACAAGCAATGTTAGCAGACGGGACTGATTGGTCACAACGGCTACTATGCAATAATGTTCAAGCAGATTTGGCTATGTTTGGGTTACATGAAGATTGTCAAGATGCTACTGGTAGTGTGATGTCTTCAGATAATGATTCTGGATCTGATTCTGACGACTCTTCCGACAAGACTTCTGAATCAATGTTTGCTTGCATGGCTAAGATCAATGAGGTTAGTAATTCTATCTCTTCTACTTCATTTGTTAAAGCATCATGTATTGACTGCGAATCTAATAACTCTAAGTTAGAAGCTTTGAAAAATCAAAATGATAATCTTATAAGAGAAATTGCTTCTCTTAAGGACACTTATCGTCAATCTCTTGAGTCTCAAATGAAATCTCGAGAAAAGATTGAAGCATTGTCGACAAGTAATCATGATCTCAAAGCCGAGTTATCTATGAAAATGACCATTAATGACCAAAAGTTTCAGGAAATCTTGAAACATCATTCTAAGATAACTGAGCTTGAGAATGAGGTTCTTGAGTTGAAGAACAAGTTGGGTAAATTTCGAAATTCTTCATTTTTATTGAATGAAATTATTGAAGTTTCTGGAAAACAAAAGGATTCTAAGAAAGGTATTGGTTTTGTTGAAATTCCACCACTTTTTCATAATGATTATAAAATTAATCCTTTTGCAAGAAAAGAAGAGGATTTGATTCAAAAGGAATCTGTGATTTCTGAGAAACCTAAAATGGTTAAACCTGAAATTGTCAAACCCCAAGTTGCTCCTCAAAAATCTCATGTCCAAAGCAAAAAGGTGTTTGTTGAACACAATGACGAGGTCATTATCGAGGATGTGTTTGAACCAGAGATTATACACAAGAATAAGAACATTCCCAGTTCTAATCATATTCTGTGCGAACCTCACGAATTTGAGGAAGCAGTGTATGGTTCACACAAACCTCAAGAGAAAAAGGAAAATTTAAAGAAAGTGAACTCTATGAAGGCAAAGAAGTTAGTTAAACCAAAAATTTCTGATGAGGATTTAATGCGTTTCATTAATCCTTCTAGTTCTAAGCCATCTGCTGCTAGAGTTTTTAAGTTAAAGGGAATGGACACAATGTTCACTGAACAAGATATTCCAATAAGTATTATCAAACCTGAACTTATTGAGAGTGTTTTTGTCAATGAAACTTCAAAAATTCAAGAACTTGAACGTGTGTATGCTCAAACAAAAATATCAATTCAATCTGATCCATTGACTAAGGCAAAACAATTTTTAAAACAAGCTAAGAAGATTAACTTTGTTAAGTCAACTGGAACAGATACACTAAAAAGCTTTTCGAACAGTTCTAATTTAGATTTTTATTTAAAGAAGAAATCTGAATTATCTGATGAGTTTGCTAAGAGCATGACTAAAAAATTGAGTCATCATCAATCATCTGTATCATTTATTCCAATTTCTTCTACACATCATCATGTAGACATGCGAACTTGTTTTTTATGTGGTCAACAAGGTCATGTTGTGAAGAATTGTAATCAACAGAACTTTCAAAATCTTCATCCTTTTATCAAGGACAAATCTAAGCCAATTCCAGTGGTTAAGGAGATTCTGAAACGACCTGTGTTATATGCTGATGATACTCATATTTTGTTCTCTGATGTGAATCCTCGGAAGGTGTTTCATATCAACGAGATACACGGTCAAGTGAAACCAAAATTCATTCCAACTGAAACTATATGTCAAAACAGGAATTCAAACATTGTTCAGGAAGCATACTTAAGACGAAAGTCTAAGAAGCCAGTAACTTATTAACAAGTGGCTGAACAACAATTGAAAACTGTTAAAGTTAATGATCAAAGAGAAAACCAAAAGGTGCCCAAGACTGAGGCCTGGGCTGCCTTTTTGAACTAATCACTTTTGTTTATGTGTAGGGTTCATCCAAGACCATTTCTGGTGAGAACTGGATCATGGATAGCGGATGTTCTCGTCATATCACTGGAAATCTCAACCTATTAACCAACTTAAGAAATATTCAAGGGGGTTGTGTAGCGTTTGCTGGAAATTCTGGGGGCATGATCACACAAGAGGGTGATGTTTCAAATGGTCATATTACATTTGAAAAAGTAAATTATTGTGATAAGGTTGATCATAACTTATTGAGTGTATCGCAGATATGTGATAAAAAGTACACTACAATATTTACTGACAAAGAGTGTCTTATCTTGAAACCGGGTTTTATTATTCCCGAGGACATGGTTATCATGCGATCACCACGATCAAATGATATTTATGTCTTAAACATGAGTTCTAAGATATCAACATCGATCGAAACATGTTTTGTCTCGAAAGCAACTGAGAAAGACTCGATTCTATGGCATCGAAGAATGGGTCACATTCATGTTAGAAAGATGAATTATTTAAGGGAAAATAATTTAGTTGAGGGTGTTTCGTTAAAGAACTTTAAGTTATCTGATCACTGTGTTGCATGCAAGAAGGGCAAGCAGATGAAGAAGACACATCCTTCTAAGTTATTAAATTCCATTAATACTCCTCTTGAAAGACTTCATATGGATTTGTTTGGTCCGGTGTATCGTGCGAGTATTTCTGGAGACTGGTATTGTCTGGTAGTGACAGATGATTATTCAAGATATTCATGGGTGTTATTTATGAGTTCAAAAGATCGAAATCCTGTTTTGGTACAAAACCTTATTACTAAGATAGAATCACTGTATAAACAAAAGGTGAGGAGAATCCGAAGTGATAATGGTACTGAATTCAAAAACACTATTTTGGATTTCTTTTGTATTCAAAAGGGAATTCACCGAGAATATAGTGCACCTTATGTACCACAACAAAACGGTGTTGCTGAAAGGAAAAATAGAACTCTGATTGAAGCTGCACGTACAATGCTTGCTGATTCAAAGTTTCCTATTCAATTTTGGAATGAAGCAGTGAACACAGCTTGTTATACACTTAATCGGGTTCTAACAGTAAAACGACTCAAGAAGACAAGCTATGAAATATTAAATAACCGAAAACCTAATTTAAAGTACCTGGAACCATTTGGGTGTCCGTGTACAATGTTGAAGAAGGAATCGGGTAAATTTGATGAAAAGGCTATCGAAGGATATTTCTTGGGATATGCGTCTCCAAAGAAAAGAGTATTTAATTTTACATCTGGCTGTGTTGAAGAATGGTACCATGTGGACAGTCAAAAGTACACAACTCCTTCTCAAGGGAAAGGTCCAGACTGGATGTTTGACTATGATAGTTTATTTAATTCTTTTACTCCTTCAGCTGAACACATCGATGAAGATCTGGTTAGAGCATACTTGGAAGAACATTTGAACATTCCAAGCTCTTCAAGTTCTAATGCAGTTGAAGTTCAACCAGATGTTACAACTGAAGAATCTCAAGTTGTTCCTCCAGTTGTTATTGACTGTGCTTCTACTTCTTCCGATGATGATCAAGCTGAGATTCAAGTTATTGTTCTTGATAGTGATTATGCTTCATCTCCCGAGTTGGGTGAACATTACACTAATTTATTTGATAATGTTGTTGTTCCTGAAAATCCTACTCTTCGGATTCATGGATATCATCTACAGGACAATATCATTGGAGAACTTGATGTGGGTGTTCGTACACGTCATCAAGTTGCTTCGTCAAGCGACAATAACGTATTGTGTGCTTACACTAATTTACACTCTTCGGGAATTGTGAATATTGCTAAATTCAATTTCTTGCTATCTCAAGTTGAGCCAACGACAGCTCGTAAGGCACTTGATGATCCTTCTTGGGTAGAAGCTATGCAAGAGGAATTACAGCAGTTTGCACGATTGGGTGTTTGGGATTTAATAGACAAACCTGTTAGAGTCAAGAAAGCTATTCCGACTAAGTGGGTATTTAAATGTAAAAAGGACGATCGAGGGGTGATTGTCAGAAACAAAGCACGTCTAGTGGTGCAAGGTTTTCATTAGCAAGAGGGTATTGATTATACTGAGGTTTATGCTCCAGTTGCAAGATTAGAGTCGATTCAAATCTTCCTGGCTTATGTTGCTTACAAGAATATCAAGGTTTATCAAATGGATGTTAAAAGTGCTTTTCTCAATGGTGAACTACATGAGGAAGTGTTTGTTCAACAACCACCTGGTTTTGAAGATCCTGATTATCCAGACCGTGTTTACCGTTTAAACAAGGCCCTGTATGGTCTACATCAAGCCCCGAGAGCTTGGTTTGGCACGCTCGCCGACCATCTGACTGATAATGGCTTCAAACGAGGAACTGTTGACTGCACTTTATTTCATAAAACTGTTGGTGATGATCTTCTTCTAGTCCAGATTTATGTTGATGATATTATATTTGGGTCTACAAACGACACTTTATGTAAGGAATTCGAGAAGTCCATGCAAACCAAGTTCGAAATGAGCTCGATGGGAGATATGAATTTCTTTTTAGGGCTGCAGGTTCATCAATCTGATACGGGAATCTTCATTCATCAGACAAAATATGTGAACGACGTCTTGAGCCGATTCAAGATAACTGCCGGAAAAATCCCTTCAACTCCTCTTCCAGTGGGTCACAATTTATCACCGGATGAATTGGAGGATACCGTTGATCCGACCCTTTATCGTGCTATGATTGGTTCTCTAATGTATTTAACTGCTTCTCGACCCGACATAATGTTTGCTCTTTGTGTGTGTGCTAGGTACCAAGCTAGTCCCCGAGTGACTCACCTGGCAGAGGTCAAGCGTATTTTGCAATATCTACGGGGAAATCCTGACATCGGGTTATGGTACCCCAAAGATAATACTTTCGATTTTACCGCCTACTCAGACTCAGATTATGGATGATGCATGATCAACTTCAAATCAACGACTGCAGGATGTCAATTCTTAGGAAACCGGCTTGTTTCCTGGCAGTGTAAGAAGCAGACAACGGTCTCTACTTCAACCGCCGAAGCTGAATATGTTGCAGCCTCGAGTTGCTGTTCCCAGGTTCTGTGGATACAACAACATCTTCGCGACTACGGTTTGAAGTTTCTTACTACTCCCATCTTGATTGATAATTCTGCTGCTATAAGTATCACCAAAAATCCCGTACAACATTCTAAAACGAAACATATCGAGATTCGATATCATTTTATACGGGATTGTTATGAAAAGAAATTAATTGATCTTGAGAAAGTACACACAGATTTTCAAAAAGCCGATCTATTTACCAAAGCGTTTGATAAAACACGTTTTACTTTTTTGCTTGGTTTAAATGGATTGAAGACCCTTGCTGAGATCCTAAAATTAGGATAATTATCTTTTAATTGCTTTATAGATTTAGTCTTATTTTTTTTATGTTTTAGATTTTAGGGGGTGAAAAGTATAGAAAATACAAAAAGAATGTGTTTTTAGCTTGTATAGAAAAAATCCAAAAACATTAAAAAAAATTTTCAAAATTCAAAAAATATTGTGATTTCTGTTCTTTAATGTTTTTCCTTTAAAATTTAGAAAAATCAAAAACATTTTAAAATCTGAAAAACCAAAAAGAATGTGATTTATGTTTTTGTACAGAAATATCTGAAAAACCAAAAAGAATGTGATTTATGTTTTTGTACAGAAATATCTGAAAAACCAAAAAGAATGTGATTTATGTTTTTGTACAGAAATATCTGAAAATCCAAAAAGATTGTGAAGTTTATTTTGTTTATAAGAAATTTGAAAAAGACAAAAATATTGTGTTTTAAAGTTTGTATAGAGAAAATCCAAAAAGATTTTTAGATTATTTTCTCGCTGAAAATTACGTCGGTTATTTAAGTTTGTAAAGCATGCTTGCATGTCTTGGTCCTATGATTCACTTGTGAATTGATGGTTAGCCATTTATTTATTCTCTTAAGTTAACTTAGGCGATTAAATTTATCTTTTTTTTTTATGCTCCTCAAAATTTTGAGTTTTTGAAGCAAAAAGGGAACATGATAGTACATTGATTATCTTGACCCCAAGTTCAGCAAAAAGTAAGCTTAAAAGACTGTGTGCTTAATTGCATTGGTGCATTGGTAGGTCTTAAAATAACCCGGTAGAGTAAAGTATGTGATATAAACATAAAGAAACGCCAAATTGAAAGGGGTGTTAGTCTCTAGCAAAAGTCTTGGTGAGGATGGCAGAAATGTAATAACCAGTCATACTCAAACCTTATATTTGTTGATCACCCAAAAATCAAATAAAGCAAATAACAAGCGTTAAGATTCTGGACACTGTGAGTCTTTATGCGGCTTAACCATCTGGGTACTCATATGCATGAATATTTCACTCGCTTTCTAGAGCAAACCCAAAGTCATTAAACTTTATCACCGCTGTACTTCGTACAATTTAAATTACTGACTTGATCAAAATCCGTTGTTAGTCATACAATTGTTCCTCCCTTGCGTGCGTCTTAATACCATTAAGAAACGGACCCCAGGGGATACAATGTATGTAAGCCGACAGATGGACTCGTGCATACTCACTCACAGTAAAGGAAACTTGATGCATTGCTCAAAATTTCTACAATTGGTATCAAAATTTTGATCAACAATATAATGGTTTAAGTCAAGTTGGGGTGATTTGGCAAAAATCAAATTAAGCTTGAACCAAGATTAGAGGCTAATAATTTCTGATATTTTGTGCTCTAATTGAACTATTTAATCATATCACAAAAATACTTGAATGTGTGTTATTAGATTTATGTGGACAACAATACCAATGACCGACTTAACGTCAGTCATAATACCGCTGAAATATAAAACTGTGATGAAAGGGCAATTTGGTCAATATGATTCTCTGCTCAAACTCAACAAAATTACAAAAATATGTACTGTTTTTAATAAAATCATTGAAAAATACAAAAAGATTGTCTATTTTTTTAATAGTTCGGATATTTTTTTTCTGTAAATACATTCTTTAATTCTTTAAATTTTTACAAAATTCCAAAAATATTTTCGTCTTCTTTATACAATATACTTAAATAAATTTTTAAGTTAAGTTTCGGTAATCTGAAACAATTTTAACGTATTAGGTTGTCGGGATATAAGGGTTTCTCGATAATTTAACTTATTGATTTAATTTAATTCTTTATTTATTTCATTAATTTATTCATTCATTTAATTATTCACTTTAAAATTAAATAAAAGAGTTTAATTCGCTAAACTCCCATTCGTTATTTATGGATAACGAACTAGATGATTCTTTAGCGAACTAGCTTCTGGTTCGCTAACCTAATTCGCTTCCGCACTCTGTAACGAATCATCCCTTCGTTATACATATTTAACGAATCATGACACGAATCATGTCTTGATTCGCTATCTTTAATTTAACAAATCACATTGTGATTCGCTAACATAAGGTAACGATTTGAGTTAGCGAATGGGCTAATTCGCTAACTTTAAGTTAAACGAATCGTCTGATTCGTGCAAGTTGTGCCTAGGGTTTCGTGCACTGCTATATAAGACAAGATAACGAATAGTATTCCACTGTTCGTCTTCTTTCTTCATCTTTCAGAAACTGTTCAAATTCTCTCTGATATTTTCGTTCTTTTATGTTTGAACATTTCAAAGATCAATTTGAGTTTCTAAGGTATAAATGTTCTTGGCGATATCATTTTCGTCAAAAATGTCAATGAATTAACTGTTGAATTATGTAGTTTTAGGGGTTTAAGGGTTTTGAACCTTTGAAACTCGTTTGTGTATAATTTATGTTCTTAATTATCTGATTTTGATATCATTTTGATCGGAATCACTTTCCGATACCCTTGGTGGACTCTAATCAATATTTGATTATTGTTTGCTAGGTTAATTATTGTTATGTGTTCTTGATATTCACTTTTGGTTCATTTGATTATTAACACATTTGGGTAATGAGTCTCAATCTCATTCACCTACATTAACGAGTGTGTTTCCGAGCTTAACAAGCTGATTATCTTGATGGTTTAACGATGGTTATGGCCGAATTGAATCTGGGTTTAAGTTGTTGACTATTATTGTTCTTGATAATTTTGACCTTGACTTTGTGAAGTCAAAGAATAAATCTTAATTTTGACCATTCGTTAGTCTTAGCGAATTGGAACTGTTTCGTGTCCAATTCGTTAAGATTTTACACGAACTAGCTTAGCGAATAAGACTTCACACGAATCAGAGTTTGATTCGTTTAAAATATGACGAACTAGAGTTTAGTTCGTTAAAATTAATTAGTGATTTGCTAAGTCCAGTTCGTTAAGTTATTTACTTGATAGCGAATCACCTGATTCGTTATCTTTGTATAACGAATCAGTGTGATTCTTAACGAATGACATTAAAAAAAAATAGTTAACTAAATTTAATATTCATTTAATTTAATTAAAGGATTTAAATTGTCTAATACGCGTAACTAGATTAATTACACATATCTTTTGATTATATATGGTGATATCTATTCTCATATTGGTTTTATTTATACAGTAAATCATGGCTGCACAAGAACAACCACAGGAACAACCTCATCAAGAACAGCCACAACAACAAGCTCAACAAGTCGAAATGATTCTATTACCGTTCGATAAGAAGCACAACATCTGTGCTTATGTCGATCATGATGTGGCTGATTTAAGGACGTTCGGAGCTATGTTAACTTTCTTACGCCGTTCGAAGATACATTATGCAATCACTGCTAAACCTAAGGTGTATCTTAGTATAGTCAGGCAGTTCTGGAACACGGCGGTATATGTTGATGAAAATAATTGGGTTCAAGCTACAATCAATCAGATTCCTATTACGATTGATGTTGAGGTCATTCGTCGGGTACTTCAATTTGACGATAGTGATGATTACCCGAGTGAATTTGACAGGACGTTGGTTAGGGGTCTATTCACAAGATTAAATTATGGGGGTGATATTCGTCGGTCCATGTTGAACAAGAATGGTTTGTGTCCACCTTACAAGTATTTGCTGCATGTCTTGCTTCACTGTATGAGTGGACGTCGCGGTGGTTTTGATGAATGCAGATTAAGTCTGCAATCAGCTTTTGTTGCACTAATCCTGAACAAGCCCTTCAACTATTCAGAACTCATCTTTGATCATCTGAAAGAGCAAGTTCAGCAAACTCTACCGTCAAAGAAGTTCTTGATGTATCCACGCTTTCTACAATTAATTATTCACGATCTGATACCGGATTTGGTGATTGATCGATCGTTGGTGAACGATGTTCTTGATATGGAACATATGAAAGCTGAAACGGTGCATCGGATGTTGATTTATGGAAAGGATAAGCCACAGGACAAAAGGATGATTGGTCATATAATCAATCCAGATTATGTATGTCCTCCTAATGAGCGCTGGATCCTTGATGATTCGGATTCCGAGCGTGAAGGGGGAGAAGGTGGGAACAATGATGGTGGAGATGATGATGGTAATAATGATGATGATAATGGTGATGGTGGAGCTAGTGAACGTGCTCTGAAAGAACAACAAGATGCAGTCGATGCTGCCCTAGCTGCCACCATGAAAGCTCAGCTAGAACGAAAACGAAAGGGCAAAGCGGTAGCTACTGATGAACCATCGAAGAAGCCCCGTGAGTTTGCTGGGGCTGGGGTAATTATTGGAACACCACTACCACGTCAATCAACTACTCAAAGCTCGGCGGTGCCGCTAACTACTAGCACTCCGATGCTCACCTTGACAACGACGATGGTGTCACATGAGAGGCTCGGTTTAATTCCTCAAATGGCGTTGACCGAAATACCGAGGCCTCCTGCTGTGCTGTCAACTGTTTCTTCCACCACTTCAATGGGACCTCCCCCTCTGCCAACAACTACTTTTCCTCCGCCTCCGCCTAGTGATGTCTCTTTCATGAGAATCACTCGGCCTCAGGGACCTATTCAACCAGTTCATCCATCTGTATACAATTTGTCACCTGGACGTCAAACGGAAATGTTGCTTAATCTGCTACATTTATATGAAAATAAAATGGCAGCTGACCGACTCAATCAAGAACGACTCATGGAGAATCAACGAAAAATGATGAGTTATATTTCGTTCTGTCAGAAAGAGACCAAGTCGTTGCGTGCGATTGTTGAGTCTCAGGGGGTGAAATTAAAAGAACAAGATGAGTTAATCTTACAATTAACTTGTAAAGATGATGCCCTCAAGAAACTCAAAAATGACGATGATGACCCTGACGAGTCTGATGCAGGAGGTGAGCCTAAACAATCGCACGGTTCATCCTCTGGTGCTGATGTCAGTGGCGCTGATGATTCGAACAAGCAGATAATTTCATATCAAGATCCAACAGCAGCCAAGCCAATAGAAATGATTGAGGCTAACATGGTGATATTTATTGATGAATTGGGAATGGTTAGAAGTATGGTGAACAAAGATGAGATACAGATCGGTGAGTTTGTGGTTAGATCTTTGACACGGGAGCAGATTTCGATTCTGCTTGGGCTGAATGACGATCAGTTGACTGATTTAGAGACTGAGCCCGATGTCGAAGTGATTAATGAGGAAGAAATGGAGGTTGATCCATTATTTATGAATACAGATTTTATTTATGAGAACGAGGAGATTGAAATGGAGGATGTGATAGCTGAAGAGTACCCGGACTTGTATCAACACGCAAATGTTGATCAAGGTGCTCCGGTATTTAATGAAGACGTAATTAAGGAGACTGAGAATGAACTGGAGAAGATTGTGCAACGGACTGTTCCTTCACTCAAAGAAGTGCTGATGATGACATTGAAAGATGGTTCAAACGCCAGAAAGTGGGTAAGATCATCAGTGCTTATCGGTATGTAGATAAAGAAAGAAAGGATACAGCTGCTGCTTGGATTGAGGCAAATCAGATGACTACCTTCAAGACTGTTTCTAAGGTACATGGTGATATTGTCTCTTGGCTCTACGATTCAGACCTTAAGGTATGTATTGTTAAATGGGAAAAAGGTGTGCAATATTACGAGAGGATAATGGATGTTTTAACATTACCGCGTTGGGATGTACGCACCCTCGCGAGACGTCCATTTATCAATCGTGGGGGTAACCTAACGGCTGAGTGGTTCCATCAACACTTACTGTTCGAGGTCAATCATGGCTTCAAGTTCTTCAAGCCCCAGGTCCCAAGACGTAAACGTACTGATGAGATTGATCCAAGGACCGGCTGGAAGAAACTTGTCTTGAAAGTGAAGCCACCAAAGACAATGAAAAGAGTTCCTATGAAGACAATGCCTCAAGATATTCATCTGTCTTTCAACCGTTGGTACTATGACAATCGTACTGGCGAGGCCGTTATTGTTCGTGGTCGAGGACTACAGACTGAGCTCATCAAGATAATCGATCCGATGTGGTTGGTTAATTTATCAGAGACAGACAATGACGTGCTACACAGGAAGCAGATTTTGTTTGAACGCCAAGAAGATTACGACCTGGCTATGCAATTCCAACGTGTCGTTCATGTATGCCATGAATATGGGATTCATAGTTGCAGAGATTGGCAGACAAAGCGTTTCAAATAAGTTAAAGACATAGAGCTCAAGACGAGGGGGTGTCTGTTAGTGCACGGTTTTGCGTCTAGAGTCTTTGTAATTATCATTAATATTTATTTGATATTTAAATGTAATATTTAATGTTTATTTTAGACTAATTCGTTATGTTTGAGTCTAGTTCGCTAGGAATGTTAGCGAACTAAGACTAGTTCGCTAAGGTTAAGTCTAGTTCGCTAGGGTTGTTAGTGAACTAGGACATTATAATGTATTCCCTCCTGATTCGTTAGGGGATGTTAACGAATCAGGGGGTGGTTCGTTAAGTTAATTTATTTAACGAAGGGGATGCTGGTTCGCTAGGGGATGTTAGCGAACCAGATCTTCTTCTTTAAATAGTGAACCACTGTTCACTTGTAAGTGTGGAAGTTTTGAGAGAACTAATATTATTCAGAAAAGTTTAAAGTTTATACTCTCTCACAAGCTTCACGTTAAACTTATTTAATATATATACATACGTATAACACCGAATCAAGGTAGATTATGAGATAGATCTATAATATTATAACTGACAGATCTGAGATCTGTGTTAATCGTTATTGATTGTTGGTTATTGTTCAAGTACGGGATCAAACACAATTGGTATGATTAAAAATTGTCTCTTGTGTGTAGGTTGTTATTTAATGAATGCAACGGCTCTAAGACTCAGTCCACCACCTATTTTGCTACTGGACTTCTATAGCACGTGGTCAAAAGGCACGAAGGAAGAAAGTGGAGAAATGGCAGATTAGTAGGAATTAGTTGTTAGTTGTAATTTTCTTTTCTTAATATATCGAGTTTGTGATCAATGTTGGGTCAGATAGTTACACTCGCACATACTCTAGCTACTAAGTTCTCTGTAATCACACACATAGCATTATTGTATTCGTTGATCATAAACTCCACCCATTGTAACCTTTTTTTGTGATTAATAAAGTGGTGATAGACGATTTGTCCCCCGGGTTTTTTTCCTTTGATCTGAAAAAGTTCAAGGGGTTTTTCCTCGCAAAAAATCTCGGTGTTCTTCATTATTTCGTTCATACAATCTTTGTTAATATCATAGCACTATACCTCACATTTACATATTTGGATACATTATCCTTAGCTGATTTTTATCCAAAATAGTTTTCTTTTGTTAGTTAAATGATGCATGCACGACGAGAAGAATTGAAACTAATGCAAATTTATATATTATATTTATAAGTAAAATATGGCATCTCCATATGTTTCTCGTCTAAAAACATGACAACAAAATAAAGAATAGAAAGCTTATTATTATTTATTATATTAAATGGCTTATTATGATTTTTGTAGATGGGCTCGTTGGATGGATCATGGAGTATTTGTTTGGCACTTGGGCTGGTAATGTACAGAAGTGGGCCTCCAGGTTTTAAACACTATAAAATATGGGTAAAATTTGTGTCTTAAAAAAAACACACAGCCGTAAAAAGAAACAAATTGGTGGTCGGCTGATTGGGAGACCCTAGAGAACAAATTATTATTATTGACATTACTTGGAGCTGAGGAGAAAATAACCCTACGAGAGGAGTTCGAACAGAAGAGATAGAAAAGCAAAAAGGCTATTTGGGTTTTATTAATCAAAGTCAAGGAGGGTCTAAGGTAGCCGCAAGAAAGAAAACCTTTTGTTTCGAGCATAGAGCGTTTGGGTTTAACACCTACCCACCAAGCATCATCATAGTTCGGCTTGAATTTATTATTTTAATTATGAGCTTGGTTGTGAACTTAATTATTTTGTTTTATTTGAATTTAAGATGTTAGGCTAAACTTTTTATACTACCTAGGTTGTGATGAACCTTTGTTTGGTTTGATTTTAATTGGGATTTCTTTTCGTTATTGATTTTATGTTTTAAGTAAATTATTGAGTTTGATAAAATTGATGCGTATGATTACTTGGTTTTATTTACTTAGATTTATTGTTTCACATTTCCCTTGTTGATTGTTTCATAGGATACAGTTTTGTTAGGTCATTTACTGTGTGTTATTGACTATTTTATGATTGAATTCGAATAAGATCATAGAAACAATAAAACTAATTAAATAAATAAAAGTGAGCTGCTAGCCTAGAAAGATGTAAGGTGATAGGTTATTGATGGATATTTGTTGGTCAGGATTTCTAGATTTAGTCTTCGTAAGGAGCCCGTCTAGGTTTGATTGTCAGCTTAGTCTATTAAGTCAATTAAGTCTACTTAGCTATCTTTGAATTCCACGCTGTAAGGTAGGATTTCGTCATAAAGATACTTAGACATAAATCATTAAATAACCGTAAGGAAGTTTAATTCATAAAACTAGCGAGTCTTAAAACTTGTTAGAAATCCATATATGTCTTCTTGAAGGTCAAGGGTCTTGTTCGGGTTTTCTATCAAGGGTCTATTTAACGATCTCACTTCATAACTTATGTTTCTCATTTAATTAATAACCGTAACTTTGTGGATTCTAGCCTAGGTAGTTATTCTCATCATCTGAGTTAATCTAAGTTTTTTTATAGTTTATCATATTTTAATTAATTAGGTTTAAGTTTAATAATATAATAATTAATTAGGTTTAAGTAATCATTTGACTTTATCATTATTTAATTAATTAGATCTTAATTATAGTTTAATTTTATTTAGTTTAAAAACCCCTCTTAAAACATTATTAATAAATAGTCGCGTCTGTAGTTGCGTCTAGTCTAGTTAATTTACATAATTTTTAAGAGTCTCGTGGGTTCGATATTCGGACTTACTTAGCTGTACTAGAGTCGACCGGTTCACTTGGTGGTTAGTAGTTTTAGTTAAGTTAAGATTCTAGATTTATTACTTAGTGTCTAGATTAGCTTACTTTTAGTTAATAAATATTAGACTACTTTTAGCACATCAAGTACCAACGGTTGAAGGAGAGATGCAAACTCTATGGGAACGACTTCACCGGTACTTCTTTAAACGTCTTTGGCGGTTTTACTTTAAGCACGAGCTTCCTCCAACCCGTCCGTGGATCAATCTCGTCAATACGTTTACGGATCGGAATCTGCGGCTTAAAGAACTTAAAACCATGTTTACCTCTAATAAAAGATGTTGGTGAAACCAATCTGCATTACGATGTCTACCGTGATTTATAAAAGGTCTTTTCGCGAGGGTGCGAACATCCCAATGCGGTAATAAGAGAACGTCAATGATGTTCTGATAGTACTGAACACCGTTCTCCCATTTGATAATGCAAACATTTAACTCATAATCATAAAGCCAGGAAACGATATCACCTTTCACAGTCGACACGGCTTTGAACGTTGTCATCTGATTGGCTTTAGCGCGTGCGATAGTATCCTGCTTATGTTCTTCGTCCACATACATGTACGCCTCAATAATCTTACGTACTCTCTTGTTTCTGCATGCAAACCAACCCTGAATATCAGCAATTGAGGGATCATCATTTCATTCAAACATCTTTCCTTTATTCTTTGACACCTTCTCCAGATGGTCTTCAGCAGCTTTGAAGTTTTCTTCGTTGAATGTAGGAATACCCTGATCAACATTAAATCGTAGATAAAGATTGGGTACTCCTTCGCTGTCACATTCTCAACCTCGATTTCCTCATCTTCATAAATAAACGACATATTCATAGGAATCATCGGATCTTGTAAGACTTCCTCGTTATTCACAACTTCAACGTCAGCTTCAGCTTCCAAAGCATCAAGCTCTTCATCATTCAAACCCAGCAATATCGAAATCTGCTCACGTGTCAAGGAACTATCAACAAACTGTCCCTCCTCAATCTCATTCGCGTTCACCATACTCCTCACTACCCCCTTATTGTCCATAAATAGCACAGTATTAGCCTTTATCGACTCTATTGGTTGTGCATTCGTCGAGTTATGATAAAGGACCAACTGTTTATCCAAATTATTAACACCGCTCGTTCCAGCACCAGAGGATGAACCGTCAGTTTGTTTCGGCTCACTTTCTCCAGCACCCGAGGCATCATGATCTTCATCGTTATTCTTTAGCTTCTTTAATTCATATTCTTTGCACGTAAGCTGCAGAATAAGATCCTCTTGTTCTTTGATCTTCACCCCCTGAGCCGTGGAAATCTCACGAAGCTCATTCATCTCCTTCTGGCAGTAGGAGACATACCCCATCAGACGACATTGATTCTGCATGAGTTGATCTAGAGCTTAACGATCAGCAGACATTTGATTCTCATATAAATGAATCAAACTCAAGAGCATGTTCATATAATTCTCCGGGGGTAAAGTATGAAACAACCGAGGAACCGGCTGCACGGGGCCTTGAGGACGACTGATCCTCATAAACGAAAAGTCCATGGGTTGAGTAGACATCATGGTCGGTATAGGAGGAGTCATCGAAGCAGCAGTTGTAGGCCTTGGTATTGATGATAAAACAGACCGAGGAATCATACCAAGCCTAGGATCCGAAGTAAGTGTAGTCGTCAAAGTCAGTTCCGGAGTGCTAGTAGTAAGCGGCACCAGCGGTCTTTGAGAAGCAAACGACCTTGGATCTTGAGGACCAAATGAAACACCAGCACCTTGTGTTACACGACGTTTGGATGGCTCACCACTAGCCACCTTTTTCCCTTTACGCTTCCGTTGAGCAGCTTTAACAATTAATTTCTCAACTTCAGCACGTCGTTGGTTATCATCCTCACATTCATCACCATCATCTCCATAATCATTACCACCATCGTTCCCTCCTGGACCCTCATCACGTTCATAATCCGAGTCATCATGGATCCAACGATCATTAGGGGGACATATATAATCTGGATTAGATATATGACCAATTAAGTGTTTGGTCCTTGGACGGGGATCTTGTCTATACGACTTCATCCGCTTGACAGTATTAGCAGTCATGTGCTCCATCTTCAGCACATCATCCACCAGTGTTCAATCAATCACCAAATCGGGTATAAGATCCTTAACGAAAAACTGGATAAATCGTGGATACATCAAAAACTTGCCTCGATGGTTCTTGACAAGACAATTTCTTTGAGATGATAGAAGATCATCTGAGAGAAATTGAAAAGGTTGTTCAAAATCAATGCGACTAATGCCGATTGAAGCATGATACAACATTCATCGAATCCACCTTTCCGTCCACCAAGGCAATGAATAATAACGTACAATAAATACTTGTACGTGAGGCACAACTTTGCCTTGTTATACATGGACTTGTCAAGTTCGCCAGCATAGAACACTCAAGCGAACAGACCACGGATCAACTCCTTATCGAACTCACTAGGGTTGTCCATATTATCAACAAATTTCAGCACCCGTCTGATCACCCCATGAGTAATAATGATAGACTGCCCTTTGACTTCAGCAACTATGTGGTTCTCTGACTCAATGTAGCGTGCCGAGTTCCAGAATGGACGAATGATACTAAAGTGAACACTCGGCTTAGCAGTCACAACATAATGTATACGAGAACGTCGAATAAACGCAAGCAAATCTCCAAATATGTCCTCGTCTCCAGAGTTCGTTCCGACAAAAGCAAATATATTATGCTTCTTTTCGAACGGTAACAAAGGAAGATCCGACTCTCGTGGATGCTGCACTATTTATGGCTTTATTGGTTGTTGATCAGCTACAAGAGGATCCTGAACAATCTCGCCAGCCATAACTGAAAATATATAAACCCAAGATTTAGTAAAACGAAAAACAAGTAATATAAATATTTTGTATAATTTACTAAAATATTCTAAGTGCCATTCGTCAATAATTTGTGGCTGATTCGTTATAACGAATAAGGTACTTCGTTATAACGAACTGCTTAATTCTTTATCAATGTAAGACAATGAATTAGACATAACGAATCATCTTTATTAAACTAATGAATTAAAGAACTAATGTGAGGTAATTATTTATAAAATTCACGAAAGAGTTGATTCGTTATGACAACAATAACGAATTGAAAACGAATGAGTTTCAATTTGTTAGCATATAATGAATGGGCACAAACAATGTTCAATTTTGACTATCCAGAGTCAAAGTCAAAATTGAGATGAACTTGAAAGTCAAATATGCAATTTAGATTCAACTGAACCATGTCAGACGATACAATGGTCTGTAATAATCACAAAACAACTCGGAAAGACATCGATATCTAACCCAATCTATCTAATGTAATTCAATCTGAGTATAACATAGGTTTTAAATGGTTTTCGTTTTATAAGTTAACCCGACATAAATAATTGATTAAAAAATCCATCAGATGTTCATGTTAATCGACGAAAAGTATCGCATTTTGATCCTTGTTACCTTACGTAGTTAGAATGATGATCAAAAACAGGTATTATGAGGTTCGAATTTTCTGGAAAAAAATTGCAAGAGTTTGCTTAAGGAAGAAGATAAAGTGAATGAACGAATGAAGACGATTCGTTCTTCATTGTTCCCTATATACAATGAATCGGCACATTTCCCAAGACAACGAATCAGCTGATTCGTTAATTTTGAATTAACGAATTAGCCAATTCGTTATCTCATTCGTAACACGTGGCAAACGAATTAGTAATTCGTTAATACTTAACGCGAAGTAATAACTAACTAGAAGAAATTCGTGCTTAATTCGTTATATGATGGATGACGAATTAGGGTCATTCTTTACAGAGTGGCAGAAGTGAATTAGAATGGTAACGAATTGTAATAATTCGTTATAAAATAACCCAATTCGTTGTCCATAAATAAAGAATTAATTTTAAAATATTTTCCAATTTTCTTTTACTTAATGTAAAAATAAATCAATTAAATAAAAGAATTAATAAATCAACGAAATCCCGTATCTCGATGACCTTATAATTTACGAACCTTAACTGACACAGTAAAATGAAATATCTTTACGTGTTTTCCGCTCGAAACACTTAACTTAAAAGAAATAACTAATATGTAAAAGAAAAATAATAAAACATTTTTGGAATTTTTCATTTTCGTTTCAAAATATATACATTTAAAACCCGAAAAACAAACATAAAGTGGAAAATAAAATACTTTTGTATTTTTGTATGTTTTCAAAAGCAGCACATATTTTTGTATTTTTGGTGAGTTTAATCTTCACAGCGTATAGCCAACTTATACGTTAAAACATCTTATACGGACGGATAACATATACGTGAACCAGAACAACTTATACGCCACTGTTCAACTTTTATGATCAACATCTTGAATTAGAGCTGGATTTAACCAAAATCACTCGTGCAGAAATGATTATTAGGTAATCACGAACATCTTTACCAAAGGAATTGTAAAATGATCCATAAACCAAAGAGTAATTGAAGAATCTGCAGTCGGCTTTGACTTTGACAATGAATCTTCAAATCTTCAACAATTAACCATGTGGTGTGTTGCAATCAATGACGAATCAGAGCCTCATGCTCTGATACCACTTGAAAGTGCATGATCCAGATCATGCATGACATCATTTACGTGAAACACGGTATGATTCGGACCAAGTAACTTGTTATTTGCTATACTAAACAATATCGTGGAATAATACTGTAAAGGATTAACAACGCATTCACTTATAAGCTCTGATATATTGATATAACAACTTGAGTACAAAATCAGAACTATTAGAAAACTGTTGCAAAATAATGAACATGAAAGCCTATTTATGCTGCTACAATACCCACGCATAAGTCCATGGTTAGCGTATAAGACTTATACGACCGTGAAAGTCTTATACGGATGATTGTTACTTATACGTTGTAAGCAGTTTACAAAATTGATAGTTTATGCCCTTTACAAAACAAGCTATTACATAATAAGACCAAAAGACCTAGATTAGACATTAATGTTCTAACAAAAAAGGTTAGATTGGTTTATTCGGTAAATAAACTGACATATATGAAAGTTAAAATTTCAGAAAAAATAACGGTAAAATGGTAATTAATTAAATTATTATTAATGAATATGGGTATATATGATACTTTAGCTATTTTGTAAGGACATATATGATTTTAATTATTTTGTAAAGGCAGATATGGTATTTAAGTTTTTCTTGAATATATATGATATTTCTAGTGTTGGTAAAGACATATATGAAATTAATACTTTAAAAAAGTAATAATAGTAGTAATAATAAATAGATAAATAAAATAGTCAATACAAAATATTATAATATAAAATACGTATGAAAATAATAAATATTCATTACTAAAAAACAATTTAATTTAATTAAATTAAACTAATACAAAACTAAAAAAAACTTGTCAAGTACCAGGGCATGAAAATTAAATCAAAGACATACGAGTAGGGTTATCAACGAACAGAACGTTCAGTGAACAGTTCGTGAACGGTTCGGCGGGAAAGTTATTTATGTTCATTCGTTTAATAAATGAACAAACATGAACAGGAAATTTCATTCAATCCGCTAAACAAACGAGCATGAACAGAGCACCCGTTCGTTCAGTTGTGTTCGTGAATGTTTGATAGTGTGTTCATGAACATTATTTCATGTTCGTTTGTGTTCATGAAAGTTTTTTTTTTACATTTATTTATATATATAAACATTTTATATTTTTTAATTTATTACCTCTAACATAAAATAGGAAACCATATTTTCACATTGTTTTTGTATTGTTCCCATTTCTTTACTCATTATTCACATTGGTGAATACGTCGATCTCAATCTCTAGCCCCCGCTGATTTTATTTGTGTCTGTGTACCTTTCGTAAACACATTCATGTCCTTTATGAACGAAGACGAACATAAAATCTCGTTCGGTAAGTTTTCGTAAACAGATCGTGAACACATTTTTTCCTTAACAAACGAGCATGAACAAGGCCTTATTTATGTATGTTCAGTTCGTTTACATCCCTTTACACGGGTCGAAAATAAGATAAAGTTAAGCCCCTATGACACTATTCTAACCAAAGCCATATATACCCCCATAGGGGTGTGTATGGTTCGGTTTGGGGCGGTTTTGAGCCAAATCCAAAACCATAACTGATATGTCGGTTAATGAATAACCATAACCATAACCGACTCGTTATGGCGGGTATGGTTAATCGGTTTTGTAGGTTATAGTGAGCGGTTATGGGTCGGTTAACCATAACCATAAAAATGTAATTGGTCTTAAAAGTTTGGTACTGATTATTACAAAAAACAACATGACATATTCTAACAAATATATAATCGTTAATATTAATACAAATATTAAAAAGAAAGACATTATATAATTCAACAATGAAATTTAACTTCATTTGATAAAAAACGTTGAACCAAAAACATCAAAATGATATAATCCAACAGCATGCTTGGTGGAAGTTAATCCCATACATATTGTTGATAAAATAAATGGGTCGGTTCGGTTATGGCGGTTTTGGAATTATCTTTAACCAAAACCGACCCATATTTGACGATTTTTAAAATTTCATTAAACCGACCCACCGGTTATGTCGGTTATCGGTTAAATCGGTTCGGTTATGTCGGTTATGGTTCGGTTAAACGGTTATGGCGGTTAAATTGCTCACCCCTATACCCCCTAAAAGTACTTTATCTTAATCTTACGTCTCTAAAAAGTCTTATCCACAATCAAGCCCTCAAAGAGGTGTAGGTCTAGAAATTAAAATTTTATATATAAGATAAATATTTCATGTTGGTGTCACAAATCTTGAAAGCTATATTGAATTTGGGTATTTAAATAATTTATTTGATGTCCACTTAAAGATTCATGTTTGGCAAGATGGTTCATATTGAACTTCTTTAACATATTCATGTGTTTTCCGTGCACAAGTTCGAAACCACGCTGGAGATATGCCTTTTTTTATTTGTTTTTGTTTCACTTGGATGGTTCACTTTCAGACGGTTGACAAGGTTTTTTTTTTATGTTGTTTTTTTTTTTAATATTGCAATGAGTTTTGTTTCTCTTTTTTGGCTTTTAATATATATTTTTTTATTGTATCATAACGAATGTAACTAAAACCAACTGAACTTGCGATGCCCAAGTTTTACCGACCGATACACGTAGTTTGAAATGTGTTGTAACTGAGACTGACCAAATTCGTGTCGAGTTACCACCACGCCACAACGCTCATGTTATACTGACTGAATAAAAGTCGTTTGAAATGTGTCGAGCCGAGACCGACTGAATACGTCTCGAGTCGCCACCACAAGGTCCAGATACCAACTGTATAAACGTCATTTTAAACATGTTTTTTTGTATCGTAAGCTATACGAGTTCTTTTAGTTCCGGTACCGTAATAAACATAACCGAAACAACCGAATTCGCGATGGGTAAATAACTAGATCTCAGCTGCCTCGGCGTGTTGCACCGAGCCAACCTATTCTATTACCGGACATCCTTGGGAGAAGCTCATCCGAAACTTAACATGTTTTTTTGTATCGTAAGCTATACGAGTTCTTTTAGTTCCGGTACCGTAATAAACATAACCGAAACAACCGAATTCGCGATGGGTAAATAACTAGATCTCAGCTGCCTCAGCGTGTTGCATCGAGCCAACCTATTCTATTACCGGACATCCTTGGTTGAAGCCCATCCAAAACTAGAGCTAGAAAGGCCTTATTTCGTTTATATATATAGATAAAGAGTCAAATGTCGGTGCCATATGTTTCTTATTTGAATATTATATTAATTTAGTTATGATATGTATGCAAATCATTTTAATAGTTAAACAAATAAGTTTGTGTGGCTTGATGGATCTTCAATTTGTTTGTTTAGTTGTAGGAAAGTTTAAAGCTCTGGTTCGAGTCTCATTAAGCAGCCTTTTGTTTTTCTTACTTTTCTCATATGATTATTTGATATTTTTGTGGATCACATATCCTTTTGTGTATATGATTTTTTATGCATTTTTTATCATTCTATTTGTTTTATTTATTTTAATTTGAAGAATTTATTATTTGCATTTATTTTCATAACCATAACGAACATATCCGACACTAGCCGAGTTCGCAAAGACTCACCACCGTAATGCCCGGATTTTAACTATGAAGTAAACATCATTTTAAATATGTTATATGTATCATAAGCTACAGTGTAACCAATTTCGTGTCATTTTGATCATAAGTTGTACGTGTGCCAATACAATTTTGAACATTTACATTTTTTTCCTGATTTAGTGTCTGTGTTGTAACGAACTTAACCGATACTGACTGAATTCACATTGTTGCACTGCCGCGACGGCTTGCCTACAGCTAAACAAACAAATTGAAGATCCATCAAGCCACACAAACTTATTTGTTTAACTATTAAAATGATTTGCATACATATCATAACTAAATTAATATAATATTCAAAAAAGAAACGTATGGCACCGACATTTGACTCTTTATATATATAAACGAAATAAGATTGCATCCCAGGTCATTTAAGGAAAATCTCTACCCCTCATATCTTTTACAGTAATGCTAAAAAAGAAGTCAACATAGTTATCTTCACTCATAAACGTAAATAACTAAAGATAAACCAACATAATTGAAAACACTATACGTAAATAAGTAAAATAAAAAAGGACCCGGTGAGGAAAAAGTTTAACATAAACATCTTTAATGTTCACGCTCGATCGTTTGTTTTTTCACCAATTCAAAGGCAACGTGTAATGGGTGAAATGGGGCGACAATCAATTGGAAACACCACCACCCCAAGCGAGGAGGGGGGACAATGTGTTTTCCTCGCCCGTTTAAGGGAATAAAATAATAATTAAAAAAAAAGGATCGTTGGGAACAGTCAAATTAATTAAAAAAACTAAAAAGCTTAATATAAATACCAAACCAATTCAACCATTTTCACCATTTCATATACAAACTAAAACTTAATATATACCAAACCAATTCAACCATTTTTACCATTTCATACTTCTTCACCACTTCATTTCATACTTTTTCAAAATGGATTCCCCGAACTCTTCTGACATTTGGGATCAAGTAATTGAGGATACTTAAAAAATTCGTCAGATGCAGCAACAAGCGCCGGAGGAGGGGGAAGAGGTCATGAGCGCAATGCGAGCCATCGCCAATAATATAGCGTCCGGCTCTATTAGTTCTTCTTCGCAACGTAGGCGATCGTATATCATTCGGGATCGTCTTGATGTGAACGATCATTTGATGAAGGACTGCTTCAACGACAGACCTACATTTAACAACGTTACGTTTAATGTCGTTTTCGGATGTTCAGACATTTATTTTTGCGCATCGCGGGAGATTTGGAGCGGGAGTATACGTATTTTCAACAAAAACCTGACGCAAAAGGATATTTAGGATTCACCGCCATCCAAAAGTGTACTTCGACTCTACGCATCCTCGCATACGGCAACACGACCGACATCAACAACGAGTATTAAAAGATGGCTGAGAGAATGACGTGAGACTTGTTGGGGAATTTTGCATCGGTAAATTTAAATTGTTTACATTAATTATTGTTTAATATAAATATTTTTTAACAATTTATTTCTATAAATACAATTATACGTTGGTCGTTATCTGATAATTCCAACTTCAAACAACCTAACTCGCATATACGATGTACACGAAAGCTAACATTCTTTTCCCAGCATGATTGGGAGTATAAATTGCATGCATTGAGAGTGAGCCAACTGTCCAACCACATGGCATGGTCAATACACTCTTGGTGATCATGGAGTACCAATGGTTAGTTTTCAAGCCATTTGTTCACACGACCTTTTGATTTGGGCTGCCTACTTCGGCTTCGTCGGGTCCAACAACGAAATAAACGTTCCCAACGCGTCGCCCGTGCCAGAGTATTACATCAGCTGTAGCATACCAGTCTAACCGTTTTATGTCAACGGTACCTACTATCGTCACATATACTATTTGGGAGACGAGATATATCCGGAGTACTCATCATCGTCAAGACGTTTCAAGACCTGATTGAAGAAAAAAGAGAATACTTTAAGAAAAAGCAAGAGTTCGCGCGAAAAGATATTGAGAAGTGTTTCGGGATTCTAAAAAAACGTTGGCATTATGTGAAAAATCCATGTCGTGTATGGTCGATGGAAAAAATGAGCATTGCCATGTATATGTGTATCATATTGCATAATATAATTTTAGAAGACAAGGGCACAGCAATATGCCAACACTATATACAAGGGATCGTTCCAGAAATATTTCCTAAACCAACCGAAGAGCAACGAACACAAAACATTCACGAGCTCACATCAAGTGAGATACATAACCAACTTAAGGCGGATTTGGTTCAACACGTTTGGGATAATCGTCCCGTTGAAGTCGAAGACGAAGACGGAGATGATGACAAGGATGAGAACGAAGACGAAGACGAAGATGAAGATAAGGAGAAGGACGAAGACGAAGATGAAGACGAATATAACGAATAGATTAGTATTTTTGTATGTATATATTTTTTTAATGTTTGGTGTGTGTTTTTTTTATAATTTATTTTTTTATTTAATTAATTTAATAAATTTTAATAACTTAATGGTTTTTGTATTTGTTTAATTTAATAATAAAACAAAAATAATAAAAAAATGGTGACGTGGCAAAGGAGGGACTACAACATCATTACACCCTAAAAACAAAAACCTGTCAGCACACAATTCGCCCCAATTTTTAACCTCTCTACAACACATAGCCTTATAATATATTAAAAAAGTCAATTAAAATATATATTACATTGACTAGTGAAATGTGTGTTGTACCGGTGATTTCCGATTCTCTTCTGTTTAAGAGAGTTGTTAGTAGAGAAACTCTCGATTAAAGAATCAGGGATATAGTGTAGAGTGGGTTGGTTAACATTCACTTAACCTCTATAAATTTGTTTTGTCTTTCTAACCTTTAACTCTTTACATAATTGCAAATCTTACTTATTGAGTTCTAAAAATAGTTAGTTTTTGTTGGTGGATGATGCCAGTAGTTCATTTATCTCGTGTCTATTCTGTATGTAATCGTTACATTGTTCTTATGTTTTGATGAACATGTTAGTTTTGGTTTTGTAGTTAGCGAACTTATGTCTCGGCGAAGTTAGGGACAACTTCGCCTAGGGTGTTAGGCGAAGTTTTCGTGATATATAACCTAACTTCGGCCATTCTCTAAGTAGACTTCTTGGCAGTTTGGTTTGTAACCTGACGTGATACTTGTTTGGTATGTTTGTTTCTTTACATCGTGATATAAAAAGTAATCATTTGTGTTTACATGTTTCGTGTTATTTACGTTTTACTCGTGTAAACACACGTATCGTATACGTAGGGGATTCCGCACCCTCGTGTTACGAGATACTCCTGTGTAGATCTGGCTGGGAACTTTATCACACCCTCAAAATCCACTAACGGAGTTTTACCGTCAGAGGGTGTGAACTAACTGGATCGGAATCATTAGTTATAATAAAACACCATGTTTAAAGTTTTCAAACCAACAAGACATTAAGTCTTAAATAAAATGCGGAAGCGTAAATTGTAAACCAAAAAGTTTGCGCCACATAGAACGACTTAAAAACCCAAGTTATTAAGATAAAAATTAAAAGAAGTTTTCAAGCGATGGTGTTTAGCGAATGCATGTTCCTAAACCGCGCCCCCGCCTCGACTACCTGAGAATAACATACTAAAAGTGTCAACACAGGGTTGGTGAGTTCACAGGTTTATATAAATAAATTGTTTGCGTTTACGTTTGCTTTTGCGTTTGCGTTTGCGTTACCAGATAGTGTTAAGTCAATTATATATCAATAGGTAGCTAACCTATCAAGCATGTATTACTAAGTGTTCGTGTCACAACCTCAAAATCCACTAACGGAGTTTTACCGTCAGAGGGTGTGAACTAACAGGATCGGAATCATTAGTTATAATCAAACCATAAAAACAATAAGTGAAAATAAGAGCGGAAGCGTAAAAACATAAACCAAGTGTTGCGTCACGCAGGACGACTTAAAACCCAATATAACAGTTTAAAACAAGTTTGCATAAACAATGGCGTATTAAATAATGCATGATCCTATATTGCGCGCCCGCCTCGGCTACCTGAGAATAACATACTAAAAGTGTCAACACGAGGTTGGTGAGTTCACAAGTTTATATAAAATAAAGCGTTTAGCGTTTTGCGTTCAGCGTTTTGCGTTTAGCGTTTTGCGTTCAGCGTTTTGCGTTTAGCGTTTTGCGTTTACCAAATAGTGTTAAATCAATTATATATCGATAGGTAGCTAGCCTATACAACAAGTATTACTAAGTGTTCGACACCGAAGCTGACTGTTTATCATGTGCCTTGCCACCAGGTCTATCCCGACCATGGTAATGTGTTAGCCAAAATTACACCCACTCGACCTCCGGTCGAGCTTAGCGTTGGGTGGAGTTTGTCAAACCCAGTAGTACTACTCAACAGTGACTCGCTATTTTCCAATACTAAACGGTTCGATGTGTAGGACTTCAATTGTTTCGTTTGCCACTTAGCCTTTACAAGTGATATATAATCTACTAACAAAATCTAAAAGCGTTTTCGGAGTATGTTATCTCCCCCAAGTGAAAAGCGTTTAAAGAGTTTAAAAGGGGAAAGTGAAACTTACAGTTTGCGAAGAATTTCCAAAAACGAGTCACCCAAGTGATGCGCGTCGCAGAAAACTCTCACTAGAGTTCTATAACAACAAGGAGATTTTCTAAGAGTCGGAACTATTATCGAGTCCCTAGACTCGGCACATAATACCTATGCACAAAATACGTTTCGTGTTTCGTTTGTGACTCGTGTGTGACTTAACAAGCACATTTGTGATACGTTACGTGTGTGAACAACTATTTACGTGTCAAGTGTTAATGGTGTACATATTTAGCAAATATTCCCCGCAAGGGCAATTTGGTCAAAACATAACAATCATCTAGTAATTATTCCCCGCAAGGGCAATTTGGTCAAAACATAACAATTATCTAGTAACAACACGTTTCATGTATTTTCACAAAGTTCAGCAACTAGTTTCATCACGACAGAATTTTACTTGAAAGACTACCCTATTCAACAGATCATAGTATCTCAATTAATTCACCAAAAATCGTCACAAAAGCACACATGTGTTAGGTTTCCAGAACATATTTTATTATATTTTTATTCTTTATAGATTTCTCACAATGATCAAAACATTACAGCAAACTCACAACAATCAAATTTATGCGCAACAGAATGTTATTTGAAATTCCCGTTAAATGAAAAATCTAATTTATGCAAGACCAATTGGGTTAGGTTCTTAACTCAACAAGTTAACTTCTAGAAGTGGAACCAACCCATTTGGTTCTGTAGTTCATGAGATATGCTAATTACAAAACAACTTAACAGCAGGTCTCACAACTCAGATTTGCACATCAGTTTTGTAAAATCATAAAGATTAACTTTTACTCGTCCAAAAATTACAAACTTGGACTTTATAGAAACTAGACTCAACATAGTAGCCTGTGGTATTAATAACCTCGACCAATTTCCACATTAACATTTAGTTATAGTTGTCTAATCATAACTTACAATCTGTCCAGTACCAGTTTTGACCTTTAATCACATTTAAATCGTTTGACCAACCAAAACACCTTCAAATTAGATGTGGTTGGACTTTATGAAAACTAAACTCAGAGTACTACCTTGTAGCCTCATAATTAGCTCAGTTTACTTTTATATTCAACAACTTACACATCGTTCAAGTTTAACAATCACTGCAGTCAAAACTCAGCAAGCATAAACAATCATCTAACATGCATCCTAAGCATACGACATAACTCAACACATGTAATACACATAATTAATCATAGAAATCAGTAGTAACCCTCTAGGGTTTACAAACAATCAACGATTCATCAATATTTCACCGTTCAAAATCACATATGATCATCAATATCAACAACCAATGCATAATCAATCATCCTCTAGTAACAATCAATCATAAGAACACGTAATACATGATATTCAATAGTTAGGGTTTCATAATTATACCTTAAAAACGCAGAAATAACCAAGGGAAACGTGAGAGGTGCTTAGAAACGAGTGTAGGATGCTCCGATTATGAAGAATGAGATCAAAACGGGTGTGATATGTGTGTGTGTGTGGCTGCCGATCGCAAAGAGAGGGGAGGGGGGGCTGGCCGTCGGGTAGAGAGAGAGAGAGGGGAGGGGTTAGGGTTTTATTAATATTATTAATAATAACATGTTACATCTAGGCCCATTAACTTCTAATAATTACTTTTCTAGCTTAAATTGACTTGTTTGTATCTTGAGTTAACGTTTCATACAATGTTATCACATAACACATAAGTCTAACACATAATTATCACATAATTATTGTTTTGACGTTTTTCGTTTATTCACCAATGGTTTGCGTCAACTCGTTTGCGTTTCGGTGCAATTCCCGAAAGACTACACATGTAGTAGTTGTCAAGCCTCATTTAAAACCATAGTTTAAATGTAATGAGATGTGCGTTATAGATCCAGTGATCTTAAGTCTGAATTGACGGATTTTGAGTTAACGGAGTTAACCTGAAATTGAGGAGTGTCACATCATTCCCATGTTAAAGAATTTCCGTCCCGAAAATTTGAGTCAAGTCGTGATGAGTGTCTGAAAAAGTAAGAAAAATTTTCAGTTTGTCATATCATCCCCTAGTAGAAAGAAATTTCGTCCCGAAATTTAATTCATACCTCCGGTGATTTCTGACGGTTTGCCGGGTTTCGCGGTTTTCGGTGTTTGGTCAGCTCTTTAAAAAGGTGAGGATACTTTTTCATCATTTGATCCTCGCGTTCCCACGTGAACTCCGGTCCACGTTTCGAGTTCCAACGAACCTTAACAATTAGAATTTTGCTGTGCTTGAGTGTTTTGGTTTCCCAATCCAGAACTTCGACTGGTTCTTCAATGAAGCGTAACTGTTCATCAAATTGCAATTCGTCCAAAGGAACTGCTTGGGTTTCATCGGAAAGGCATTTCTTCTAATTGGATACGTGGAATACATTGTGTACGCCACTGAGTTCTGCTGGTAAGTCCAGTCTGTACGCCACCGGACCAATGCGCTCAGTTATCCGGTAAGGGCTAACGTATCGTGGATTGAGTTTGTTTCGCTTCCCAAAGCGAACCACACCTTTCCAAGGTGAGACTTTGAGTAATACTTGGTCGTTCACTTGAAATTCGAGAGGCTTTCGGCGCTTGTCGGCGTAACTCTTTTGGCGATCTCGTGCTGCTGCCATGCGGTTTCGGATTTGAACAATCTTTTCAGAGGTTTCAAGTACCAATTCTGGACCAGTGATTTGGCTATCACCCACCTCTGCCCAGCAGAGAGGTGATCGACACTTCCGTCTGTACAACGCTTCAAACGGAGCTGCTTTAATACTTGCGTGGTAGATGTTATTATACGAAAACTCTACCAAAGGCAAATGAGGTTCCCAACTTTTTCCGAAATCCAACACGCATGCACGCAACATGTCCTCCAAGGTCTGAATAGTGCGCTCACTTTGCCCATCCGTCTGAGGATGGCATGCTGTGCTCATATCCAGGCGGGTACCTAGTGCGCTTTGTAGTGACTTCCAAAAGTGCGAAGTGAAACGGGAATCTCGATCAGAAATGATTGAGACAGGCACTCCGTGTCTAGACACTACTTCCTTCATGTAGACGCGAGTCAGTCTTTCCATTTTTTCCGATTCCTTAATCGCTAAGAAGTGTGCAGACTTAGTCAATCGGTCAACGATTACCCAGATGGTATCGCATCCCGTCGGTGTTTTGGGTAATCCCGTGATAAAATCCATTGAAATGTGTTCCCATTTCCACATTGGGAGTTCCGGTTGCTGTAGCAGGCCAGATGGTTTCTGATATTCTATTTTGACTCTTGCGCAAGTCAAGCATTTGCTCACGTAGGTGGCAATGTCGGCTTTCATGTTTGGCCACCAGTAGAGTGCCTTTAAGTCATGGTACATTTTATCTGAACCAGGGTGGATAGAATATCGGGACTTGTGTGCTTCGTCCATCACTAGAGTTCTCAACTCTCTGTATCGTGGAACCCAAATCCGGTTCTCAAAATATAGGACCCCGTCCGATTTGGTTTCTAGTTGCTTGTTCATGCCCCGCATGAGTTCTGATGGAAGATTATCATCTTTCAAAGCTTCGAGTTGCGTATCGCGAATCTGATCGGGTAAGTTGGCATGAATTCTTGAGTTGCAATGCTCGCACTCGCCTGGGTTTATCGTTTTCTTTTCTGCTGAGAGCGTCGGCCACTACATTGGCCTTTCCAGGGTGGTACTTGATGGCACAATCATAATCCTTAAGCAGCTCGACCCAACGACGCTGTCGCATGTTCAGCTCCTTCTGATCGTAGATATGTTGGAGACTCTTGTGGTCGGTGTAAATGGTAAACTTGGTACCGTACAAGTAATGCCTCCATATCTTAAGGGCAAACACCACAGCTCCGAGTTCCAAGTCATGGGTCGTGTAGTTCCTCTCGTGAATCCGTAGTTGTCGAGAGGCATAGGCTATAACCTTCTCGAGTTGCATCAACACGCAACCGAGACCTTGTATCGATGCGTCACATTGCACCTCAAAATTTTCTGTTCCCTCGGGAAGGGCTAGAATAGGGGCGCTACAGAGTTGGTTTTCAACAGTTGAAAAGTGGATTCTTGCGCGTCACCCCAATTGTACTTAGTACCCTTGTGAGTCAAAGCGGTGAGGGGTTGAGCAATCTTTGAAAATCCCTCGATAAAACGCCGGTAGTAGCCAGCCAGTCCTAGGAATTGCCGCACCTCAGTCGGAGTCTTAGGTGCTTCCCAGTTTTTGATAGCCTCTACCTTACCGGGATCGACATGGATACCATTCTCGTTGTTCACATGTCCTAAAAAGTGAACCTCGCGTAACCAAAATTCGCATTTCGAGAGTTTAGCGTATATTTGTTCCTTCTTCAGCAATTCCAGAATTAACCTCAAGTGCTCTTCGTGGTCAGCCACGTCCTTGGAGTAGACGAGAATATCATCAATAAAAACAATCACAAACTTGTCGAGGTACGCATTGCATACTCGATTTATGAGATCCATAAATAAGGCTGGTGCGTTGGTTAAGCCAAAAGGCATAACTGAAAACTCGAACTGACCATACCGAGTTCTGAAAGCCGTCTTTGAAATATCTTCTTCGCGCACTCTTAATTGATGGTAACCAGATCTCAGATCGATCTTCGAGTAGTAACTCGATCCTTGAAGTTGGTCAAACAGATCATCAATTCGGGGTAAGGGATAACTGTTCTTGATCGTCACCTTGTTCAGTTCTCTGTAGTCGATGCACATGCGGAAAGTCCCGTCCTTCTTTCGAACAAATAAGACAGGGGCTCCCCATGGCGATGAGCTAGGTCGGATAAAACCTTTATCCAACAAATCTTGCAACTGAGTGGACAACTCCTGAAGCTCCGCCGGTGCAAGCCGATACAGGGCTTGTGCTATGGGTGCTGCACCGGGGGTCAATTTGATTTGGAATTCGACTTGTCGAATAGGAGGGAGTCCAGGCAAATCCTCCGGGAAAACTTCCGGAAAATCTCGCACAATCGGTATATCTTCGATTCGCTTCTCCTTCGCGGGTTTCTCAACAATATGGGCTAAAATTTCCGGATGACCCTTTTGTAGATACTTCTGCGCCTTCATGAAGGTGATGACGCTGGTGGTCATTCCGCTTTTCTCGCCCTGGATCGAAATGATCTCGCCGGAAGGGGTAGTGATGTGGACTATCTTGTCGTGACATATAATCTCCGCTCGGTTCTCGGATAACCAGTCCATGCCGACCACGACATCGAAACTCCCAAGCGTAAAAGGTATAAGGTCGATATCAAAAATATGACCTGACAGTTTCAACTTACAACCCGCAAGTACATGAGTCGTTTCTATAGACTTACCGTCCGCTAATTCAACAGGAAACTTAGCATCTAACGGGGTTGGAATTAAGTCTAAGAGTTTACTAAAGGCTTTCGACACAAAACTCCTATCAGCTCCAGTGTCAAACAAAATAGAAGCAAAACAGTCGTTCACAGGAAACTTACCGGTCACCACATACGGATCGTTGCGGGCTTGACCCGACCCAATGACGAAAGCTCTTCCTTTACCACTGCTTCCGCCACCACTGCTACCTCCATTGTTCTCGTTCTGTTTTAGTTTGGGGCAATCCTTCCTGAAATGACCCTCTTGACCGCACTCGAAACACCCTTTAGTCGTCATAGGTGGTTTATGAGCACCCTTTGCCGCTAGGTCTCCCCTACATTCCTTGGCCTGATGACCCATTTTTCCGCATCTCAAACACTTGACACGATCACATGGGCCAGCATGGTGATAGTTGCACCTGTTGCATTTCGGGTGTTTCCCAGCATAGCTGCTCGAACCCTGCCCGCTACCATTGTTATTGTTGTGACCCTGATTATTGAAGCTCCGGGTGAGTTCGGGCTTACGGTAGTGTTGTTGCTGTGGGGGGTTCGAGGATGAGGACCTGACGTTGTCGAACTTTCTCTTTCCATTACTCGGGTTGTTGTTGTTGCTGTTGTTGTCAGTGCTAGGGTTGTCACGGGCTTTAGTGGTTGAACCTCTAGGTGGTAACGCACCTTGGGTCACTGCTTGATCCGTCAGTTTGTGAGCTAATCGGATCGCTTGTTGAATCGTGGCTGGTCTGGAAGACGTCACCATGCCCTGAATTTGCGGTGCTACCCATCAATATACATCTCAATCCTTTTACTCGGCGGGTCTACCATCCGTGGACACATCACAGCTAACTCGTGAGAACGGGTGGTGTAGGCTTCAATTTCAGAACCCACCATCTTTAACGACCAAAACTCGGATTCCAACTTTGCAATCTCCTCTCGAGGACAATACTCTTCACGCATCATATTCTTGAACTCCTCCCAGTTCATAGCGTTAGCCAGTTCCAATCCAAGAATCTGCACATTTGAATTCCACCAAGTGAGAGCAGAATCTTCAAGTGTCCCAGCAGCAAATTTGACCCTACTGGCGGGTGGACAATTACACATCTCAAAAGCTGATTCGACCTTCTCAGCCCAACGCAGGAAGCCTATAGCTCCCTCAGCGCCCTTAAATGAACTGGGCTTGCAATCCATGTAGTTCTTGAAAGTACACGTTCCAGTTGGACCTCCAGATTGATTCTGGATATGCGTGGCTAGAGCGACCGCCGCGTGGTCATTCAGCAGGGTTTGGAGTTCTGCTGCAGTCAAGTTGATGTTACCGCGACCGTGTCCAGCGTTTCTTCCAGCCATCTCCTAGAATCACAGCATAAAATGTCAGACATGAATTTTCGGTTTCATATGCAACATACCATACATGTAATAAAAAGATAGGTAAGAAAGAAATAAAAGGAACAAACATCACATCTCAACCATATATTAATCCAAATAATAATTCATGATTAAAACCATTGTATTCGCTACAAAGTATTTAAAATCAATCCTTAAAATCATAGAAAATAATAGTTCGGATGAAGACAACCCCTCAATCTAGGTGTTATCATCCTTAGATGTCATCGTCTGAGGACCCCTCTGAGTGTGCCTCCTCCTCAGCTGGTTCTTCCTTCGGTTCCTCTTCAGGTTCCTCCTCGGGATCTTCCTCGGGATCCTCCTCAGGCTCCTCTTCAGGATCTTCTTCGGGTTCCTCCTCAGGCTCCTCTTCGGGATCTTCTTCGGGTTCCTCTTCAGGCTCTGCCTCAGGTTCGGCTGCGTTCTGAGTAACTTGCATTTGTAAGACGTCGCTACGCTCTAAAGCTATCTCGGTTCGGGTCCTTGCCTCTTGGAGTTGCTCTTGCAAGTCTATCATCTCGGCTTGCATTTTTCTCATAATCTTCATCTGTTGATCACTAGCCTCTTGCATTTCCTTCATCGCCGCTGTCAGGCGGGAAATTTCCTCTTTAGTTTCAGTTCCATCCTTTAACAGTTCGGAAACGTTCGCTCTCATATAGCGCATATAACCAACATCACGCTCTAAACAAGAAACAACAGCTGTGAGCACACGCTCTACAGGTTCGGTTATGGGTGGTAGGGTGTTGGGGTAAGCAGGACGACTCGGGTGAGGTAGTGGGGGAACTTGTTCGCGATAGACCATACGCCTGATCGTATTCGGGTACCAATCCCAGCTAACTTCGTCTTCGTACATGCCTCCGGATAAGCGATACCTCTTCGGAGCAGGGGCTTCTAGCTCCGGGACTACTCGGGGTGGCGATGAGGTAGGTAACTGAGGTTCCTTCCCATGCGCATGAGTCATCTGATCGGATGATGATGATGGTGGCGTCGACATCCCTACAGGTAAGCCGTGTATGCGCGCGTATGAGTGAAAGAGGTAAAGAGATAAGATAACAAAGACTACACAAACATATGCAGTGCATATCATTATAACTAATAGGTCGTCACGGTTATAGTCTAGTATGCATGCAATTTCTAGTTCGCTATAACCAATGGCGCAGCGGAAGCGTAGTAGGCCCATAACCCACAAGTCCCAGGATCGAAACCTGGCTCTGATACAAATCTGTCACACCCTCAAAATCCACTAACGGAGTTTTACCGTCAGAGGGTGTGAACTAACAGGATCGGAATCATTAGTTATAATCAAACCATAAAAACATTAAGTGAAAATAAGAGCGGAAGCGTAAAAACATAAACCAAGTGTTGCGTCACGCAGGACGACTTAAAACCCAATATAACAGTTTAAAACAAGTTTGCATAAACAATAGCGTATCAAATAATGCATGATCCTATACCGCGCGCCCGCCTCGACTACCTGAGAATAACATACTAAAAGTGTCAACACGAGGTTGGTGAGTTCACAAGTTTATATAAAATAAAGCGTTTAGCGTTTTGCGTTTAGCATTTTGCGTTTACCAGATAGTGTTAAATCAATTATATATCGATAGGTAGCTAGCCTATACAACAAGTATTACTAAGTGTTCGACACCGAAGCTGACTGTTTATCATGTGCCTTGCCACCAGGTCTATCCCGACCATGGTAATGTGTTAGCCAAAATTACACCCACTCGACCTCCAGTCGAGCTTAGCGTTGGGTGGAGTTTGTCAAACCCAGTAGTACTACTCAACAGTGACTCGCTATTTTCCAATACTAAACGGTTCGATGTGTAGGACTTCAATTGTTTCGTTTGCCACTTAGCCTTTACAAGTGATATATAATCTACTAACAAAATCTAAAAGCGTTTTCGGAGTATGTTATCTCCCCCAAGTGAAAAGCGTTTAAAGAGTTTAAAAGGGGAAAGTGAAACTCACAGTTTGCGAAGAATTTCCAAAAACGAGTCACCCAAGTGATGCGCGTCGCAGAAAACTCTCACTAGCGTTCTATAACAACAAGGAGATTTTCTAAGAGTCAGAAATATTATCGAGTCCCTAGACTTGGCACATAATACCTATGCACAAAATACGTTTCGTGTTTCGTTTGTGACTCGTGTGTGACTTAACAAGCACATTTATGATACGTTACGTGTGTGAACAACTATTTACGTGTCAAGTGTTAATGGTGTACATATTTAGCAAATATTCCCCGCAAGGGAAATTTGGTCAAAACATAACAATCATCTAGTAATTATTCCCCGCAAGGGCAATTTGGTCAAAACATAACAATTATCTAGTAACAGCACGTTTCATGTATTTTCACAAAGTTCAGCAACTAGTTTCATCACGACAGAATTCTACTTGAAAGACTACCCTATTCAACAGATCATAGTATCTCAATTAATTCACCAAAAATCGTCACAAAAGCACACATGTGTTAGATTTCCAGAACATATTTTATTATATTTTTATTCTTCATAGATTTCCCACAATGATCAAAACATTACAGTAAACTCACAACAATCAAATTTATGCGCAACAGAATGTTATTTGAAATTCCCGTTAAATGAAAAATCTAATATATACAAGACCGATTGGGTAAGGTTCTTAACTCAACAAGTTAACTTCCAGAAGTGGAACCAACCCATTTGGTCTTGTAGTTCATGAGACATGCTAATTACAAAACAACTTAACAGCAGGTCTCACAACTCAGATTTGCACATCAGTTTTGTAAAATCATAAAGATTAACTTTTACTCGTCCAAAAATTACAAACTTGGACTTTATAGAAAATAGACTCAACATAGTACCCTGTGGTATTAATAACCTCGACCAATTTCCACATTAACATTTAGTTACAGTTGTCAAATCATAACTTACAATCTGTCCAGTACCAGTTTTGACCTTTAATCACATTTAAATCGTTTGACCAACCAAAACACCTTCAAATTAGACGTGGTTGGACTTTATGAAAACTAGACTCAGAGTACTACCTTGTAGCCTCATAATTAGCTCAGTTTGCTTTTATATTCAACAAGTTACACATCGTTCAAGTTTAACAATCACTGCAATCAAAACTCAGCAAGCATAAACAATCATCTAACATGCATCCTAAGCATACGACATAACTCAACACATGTAATACACATAATTAATCATAGAAATCAGTAGTAACCCTCTAGGGTTTACAAACAATCAACGATTCATCAATATTTCACCGTTCAAAATCACATATGATCATCAATATCAACAACCAATGCATAATCAATCATCCTCTAGCAACAATCAATCATAAGAACACGTAATACATGATATTCAATAGTTAGGGTTTCATAATTATACCTTAAAAACGCAGAAATAACCAAGGGAAACGTGAGAGGTGCTTAGAAACGAGTGTAGGATGCTCCGATTATGAAGAATGAGATCAAAACGGGTGTGATATGTGTGTGTGTGTGGCTGCCGATCGCAAAGAGAGGGGAGGGGGGGCTGGCCGTCGGGTAGAGAGAGAGGGGAGGGGTTAGGGTTTTATTAATATTATTAATAATAACATGTTACATCTAGGCCCCTCAACTTCTAATAATTACTTTTCTAGCTTAAATTGACTTGTTTGCATCTGGAGTTAACGTTTCATACAATGTTATCACATAAAACATAAGTCTAACACATAATTATCACATAATTATTGTTTTGACGTTTTTCATTTATTCACCAATGGTTTGCGTCAACTCGTTTGCATTTCGGTGCAATTCCTGAAAGACTACACATGTAGTAGTTGTCAAGCGTCATTTAAAACCTTAGTTTAAATGTAATGAGATGTGCGTTATTGATCCAGTGATCTTAAGTCTGAATTGACGGATTTTGAGTTAACGGAGTTAACCTGAAATTGAGGAGTGTCACATCATTCCCATGTTAAAGAATTTTCGTCCCGAAAATTTGAGTTAAGTCGTGATGAGTGTCTGAAAAAGTAAGAAAAATTTTCAGTTTGCCATAGTTCGACACCAAAGCTGACTGTTTATCAATTGCCTTGCCATCATATCAACCACGAGCATGGTAATGTGTTAGCCAAGATTACACCCACTCGACCTACAGTCGAGTTTAGAGTTGGGTGGGGTTTGTCAAACCCAGTAGTACTACTCAACAGTGACTCGCTATTATCCAAATATTAACCGGTTCGATGTTATGAAGGACTTTAGTTGGTTTGTTTGCCACTTAGCCTTACAAGTGATATATAAAAACTAAACAAAATCTATAGCGTTGGAGTATGTTATCCCCCCCCCCCCAAATAAAAGCATTTATAAAGAGTAAAAAGGGGACGTGAAACTCACTTTTTGCGAAGATAACCGAAAAGATCCGAGAAAGGTGTGCGTCACAAAAAATCCTCACTAGTGTTCTAAAAACAAAAACGAGATTATCTAAGTATTGAACTACGAGTGAGTCCCTAGACTCGACACTTACAACTTATGCATGAGATGCGTTTCGTGTTTCGTTTGTGAAATAAGTGCGACTCGACAAACACATTGGTGATAAGTTACACGTGTGAACAAGTACTTAAGTGTCAAGTATTAACATCGTTCATTACTAGAAAATATCCCCCACAAGGGCAATTTGGTCAAAACATAGCAAACATCGATCAGTTATGCGCTTTTCATGATACTTCAAGTAATTCAGCAGCTAAATTGTCCAGGCAGATTTTCACTCGACAAGATTACTCTATTTAATAAATCCTAACAAGTAAAATAAATCACCAAAAATCATCACAGAAGCACACGTGAGGTAGTTTTCTAAAAATATTTTTATTATATTTTTATCATATACGGTTTTATCACAATGATCAAAACATCACAGCAAACACACAACAACCATTATCATGCGCAACAGAATTTTAATTGTTATTCCCGTTAAATGAAAAATCCAATTAATGCAAGACCAATTGAGTTAGATTCCTAACTCAAAATATTAACTTCCAGAAGTAGAACCAACCCATTTGGTCTTGTCGTTTATGAGCTATCTTAGTCGCAAAACAGCCTAACAGCAGGTCTCCCAAATCAGGCTTGCACAATAGTTTTGTAAAATAATAAAAACAAACTTTTACACGTCCAAAATTTACAAACTCAGACTTTTCAGAATCTAGACTTGACTTAGTATATTATAGAATCAACAATCACTTCAAAACATGTAATTAACATCGAGTTACAGTCATCTAAACACGAATTCAATAATCTGTCTAGCATCAGTTTTCATCAAAACTCAACAAACTATCATTCTATGAACAATTAACCATGCAAGCAACCCTCTAGACTCATAATCTATCAACAATCAATAGTTTTAACATCTAGGGTTTATGTTTATTATGCTTAATCATGCAATTAACTCAATGAAATAGACTAGAGAGGATGTAATTTACCTAGCTAGCACTTTAACCCTTCAATCCAAGCTTGAATAATAACTTGTATATGTATGTGTGTGTGGTGATCGGCCGAGCAAGAGAGGAGAGGGGAAGGGGGCTGCCATCGCCAAGAGGGAGAGGGAGAGAGGGAAAGAGTTAGGGTTTTAGTTAAGGTTGTTTATATATTAATTAAATAAAAGACAAGTTACAACTAGTACCCTTAACTTCTATTTTGTATAATTCTAGCATAAAACATCAATCACCTCCATAATATAATGACATGCATACCATTACACATTTATACATATAAACGTAACACATAATTATATCAAGTACTTATTTATAATATTCATCGTTTGTTCACCAATGGTTTGAGTCGCCTCGTGTGTGTTTCGGTGAAATTCCGAAAGACTACTTGTGTAGTGATTATCATGCATCATCTAAACCCTAGTTTAAATGTAATGAGACATGCGTTACATTTCGTGTGATCTTAAGTTTGAATTAACGGAGTTCGGATTAACGGAGTTAACCTGAAATTAACGAGTGTCACAAACTTACAATTGGTATCAGAGCAAATTGCTCCTGATTGTGTGATTCGGGATTATCACACGAGTGTTAAAACTATTCCGCTAGACTTTTCATGGAATCGTTTCACTCCAAAAACTGTTCGTTCATTCCATTCCTACACCCTATTACTCTCGTTGCATACCATAATACCTCTTAAACCAATCGAAACCAGAAAAACTGTGCTCAAAATCTGATTTCATCTTCAGCGAACTTGCCGTCACTCGTCTTAGGGTTTCAGCGAAATTACAAGGGGCGAAGTTGTTACCAGGCGAAGTTGTTATCTGGTGAAGTTGTTTGAGAAAGTAAAATTAATTTATACTAGGCGAAGTTAACTCCCTAACTTCGCCATCTACTGTTCACATAATACATTTTGGTTTGATTTTAGAACTCATTTCGGTTAAATATGACTTTGATAAACATCACTGAACTGGTAAAGATGGAAGTTGAAACTGGCTCAGATACTAAAGCTCCAAAGTTTCTTAAAGGCACTGACGTTGTTGCATGGAAATACAGAGTTGAGCACTATGTGAAGTATCAAGATGCAAAGATGTGGGTATGTATTCAGGATGGATATATTCCACCAACAACTGAGTTTGAAGGTCGTGAGCAACTCAAGAAGTATAATAAGATGGAGGATGATGAGAAGAAAATGTATGAGGCTGAGAGTAAGGCACTAGCTACAATAACCATGGCACTACCACAAGAGATTATACACACTTTTAGAAAGTACAAGTCTGCTAGAGAATTGTGGGAAGCATTGGAGAACCGCTATGAAGGTAATGTCGGAATTCGTATCTCCAAGACAAAGTTGCTGAAAACTCAATTCTCATTATTCAAGTATTTTAAAAATGAATCACTTGATGACATCATCACACAATACTATCACTTAATGACCGAGTTGAACAACTAGTCCATAGAGTACACTGAGAGTGAGATTGTGGAAAAGCTTCTTGATGCTCTTCCACCAAAATGGAATATGTACACCAGTTCTGATGAGAGAAGATAAAGAATTTGATAGTTTTGATTTAGAGAAAATGGTTAACAAGTTACGTAATTATGAGCTTAATATGGTACGAAAAGAGACGTCTACTGATCAGGTTCATGATCCGGGAATGTATGGTGCAAAAGGCTCTCTAAACTCAAGTTCTAAAGCACAATCGACCGCCTATTACTCAGGTGGGGAACCAAATTCTACTCAAGATGGTCATGTGGTGATGAATATGGATGGAGACATATGCTTTGTAGCGGGTGGAAGTAGTTCTTCAAAACCTCAGTCCTCATTGGTAACTCCTCCACCAGTTCTTCTAGTGTGAATTACTCAAAGATGCCTATGAGTGTGAAATCTGCTGAACAACAATTTGCTCTTATGCCTCTTTCATTGCTTCTTATGAGAATTACATTAAAGGAAAGATAGTCGACCCTGCAACCTTGGATGAGGACTATGATCAGATAGATGCTGATGACATGGAAGAAATGGATCTGCACTGGCAAATGGCAATGAAAGTAAGAAGGATGAAGAGGTTTATGAAGAAGACTGGAAGAAAGTTCATTGGAGAGAGACCGGGATTTGACAAGTCTAAGGTTCGTTGCTACAACTATCAACAAAATGGGCACTTTGCAAGAGAGTGTACAAATGAAAGAGTTGAACGGAGTCAGAACAAGACTACTCAACAGAATGGGAGTGGAAATGAAATAAAGGCCATGGTATCTCAACAGAATGGTGGGTATAATTGGAATATACAAGTTGAGGTGGTGATTGAACAAGCGAATCTGGTGAATATCGAGACTGGAAGATGTGACAAAGAACCAGTGGAGGATCAAGCGTACATGGCAGAAGTGAATGATCAGCTTTCAGAGGTATGTTCTGAACCTCATTGTGAACAATGTGAAAAACTGTCTGATCAATTAAAAGCTTTAACTGATCAGTATGTTAGTTTGGATAAAGAATTAAACACGTTAAAAGAGGAACATCATTATTCCAAAAATAAAGAAAATAGTTACTCAGTAAAAACAAAAGCTAGTGAAAAAGACATAAGAAGCCTTAAGGCCACTCTAGCTGAAAAAATACAAGTCATTGATCTTAGCTATGAAGTTGTAGAAGAAAAGACCAAACTGATAGCTGAAAAGGATAAACAGATAGTTGATTACCAAGTAAAAGTGGTGGAATTGAACAGGAAAATCGAGCAATTTAGGAATTCTTCTGTGATGCTTGATCACATACTAAGTGTTCAACGTTCCCCAATCAACAAAGGGGGGATCGGATACACAGAAGTTCCACCACCTTTCAATAATAATTATACTTATAATCCTGGTAATCAGCCATCTGTTTGTGTTGAAACTGATCAAATAGTACCAATTAAGGTCCAGGCTAACAATACCGATGTTAATTTGAATGAAGCAGTTCAGACAAATTCTCATGTCACAAGTTCAGTTTCAAACTGTTCAAACTCTGACAAAGTCTTTGACTCTGTTAAGATGAGTGATGAAGCTGTGTTACTCAAACGGGGGAGGATTACACGTTTGAAAAAGGAAATCTTCCTTAAACCCATTTGTTCCCCCCTATGTGAGACAAACTAATAGTAACACTGCTTCATCGTCTACAACAACTTTCGATATGAACGTTCAAAGGAATACTAATAGTTCAAGCAAGAGTTGTTTTAGATGTAACAGGATAGGACACTTTGTCAATAACTGTCCTCTGAAAAGGAGGAAATCTAAAAATATGAGGCCAACTAAAACTGAGAATAAAACGAACTTTAAAACTGATGCTGGTAAGAATACTAACGCATCCAACTTTAATCGTTGGACAAATTAAAGATTTCAAAGAAACCAACCAGTTTTTTCCCAATTAATCTCAGAACGGGTAATTTTGAATCCAATAATACTAGAAACTCAAGGATGTTTGGATGGCCTCAAAACTAGTTTTCTAGAAATCCTCCATTCAGATCAACTGGGAACTTTCCACAAAATAAATTTAGGCAACCAAGGAGTTGGATGCCGGTTAACAAGTTTGACCAACCCAAGACCAGAAGGTCTTGGGTCCCACGCTTCAAATTCGTTTCTTTAATTGTGCAGGAACAGTCGAACAGGACTGTAAACAACATGTGGGTTGTGACAGTGGCTGTTCCCGGCACATGACAGGTAACAAGAAATTGTTACGTGATTGGAAAAACTGTTCAAGGAGGAAGGGTTAGTTTTGCAGGAGAAAGTGGAAGAAAAATTACTGGAATTGGTACTGTTACTAATGCGAGAATCAAGTTGGAGAAGGTTAATTTCGTGGAAGAGTTAAAGCACAATCTTTTAAGTGTCTCTCAGATCTGTGACAAAGAATATACTGTGCACTTTACAAAGGATGAGGCACTCGTGCTTTATCCTGGTTTCAAAATCCCTGAAACCTGGGTTGTGACGAAAGCTCCAAGAGAGAAGAATACATATGTAATGGACATGCGGTCAACCGAGATGAGGACGGAAGAATCATGTCTATTGTCAAAAGCAACAGAGTCTGAGTCGGAATTGTGGCACCGAAGAAAGGGTCATATCCATCTACGAAAGATGAACTACATCGTCAAGAATGGGCTGGTACTTGGGGTTCCTTTAAAGAATTTCAACTTTGAAGATCAATTTCTGTCATGCAAGAATGGAAAGCAGCACAAGAAACCACATCACTCCAAAAGGGTTAACTCAATTGTCACACCCATGGATTTGCTTCACATGGATCTTTTGGTCCCATAAATGTTAAAAGCCTGGGTGGAACGTCATATTTCTTGGTTGTGACTGATGATTACTCACGTTACTCATGGGTTTATTTTCTGAAGGCTAAAGATGAAATAGTGCAGTTGGTAATTAACTTGATTACCAAAGAGGAAAATATTGTTGGGGGAAAGGTCAAGTTCATCAGAAGCGATAACGGCACAGAGTTCAAGAACTATCAAATGGAGATGTTTTGTTTGCAGAAAGCGATTGAACATCAGTTTAGCGCACCATATACTCTGCAACAGAATGGAGTAGCTGAAAGGAAGAATAGAACTCTAATCGAAGGCGTCAGGACTATGCTGGCAGATGCTAAACTTCCCGTGGTGTTCTGGGCTGAGGCTGTTGCCACGGCCTGCTATATCCTTAATCGTGTTTTAACTGTTAAAAGATTAAATAAAACTTGTTATGAATTAATGCATGGTAGAAAGCCTAATCTAAAAGGTCTTGAACCTTTTGGGTCCCCATGTTCGATTTTAAAGACTAACTCAAAATTTGGTGAGAAATCTGACGAAGGTATTCTCGTGGGTTACGTAGTTGGATCACCCAACAGAAGAGTCTTTAATCTATCGAACAACAAGGTTGAGGTGGTTTGTAACACTGACATTACAAGTTACAAATCACCAAAGCCTAGCATGGGACCAGCAGAGGCTTTCGACTATGATAAATTATTTAAATCTTTTAACTTACCTTATTTAGATTTTGCAGACACAGAAGAAATGATGGCCACTCAAATGCTGCTTGATGATGATGAGACCATTATGCATCGTCCATAGTGTGATGAAAAACAATCCACCGTGTCAAGTTCTGTTGAAACTCCTGTTGTCTCAAGTGATGATGACTTTTTCAATCCATTTCACACTCAACACAATTCAGATGAAGTTTCTTCAAATCTTGGAGAAGACTAAGAAGTTGGTCCCGTTCAAACCACTAGAATTCACAAGAATCATCCCTTGGAGAACGTGATCGGTAATCCTTCCGATGGAGTGCGAACCAGAAGAAGTTTGGAGGAAACCACATATGTGTATGCAAGCATTAAACACACTGGTATTATGAATGAATGCTTGTATGCCTGTTTCATCAGTCAGATTGAACCAAAGTACTATCAGATGGCATTGAAGGATAGCTCGTGAATAGAAGCTATGCAGGAAGAACTGGCTTAGTTTGACAAAATAAAAGTATGGCATTTGGTTGAAAAGTCACGAGATGTGAATGCAATCGGTACGAAGTGGGTATTCAAATGCAAGAGAAATGAGAAAGGGGTAATCATTCGTAACAAGGCAAGATTAGTTGTCAAAGGATTTAATCAACAAGAAGGGATTGACTACAATGAAGTGTTTGCTCCTGTGGCAAGATTGGAGTCAATTCGACTTTTCTTGGACTTTGTGGCACACAAAGAGATGAAAGTGTTTCAACTGGATGTTAAAAGTGTGTTCCTAAATGGCAAGGTCGATGAAGTGGTATATGTCGAGTAACCTCCGGGTTTTCCTGACCCAGACTTTCCGGATCACGTGTACAAGCTCAATAAAGCATTATATGGTCTACATCAGGCTCCTCAAACTTGGTATGCAACTATGTCTGATTATTTGCTGGAAAATGGGTTTGTGAGAGGAAAGATCGACAGTACACTTTTTGTAAAACGGATTGGGAATGATTTTCTTCTCGTCTAGGTCTATGTGGACGATATCATCTTCGCAGCCTCAAAAATTTCTATGTGTCAGGAGTTTGAAGCGGTCATGAAGAAAAGGTTTGAGATGAGTGCCATGGGTGAATTAACTTTCTTTGTGGGTTGACAGGTAGATCAGATGTTCATTCATCAAACTAAATATGTTCACGATGTGCTTAAGCGTTTTAAGATGGAAGATAGCACCCCGTTTGACACTCCAATCTGTGTCAACCACAAACAAGGTGCTGACTTCGAAAGTGATGAAGATGTGGATCCCACTCATTATCGGGCTATTATAGGTTCTTTGATGTATTTAACTGCTTCTATACCTGACATTATGTTTGCAGTTTGTTTTTGTGCTTGTTTTCAGGCTAATCCAAAGGAGTCGCACATGAAAGGAGTGAAGAGAATTTTACGGTATCTTAAAGGAAAGCCTAAACTGGGTCTCTGGTATCCAAAAGGAGGAGAACTGGATCTGGTTGCATACACAGACTCAGACTATGGAGGATGAAATCAGAACAGGAAGTCAACAACGGGTGACCGTCAGTTTCTAGGAGGAAGATTGGTGTCGTGGTAATGCAAGAAGCAGACTTTAGTGGCCATATCCATCTGTGAAGCAGAATACATGGCAGCATCAAACTGTTGCTCCCAGGTTTTATGGATACAACAACAAATGCGAGATTATGGTCTGAATTTCACTCAAACTCCTATTTGCATTAATAACACTGCGGCTATCTCAGTAACTAACAATCCTGTTAAACATAGTAAAAAAAAATATTGGCATTCGTCATCATTTTATACGGAATTGTGCTGAGAAGAAATTAATCTTGCTTGAAAAGGTTGATTCTCTGGATAACTTTCCCGATCTTTTTACAAAAGCTTTTGACCGGTCCCGTTTTCAAAACCTTATTGATCTTAATGGGATGATCAATCCCGAGTAACTGTGTTCTCTTTGTTTTTTTTTTTAAAAAAAAACATCACTATTGCTGAGAATTATGTCGGTAGCTTAAGTTTGAAGGACATATTCTTGAATATGTTTGGTCATTGTGTCTACCTGTAGACTCAAAGAATAGCCATTAACCTAATAACTGAAAGCAACTGAGGCGGTTTATGATGAGTTTTTATTCCTTCGCTGAAAATTATGTCGATTATACTTAGTCGGAGGGACACATATTCATATGTGGTTGGTCCTGCTAATCCACTGGATTTTTAGGATAGCCATTTACCTTAAGACTTAGAAATGATCGGGGCGTCTGAATATAAATATTTTTTTTGGGAAATGATATATTTTTTTCAGTCTATAACTTCTCACGAAGTTTCAAAATTGGTGTTAAATTGAAAATTGATCCAACCTTTGGAAAGTGATAGATAAACAGTTTTTGCGTGCCTAACGGGTGAAGTAATTAGGCTTAAAAGACATTAGAACAGTCATTGTATGGTACGGTAGCTTTCCATGGTGCGTAAAAGTAGAAGTGATACAAATTAAACTTACTCGATTTACTATGGAGATTCATTTTGAAATGTGCATGTCTCCACATATATCTCTCCTAATGATAGGCAGAAAAGTGATTACCCAGTTATACACGAGCCCGTGAGTGTCTTGATCCCCGTGAAGATTGTGTTATCTTTATGCAGTGATCCAGATTCGGGACTTGCAGGTGTTCGTTATGGTTCTATTAAAAAAATGAATGATGAAAATTTTATTATGTCTTATTGCCTTTGAAATTCATCAAGCCCAAAACAACATGGACGAGGCATCAATTGAGTCTTATGAAAGCTATGTGTAAGGATTGTAAAGCCGATTCAAATGTACATTGTTTGATCAGACACTACGGGTCGAAGTCAAATTGGGGTGATCTGGGGAAAGCCAAATACGCCTTAAGAATATATATAGGAGGCATCACAATTTCTTAAGTGATGCCCATCTAAATTTTGAGCCTAATTGAACATAATCTGTATCACATAAGCAATGAAAACCATGCTAAGTTTTATACCCGCCTGCAACCTGTTTCTCTATGTCATAAAAACGCTAAACATGAATCCTTGTGACAGCCTCTTAATCAGTATGATTCCTGTTCGGATCTTTTCTTAAACATGCAGCGTATTCTGAAAGACTGAAATTTGATCCCGTTGTTTTATATTACTTTTGTTTTGTATTACGTTATACATGTTATCTTCATTGTGTTTAAAATAAAATAATGGTTACTCCTTTTTGATCGTTTTATAAAATTAACTTCGTTGTGGCGAAGTTATCCACCGGGCGAAGTTTTCCACCAGGCGAAGTTAGCATAACTTCGCCCCTGGGTTTTTCTCAAAAGTATAAAAGGCAACATAGGTCAAATTTAGTCAAACCACTTTTTCTTAAACCCTCGGCGAACTTGTTCTCTGAATCTTCCTTCTTGGAATCTGATTTTCGTCGTCTAATAAGGCTCATTGGCCTATATCGATTCATAATTTACCTGTTTTGATTGTTAATTTGATCCATAATGGTTGGTTTTAATCGGTTCTCTAGTATAACCCTGTAACTCATTAATATACTTATGTTTTTGAATGTGTGGGGATATCCAGACCTTCAAGGCCTTAATCGCACCTTCCTATATGTCACACCCTCAAAATCCACTAACGGAGTTTTACCGTCAGAGGGTGTGAACTGGCAGGATCAGAATCATCAGTTATAATCAAACCATAAAAACGTTTAAATGAAAATAAGTGCGGAAGCGTAAAACCATAGAAACAATGTTACGTCACGCAGGACGATTTAAAAACCAATGATAACAGTTAAAAGTAAGTTTGCATAGTTAAAAGTTTTTCAAGCAATGCGTGTTCCTAAACCACGCGCCCGCCTCGGCTACCTGAGAATAACATACTAAAAGTGTCAACACAAGGTTGGTGAGTTCACAAGCTATATAAAAATAAATCATTTAGCGTTTGCGTTCAGCGTTTTGCGTTACAGCGTTACAGCGTTTTGCGTTACAGCGTTACAGCGTTACAGCGTTTTGCGTTACAGCGTTTTGCGTTACAGATAGTGTTATGTCAAATTATATATCGATAGGTAGCTAGTCTATACAACAAGTATTACTAAGTGTTCGACACCGAAGCTGACTGTTTTTAAGCTGACTGTCAAATTATATATCGAAACCTGCCCGCTACCGTTGTTGTTGTTGTGACTCTGATTGTTAAAGCTCCGAGTGAATTCGGGCTTACGGTAGTGTTGTTGCAGTGGGAGGTTCGAGGATGAGGATCGGGTGTTGTCAAACTTCCTCTTTCCGCTGCTCGGGTTGTTGTTGCTGTTGTTGTCATTACTCGGGTTGTCACGGGCTTTAGTGGTTGAACCCCTAGGTGGTAACGCACCTTGGGTCACAGCCTGATCCGTCAGTTTGTGAGCTAAACGGATCGCTTGTTGAATCGTGGCTGGTCTGGAGACGTCACCATGCCCTGAATCTGCGGTACTAACCCTTCAATGTACATTTCAATCCTCTTACTCGGCGGATCCACCATCCGCGGACATATCACAGGCAACTCGTGAGAACGAGTAGTGTAGGCTTCAATTTCTGAGCCCACCATCTTCAGCGACCAAAATTCTGACTCTAACTTCGAAATCTCTTCTCTCAGACAGTACTCCTCTCGCATCATGTTCTTGAACTCCTCCCAGTTCATCGCGTTAGCCAGTTCCAATCCAAGAATTTGCACATCTGCACCTCGTCTGGGGACACCTCTGAGTGTGCCTCTGGCTCAGCCGGTTCTTCCTCCGGTTCTCCTTCGGGTTCCTCCTCGGGATCTTCCTCGGGATCCTCCTCAGGCTCCTCTTCGGGATCATCTTTAGGTTCCTCTTCAGGCTCTGCCTCAGGTTCGGCTGCGTTCTGAGCAAGTTGCATTTGTAAGACATCGCAACGCTCTCGAGCTATCTCGGTTCGGGTCCTTGCTACTTGGAGTTGCTCTTGCAAGTCTATCATCTCGGCTTGCATCTTCCTCATAATCTTCATCTGTTGATCACTAGCCTCTTGCATTTCCTTCATTGCCGCTGCCATGCGGGCAATCTCCTCCTTAGTCTTGGTTCCGTCTTTTAACAGTCCGGAAACGTTCGCTCTCGTATAGCGCGTGTAACCCACGTCAGGCTCCAAGCATGAAACAACAGCTGCGAGAACTCGCTCTACAGGTTCGGTTATGGGTGGTAGGGTGTTGGGATAAGCAGGGTGGTTCGGGTGAGGTAACGGGGGAACTTGTTCGCGATAGACCATACGTCTGATCATGTTAGGGTACCAATCCCAGCTAACGTCGTTTTCGTATATGCCTCCGGATAGGCGGTACCTCTTCAGTGCGGGAGCTTCGAGTTCCGGGACTACTCGGGGCGGCGATGCGGTAGGTATCTACGGTTCTTTCCCGTGAGCATGAGTCATCGGATCGGATGATGATGATGATGATGGCGGCGTCGACATTCCTTCAGGTAAAACGTGTTTGCGCGCGCGTATGAGTGAAAGAGGTAAAGAGATAAGATTACAAGACTACACAAATCTATGTAGTGTGTATCATTATAACTAATAGGTCGTCGCGGTTATAGTCTAGTATGCATGCAGCTTCTAGTTCGCTATAACCAATGGATCTGATACCAATCTTTCACACCCTCAAAATCCACTAACGGAGTTTTACCGTCAGAGGGTGTGAACTGGCAGGATCGGAATCATCAGTTATAATCAAACCATAAAAACGTTTAAATGAAAATAAGTGCGGAAGCGTAAAACCATAGAAACAATGTTACGTCACGCAGGACGATTTAAAAACCAATGATAACAGTTAAAAGTAAGTTTGCATAGTTAAAAGTTTTTCAAGCAATGCATGTTCCTAAACCGCGCGCCCGTCTCGGCTACCTGAGAATAACATACTAAAAGTGTCAACACAAGGTTGGAGTTCACAAGTTATATAAAAATAAATCGTTTAGCGTTTGCGTTCAGCGTTTTGCGTTACAGCGTTACAGCGTTACAGCATTACAGCGTTTTGCGTTACAGATAGTGTTATGTCAAATTATATATCGATAGGTAGCTAGTCTATACAACAAGTATTACTAAGTGTTCGACACCGAAGCTGACTCGTTTAATAAGTGCCTTGTCACCAGGTCCTCCAGACCATGGTACGTGTTAGCCAAAATTACACCCGCTCGACCTCCAGTCGAGTTTAGCGTTGGGTGGGGTTTGTCAAACCCAGTAGTACTACTCAACAGTGACTCGCTATTCTAAATATTAACCGGTTCGATGTGTAGGACTTCAAATATTTCGTTTGCCACTTAGCCTTTACAAGTGATATATAATTTATAACAAAATTTTAAATGCGTTGTGGAGTATGTTATCTCCCCCAAGTGAAAAGCGTTTGAAAACAGTTAAAAGAGGGGAAAGTGAAACTCACTGTTTGCGAAGAATTTCCCAAAATAAATCACCAAGATGCGCGTCACCGAAAAACTCTCTCTAACGTTCTAAAACAACAAAGAGATTTTTCTAAGTGTCGGAATATTATCGAGTCTCTAGACCCGGCACATAATACCTATGCACATAACATGTTTCGTGTTTCGTTTGTGAATCGTGTGTGACTTTAACAAGTGTTTTTGTGACACATTACATGCGTAAGCAATCATATACGTGTCATGTATTCATAACGTACGTTACTAGCAATTATTCCCCGTAAGGGCATTTTGGTCAACAAATGACAATTAACTAGCCATTATTCCCCATGAGGGCAATTTGGTCAAATCATGGCAATCAATTAGAAATTATTCCCCGCAAGGGTATTTTGGTCAAAACATAACAATTATATAACAAGTATCATGTTTCATGCATTTTTACACAACTCAGCAGCTAGTTTCACCGAGACAGAAATCCTACTAGAAAGATTGTACTATTTCACTGATCATAGCATCTCAATTAATTTACCAAAAATCATCACATAAGCATATATGTCTTAGGTTTCCAGAACATATTTTATTACATTTTTATTCCTCACAGTTTTCTCACAATCATCAAATCATTACATCAAACTCATAAAAGTCAAATTCATGCGCAACAGAATGTTATTTGCAATTCCCGTTTAACGAAAAATCCCATAAATGCAAGACCACTTGGGTTAGGTTCCTAACTCAATGAGTCAACTTCCAGAAGTGGAACCAACCCAATTGGTCTCGTAGTTCATGAGATATAACATTTACAACATAACCTAACAGCAGGTCTAACAGCTCAGCTTTGCACAACGTTTTTGTAAAATCATAAAAGTTAACCTTTACTTGTCCAAAAATTACAAATTCATATTTTATAGAAACTAGACTCAACCTAGTTTACTGTAGTACCAATAATCTCAACCAATTTTCACGTTTACACTTCGTTACAGTCACTTAAACATCATATACACATTCTGTCCAGAAACTGTTTGCATCCAAACTCAACATAATAACAATCTATGAACTATCATGCATTCATATAACCCTCTAGACTCCATAAACACCATCCATGCACATCAATTACATATTACATACTTGATTAGGGTTTGTGTTTGAACTCAAATCAAAGACACAACGATTAACGTGTAACAATATAAATTCTAGTTATCAAATCATCATTCAATCAACAACAATCATATTAGTTATACACACACACAAAATCGGCAGCTTAGGGTTTGTAATTAACCCAACAAACATCAAAATCAAGCAACAAGAATGTATAGGATAATCAATTATACCTTCCTAGCACCTAGTTCTTCAATCAAACACTTGATTTGAGGGTTGTATGTGAGTGTATAGTGGACGGCAGCCGTGAGGGGATGGGGTTTGGGTTCCGATCGGCAGCTAGGGTGTAGAATAATATCAAGTTAGGGTTTAGTTAATGGTGTATTTATAAACATAACAAGTTACACTCAAGTCCCTCTACTTTCAATTGTTGTTTTTCTAACTTAACTAACTAGTTTACATCTTGAGTTAATGTTCATAACCATGTTATCACGTAACACATAAGTCTAACACATAATTATCACATAATTACTGTTTTGACGTTTTTCGTTTATTCATCAATCGTTTGCGTCAACTCGTTTGCGTTTCGGTGCAAATCCCGAAAGACTACACATGTAGTAAGTGTTAAGCGTCATTTAAACCCTAGTTTAAATGTAATGAAGTGTGCATTAGAGATTCAATGATCTTAAGTTTGAATTGACGGAGTTGAGTTAACGGAGTTAACCTGAAATTGACGATTGTCACATCATTCCCATGTTAAAGAATTTGAGTCAAGTCGTGACGAGTGTCAGAAAAAGTAAGAAAAATTTTCAGTTTGTCATACTATACCTATTGTCGATCTCTGATTGTCCATGTTTTCAACTGACAGGGTTCTGGAATTGGCACCGTTTATGCGGCGAAGTTAACTCACGGCGAAGTTAACCCTAACTTCGCTTACATGATAACTTCGCTGCATAACCTCTTTTGTCCATATACTCTAACTTCGCTTGCGAAGTTACAAACTGTTTTAAACATTTGTTGCTTACAAACCAAGCGAAGTTGCATACCAAGCGAAGTTGCATACCAAGCGAAGTTACAAACTTCGTTGATACACTAACTTCGCTACTTTCATACCAAGCGAAGTTACAAACTGGGTTAAACAGTTGTCTAACTTAGCTCGTTTGTTTCGCAGATATGGCTGTTGTAGCAGGTGCGGGTGGTACAGGTGGTGATGAAGGAGATGGTGATAAGAGACAGTTCTTTCCGGGTCACAACATGTATGTTACTTTGGATCCGGATAGTTATGGAGCTGAGGACTTTAATGAGATCATCTCGTTTCCCATTCGTTCACGTATCTTTCATGCTATTACCACTACTCTACCGATATCCCTACCAAATATTGAACACTTTTGAAGAACTGTTGAATATGACTGTTGTGTTGAACCTCCAGTTATGTGTGCTACAGTCAATAATCAGGTGGTACGTTCTCAGCTAATCAGATTAGAGAAGCTTTACAGTTCGGGGTTGAAACCACTCAGGATCCGACTGAGTATTCAGCTACTTTCAGAAACGGAGATTTTCTTCGTATGGGGTATTCGGGTCCGTTGGAAGATTCACAATGAAGAAAGGGATTTATTTTGGACCAGTGGGTTTCTTAATGCACGTGATGATTGTGTGCATGTCTGGCCGCAAGGCTGGATCTGATGGTATGGGTGCGACAATGCAATCTGCAATGACCGCGTTGACTTATAACAAGCCGTATAGTTTCAGTCAGATGGGGTTCTATGAGATCGATCGTCAGAGGCGAGCTGTGGCACGGGAACGTTTCTTAATGTATCCTAGATTTTTACAGATGATCCTCAATCATGTCGCCCCCATTCTGCCACAACACTTCCCTATCTCTTATGTGGAAAGTATAAACCAGAGAATTTTTGCACAATGTAAGTCATCTAGTGCACGAAGCAAGACTGAACTTCGTCCGAGGCACACTGCTTTATTTGGGTATCTTGTGAGACCCTGCTTATGTTGCTCCACCAGAGGATGAGTTTAATGATCCGGCTCCGCAACAAGTTGATATTCCTCAACCACCTCATGTGATTCAACCACCACAGGTGGTTCAAGAAGTTCCTATTGTTGATCCAGTTGCAGCTCCCGCCTAACAGGTTGATCTTGAGGTTGCCTTTGGAGGGCAAGGTTTCTTTGATATGGATACGGTCGATCCTGCTGAATTTCAAGCCTCAATAGTTGATGTTTCTAGTGTACATGCTTCTATGGTTGATACATCTGTGGGTCCGTCTATTGCCTTATTGGAGGATTCTGAGGAAACTTTATCTGATTCTTCCACTGATGACACTGTTGAAGCACAGAGAGTTCTTGCTACACAAGAAAGGATCCAAGGAAAACGAAAGAAGGATTCAGATGATAGTGAATCAGATTATGAGGAGGAGTTTTATGCCTTGGTACAGAGATCAAGAAGGCTAGAGCTGGTGAAAGTTCGAGTGTTGTTCATTTTGCCCCACCATCATTATCTGGTATGTCTATGCTACCTCCATCTTCATCTGATCCGTTACTAGTGACCTCTAGTGTACCAATGGTGTCTTTTTCAGCACCATCTATTGCTCCCTCTACGGTACAGGTGTCTACACCAGAGATTGTTTCTTTACCACCTCCTTATGTTACTCCATCGGAGGTGGTTTCTAGGTTTGTTGAGTCCACACTGGTGGCTGCTGTTGGGTTATCTGTCTCTATATCACCCACAATTACTACACAGTCTACATCTGCTATTCCAGTAAGCTTGGGAATTCCACCGCCTTATGTTCAGGATACTTCTCACATGAATTTTGATTTTGATACTACGTTGTCATATTCTGAGCGGATTGCTGCTCTTGAAAGAGTTGTTGCTGAGCAGTCAAGAATAAATCTCATTCAGATACAGGCTATTCAATGGATAGTGGCTGAGAACCAAATTCAGTCATCTCTCCTTATTGAACATGGTAAACTTTTTGATGCTTTGAAACAATTCTTGGCATCTCAGGGTGCAAAGGTGATGAGTTGAGAACGAAGAGGACACAGGACAGAGATGATGATCCCAATGCATCGAAAGATGCAGGTGGTGAGTTTCCAAGAACTGAACAAACTCTTTGGACTTCCACATCTCAAGGGGAGTCTACTGGTCCATTGGGTAGTGCAGGTGGTGAAACCGTGGTGGTAGATGAAGAGGATGATATGGGTGATGTTGTGCTGTCTTTCAGTGAGATTAAGAAAATTGATGAACATTCGATAGTGGCTTAGAGGAAGGTGAGATACTTGATGATAGTGTTGAGCATGACATTCCTAGTGCTGAAAGTATGGGTCAAGGTGATAATGTGTCTGGTGATAGCGAGTGGGAGGAACAACCAAAGTGGAAAGAAGGATGTGCTCAGTGGTTTTTTAAAACAAAGAATCCAGTGGTACCTGCGATGTTCAAGAAAAGTGATAATATCAAGGGATATGTTGAATCGAAGAAAGGTATTATTTGTTGGTTATATGATGATAGTTAAATTTGTTTGTGGTGAAAAGATATGATGGGATTTAATACTTTGCTAAGAGATTGAAATTGCTCAATACGTTGCCTGAGTGTGAAGTGAAGGATTTGGCTCGGTTAAAGTTGATTAATAGAAGTGATGACGATTTTGCTAGTTGGGTTGGAAAGATAGTGTGGAAGGAAGTTGTTAAGGAGAAAAAGTTTGAACTGTTAAAGCCTCAAATGGGGAAGTTGATTGAAGATACGGAACGGGGAATGCAGGCTGATGGGAAGCCCTGGATGATGATGAAGTACAAGCCGATTCGATGTTTTAAAGAGGTTCCAATGAAGATTATGCCTCAAGATGTGTTAAAGGATCTTAAGTGGTGATATGTTGACTGCCAGACTGCCGAAGTCGTGATGGAAGATCAAGATGAACAGGAGATCTTGAGAGTGTATGATCCAATGCACTTGGTTAACTTGTCTCAAGCTGATTTGCAGGTACTCAATGATAAGAAGATCTTTTATATCCCTGCTTGGAAAGACGAAGTGAAGAAATACCAAAGGGTGGTCTCAGTTTGTGTGAGACAAGGTGTTCATGCTTGAAGACGGAGGATACGTGCGTTTTGGATTACAAGACACGGCAAAGGTATAAGAGATATGAAGCTACTGCCAAGGGGGAGTCTGTTGGTGCATGATGCCAGTAGTTCATTTATCTCGTGTCTATTGTGTCTGTAATCGTTACATTGTTCTTACGTTTTGATGAACGTGTTAGTTTTGGTTTTGTGGTTAGCGAACTTATGTCTCGGCGAAATTAGGGACAACTTCACCTAGGGTGTTAGGCGAAGTTGTCGTGATATATAACCTAACTTCGGCCGTTCTCTAAGTGGCAGTTTGGTTTGTAACCTGACGTGATACTTGTTTGGTGTGTTTGTTTCTTTACATCGTGATATAACAAGTAATCATTTGTGTTTACGTGCGTGTTATTTACGTATTACTCGTGTAAACACTCATATCATATACGTAGGGGATTCCGCACCCTCGTGTTACGAGATACTCCTGTGTAGATCTGGCTGGGAAACTACAGTTTTCTACATAGGGCCTTAGGATGAAATACGCGTAACACCACATAAATTGTAGGTGCCGTAAACAATGTTTTTGAGTTGATGCCTATCATAGTTGCGTAAGTTGTTAGACGCTGCTAGGTCGGTCAAGTATGGAGTTACGAGCAGTAACGGATCTTGAAATCTAGTATGGATGGGCTGAAAGTTAAGAGACCCAATTTTTTTCCTACTAAATTTCGGGTCCGTAATCTGGTTAGGGTCCGGTCAAACAATGAAAACTCTATATTTAATCATTCAACTAAAATACTAATTCAATCATTCAACTTACCGTTCTTACACAAAAAAAACCAATTTTTAAACAAACAAAGACAAGATGCGAGGAGAAAGATGGTATCTGACAGATAATCATAACTCAACATATGGGTGTTCATTGAATAGAATAACAAATTTTCAAGTTAATCGAATAATCCAAATACTTTATTTTTTTTGCTAGTATTCGTATTTGATTAAAAGTTGAATTATTCGATTCGTATTCGTATTATATGCCATATTCGAAATTCATTTTGATTCGCATTTGATACTCGAATTTGAATCGAAGACGAACCGAATTCGAATAAATTCTCTCTGATTCAAGTTCAGCCATGTTAAAAATTTAAAACCCAAAATCATGATTGTAACACACACAAATAGTATGGGATAAGAAATAATAGTATAGCTATTGGGTTTATATATTTTACAGTGGACATTTATTATTTATGGATTTGGCCTATACCATAAAATTAAGTGTATATTAGTATATATTAATCTCTCTCTCTCTCTCTCTCTCTATATATATATTTGAATCGAATAATAAATCATAAATTCGTATTCGATTACTATAATCGAATAGGAATCGCACTCGAACTTTTTAAAACCAAATTCGAGTCTTAATAATTGAATTCGAATTAAATTCTTAATACCCCTAACTCAGCGCAACGATATTTAAGAACTTTCAACTCAAATTCATATTAGGTATGTCGAATCAAAGTTTCCGCAAGTTCTCTTTCAATATAAATTACCAGTTTTATCATGATAATTAACCTAACACATATCACCACAACAAAAAAATAATTCTTATAAATTTCACACATTTAACACCACAAATTAAAAAGAAAATAAATAATCCATGTTTTCAAGTTTTAATATAAAATTGAAACACATCAAATTTACATCCAAATACCGAACTCACATAATCAAGACACACATATTCATACTATATGAAAGGAGACCAAATTTAGGCACCAGTTATTCTAATTCCAAATCCGAACATACCAAATCGAAAAAAAAAACAAACGTCAAATCTATTGCTTGCCTAATGTCTGAATTGTGATTCATGAATGCGAATTGCGTGACCTGGCCTAGTGGTTTGAGTCATTTTCAAACGGATTGCTTCTACTTCTATTTGATTTCAATTTCACACCTTAGCACCCTGACAAAAACTCTTCTGCTTTGGTTGTTCGATCAGAGTTGGAAGTGTGGACTTATTGTTAGTTTCTTTATTTTCTTTTTCTTTTTAAAGCATTTGGGCTTGGGCCTTTTTGTTTAAAAAAAGTGGGCTTCTTTACGTTTATTAGGTAAATGGTTTCCCGTTATTATGATTGACACAAATAATTTGGATGCACCGAACACAAGTAATATGGATGAGCCGGACTCGATACATATATCTATATATATATACATATACATATATATATATACATATACACACACACACACACATATATATAAGGATTTTAAGAGAACCATTTGAAAATTGAGAACTTTGAGAACCATTTTGGACCACTAAAAAAACCTCTAAAAATATTGAAAAAATTATAAAACAAAAAAAACAAAAATAAAAAAAAAGTAAAAAAACCAAAATTCTTATATTCTATTTCGGTTTCATAAAAAAATCGTATTATACACATGTTTATAATTTCATTTAATCTCTAGTTATGTGATGTACACATATTTACATTATCATTTATCTTAAATTGTACATATATGTAAAAAAAACATGTATGTATATATATGTACATATTATACACACACACACATATATATATATATAATTTAGCTCAACCGAGACGTTTTTTCTATGAAACTAGGATGATAAATAAGAATTTTGGTTTTTTTTACTTTTTTTTAATTTTGCGTTTTTTTTTTGTTTTATGATTTATTTTTGTTTTTTTGTGGTCCAAAATGATTCTCAGAGTTTTCAATTTCAAATAGTTCTCACATGATCCCTATTATATATATATATATATAGGGGGAGGCTAACGTACAAATGAAATTAACGTGCTAAACGTGAGAATCAGGTAGAGTAATTATATATATAAGTAGAATAATTATGCAATTACATTATAGAGTAATTACATAATTACTCTACTTGTATATATAATTACTCTACTTGATTCTCACGTTCAGCATGCTAATTTCATTTGTATTTGATCCAAACCCTATATATATAGAGAGAGAGAGAGATAAAAGATAGAATACAATAGTTCTTAACGTACCTTAACATACAAAAATATATATATATATATATATATATATATATATATATATATATATATTCACGAAATGGAACCTTGAAATCACATCACAAGATCTCATAATCATCAGTATATACCCAATTAATCATCGATTCATCGAATAAAATAGATTTGGATCGTTAGTCGATCAATTTTTTACTTTTTTTTTTCACAAACCCCGTTTGAAGCGTATTATGATTTTCCTGAGCATTTTTGTATTTGGCTTTGAGCATTTTTGTATTTCTGACATTGAGCGTTTGTTTTTTCCTTGAGCATTTTGTTTTTGGCTTGAGCGTAATTTGCGTACGTTTTTATATGTTAAGAATTATTGCACGTTAACCTAACTCTAGATATATACAAGGGTGAGATCAAATGAAAACTTCTCTTATAAAAGAAAACTTAAAAACTCCTTAAGAATTATTTTTAACTTTTAATTTTTTTTTGTAGTTTATTTCTTTTTCCATTATTCTTATATGTTTATATTGTTCTAAAAAAAACTTCGTCAGTAACCTTGTCGGTATAGTGCATATGTGCAATAGTATGTATTGCATATATGCAAGAGTGTTGTATTGCATGGAATACAACACTAGCACATATTTGATACACAATATTGTATATATACATATGCAATATAAGACTAATGCACACATCGAATACACATTAGTGCGTATGTGTAATACAACACTAATGCATATGTGCACTACGACTTTTTTTTGTTTGCATATAATACAACACTACTGCACATATTCAATACACAAATATTGAATATATGCAATTAAACACTATTGAACATAAAAATACACAGTATTACACATGTATAATACAACAATATCGTAGAGTAATATGTATGTGCATTACAACGTCGTTTTTTTTCGGAGAAGAGTAACAAAATATAAAAATAACGGAAAAACAAAAATTTAAAAATATTTTTTATTTTTAATTAAAAATATTTCTTTAAGAGTTTTTTAGTTTTCCCTCTAAGGATGAGTTTTCTCTTGATACTCTGTGTATACACACACTTTATGAGAAAAAATTACTCCACAAAGTGAAAAGGCTGGATCGACCCCTTATAAGATCCATCCCTAATTATGTAATTGGGGAGCACTTGGGGGAAAATACTACGACATGGTAAATTATAAAGAAATTAATTTTCATGAAACTATATATATGTCAAATATCATTAGATTACTAATACTTGAAAAAAATTACACGAATATCTATATAAATCAAACAAACACATACTCAAAATTGCCTATAAAACGAATAATCGTCGAGTAATTACGAGTTTACCAACGACTAGATCTGAGTAATTTCCAACTACATCCGAGTAATCACCGAGTAGCTCTGAGTTGAACGCTAGATTTGGATCCGACTAATATAGGCTATGTTAGATAAAAACGTCCCAGTAGGGTGCCTGGTAGCGAGTACTGGCCGAATTAACCGAGTTTTACAATATTGATTTTATCCACATTGACGACCATCGTTACGACCATAAATTGTTATAATGAGAATACCCACAAAAATGGTTCACAAATATAGACAAGCGTGTCAACTTATTCATGAACATGACTAAACAAACGAACGAACCTAATAAAATTCCACTTACAACAAGCTAGTAGTTGTTGGGTACAATGATATCATTTGTTATGATGAACTATTTACTTAATCAAATTGTATAAATAGGTATAGCAGTTACACAAACTTATAAATATATACAACTTATATATAAATATGAACAAAAATTTATAATTCTATTAAAAATATAACATAATAACTTGAATTTATGTTTACAAATAAACAATTTAATTTTGTAAAAGTTTCCATATATATATAAATATGCAAAGTTTATAAAGTCGTTTCTTAAAAAAGTAAAATAAAATTGTAAGGGGCCCACACATGAACATCTCGTCCATCAGAAATAAATTTCCGTCAATCATCCGGTCACGAACATACAAATTGAATGACATCCATAACTTCACCATCTCTCATCTATCATAGTGAAATCCTAATCATCTACAGCTTCGCGTTACGAATACCCTTGCTTCAAACCAAATAAAGAAGCACAACAATATCACTATCTATCAACAAATTGAGATCTAGCATCATAAGAGAATCATAAAATCAAGTATTTACAAGTTTTACAACCTCTTTCTACATATTTGCAAAATACAAGGTACAACAAAATTACCTAAATACCCTCCATCTTAAGTCAACAAAGACTATGGTTAGATTCATCATCCCACTATATAAAACTTATTTGTGCCCAATTCAAGTAAGATATAAAAAACCCTAGTTTTATTTTTCCCCTCAAATCTCAATCACCCATCCTGTTTTCAATTAATAAAATCCAAAGGGGCTAAATAAACAGAAGTACAGAAACAAGAGGCCCCTCACAAAACACACCTCTCTCTGGTAACAAATTCTCTTCACAAATCTTTGATTTTTTTTCTTTATTTTTTCGTCTGTGTTCACAAAACACACACTTACACTTAAAATGTCTCTTCCACCCTTCTCTCTCTCTCTCTCAAACCTCTTTCTTGGCGCGGATTTCAAAAGGGTTTTAAAATTTCTCCCTCTTTTCATTCCAAACCCTAAAACCAAGAAATAAAGTCTGTAAATTTATCAATTTTCTCATCTGGGTCACTCTTCTTTTGCTTGATTTCATCATAAAGTTTGATAATTTATATGACCCAGTTCGTTCTTTATATGATCTGTTACCCACATGCAGTTTCAAGATTTGATTTTTAGTTCAATTTTGTAAGATCTGTCATTAGGGTTTGAAACTTTTTGTGAATTTTTTTGGATATTTTTGTAAATTATGGCAGGATGGTCAAAGGTTGCAGATGGGTGTGCATTGGATTGGTTTAGAACCCTAGAAGCAATTCACAGTTATTATGGGGTTTCTGTAAGAGAGATTGATAATAAGTTTGGGAAAGTGTTTAATCAAATTGTGTTTAGGTTTTTGAAAGAGTTTTGTAATACTAATTGTTTTAGGCCTTTTCCTCCAATGCTTGGAGATGGAAAGCCTATTAATTTGTTGAGGCTTTATTTGTGTGTGAGGGAGAAAGGCGGGTATGAGAGCGTTTCGCGTGATGGGATTTGGGATTTGGTTGCGAAAGAAATAGGGTGTGGTTCGGAGTGTTCGGCGAGCTTGAAGGTGGTTTATGTCAAGTATCTAGACTTGTTGGATGAGTGGTTTTTGAAAACTGTTAAGAATAATAAAGATTTAGTAAGCGAATCCTCGTGTTTTGGTGAAGTTGAGATGAAAGTTTCGGATTCTCGAAAGTTTTTTTCGGACGTTGAGATGAAAGATTACAAAGAGTTTGTGGAGAGAGGGTTGGGTGTTAAAGATTCGCAGAGTTGTGTCGGGTCGGTTGAAGGATTAGATGTTAAAGATGGTGTGGTTATTGAGTCAGGTACTAAAGAAGAAACCGAGTTGAGTCGAAAGAGGAAACGGGAACGTTATTTGCCAATGTTGGATTGGGTTAAACGAGTGTCAAAAGACCCGTGTGATCTTGCTATTGGGTCGTTGCCTGAAAGGTCGAAATGGAAGATTTATGGAGGTGAACATGTGTGGAAGCAGGTTCTTTCGGCTCGAGAGGCAAGGCTTTTTCAGACTAATGTTGATCCGACGGTCAAACTTAAGTGGCAGGTATTTTCAGTTATCTTTTTTCAATGGCTTATATATAACTCTTGTTATGTGTATTACTGAAACTTTACTGTTTGATGCAATTTGGTATTTCTTTATGTTCTTGATGTGCTAGATATTAAAAATGACTACTTTATGCTTATATATTATTTCTTGATGTGCACTTGCGTTTAGTTTGGATTTTATATGTTTAGATTATTTGGTCTTTGCATGTTTACATGAAAAATTTTACATTTTTAATTTTCTGTAGATGTTGGTATTCACATCTCAAGTATGATTTTAATCCATGCAGTCACTTTCGATGGGATATCGGTTATTGGTCCCCATGTGAAATATTGGTCAGAATATCCATACCGATAATATTGGTGATATTTGAGCGATATATCACCGATATTTCGGATATTAGTGTTGTAAGTCTTAATACTCAATTTTTAGTGTTTTAACTCTTAATTTGTTAATGGTAGGATAGTATACTGAATTTTTTGTTAAATTGCTATATATATATATATATATATATATATATTAATTCTTTACGATATTGAAATTACCGATATCCCACTGCGATAACTAATATGTCAAATATCAGCCCTTCACCTATCATATTTTTTTCCACATTCACTAATATGTCTAAATTTTTTAGTTAGATAATTTAAGAGGCTTTAGGAACTTTAGATACACTTTGGTGAATCTTGACCCTTTTTTTATTTTTTTTATTTTTGGTTCTTTTTTTTTCCTAGTTTTAATCAGTTTATGAAAAAGAAAATATAATCAAACTTGACCATTATTTGAATTGATTTATTTTTGAATTGTTTATTTATGTATGAGTTAAATTACAACTTTACGCTGTTTTGTTTGACTTGTATGCATACATTATATATGTCAGCAAATGGGTTTAATGGAAGGGTTTCTTATATTATTTTTAGTTTTTAGTTGCAAAAAAGAAAGATCATTGTTTCATATTTTATTAATCACTCTCTTTTTTCTGAAATGTATAGTTTTGAATTTATAGTGCTCAGTGACTAACATAAATAATAAACTTGTTGAATATTACTACAGGAAAAGTACCACATAATATTTAAACATCTTAATATCAATAGCATGACACACAAAGTGTTGAAAAATAAACAGTGCAACTAATATGCTTAGTGTTGAAACTGTTCTGATAGTAATGTGTAGAAAACATTATTCGTAATGCCTAAGGTAGTTTTCTTTAGATCCAGAACTGAACCTAAACCAGGAAGAATATCACTACCTTATGTATTTGGTTAGTTTCATCTAGGTGCTCTATTTGGTCTGCTGATTTTACAATTTTGAAACTGATTCGATTTAGTCAATAGTATAAATTGAGAAAGAAATTATTTTGTCTGAGCTAAACTGCAAATAGCGATGGGCATTGCCATCTGGTCACTCTGGTGTAATGTACGGCCTCTTTTAAACTGCCAAAACTACCTGAACAGTCCAAACCAAGCTAAATGGTTGGTTTGGAGCGAACCATTCGTTTTACGTTTTGAAAATCCAGGTTTCATGGTTAGGTTTACAGGTTTAGAATCTCAATGTAAGCCGAACCAATCAAGATATTAAAAAGTATTTTTAAAAATATATATATATAATAAAAAAATAAAAAAAAGTATATTTTTTCATGCATAGGAATATCATAATTATTATACGTTACAATACATATAGATTATTAATTCAACTGAATTTATGCTGTAACTTTTTTTTTACCTTTTTTTAAACCCTTTAATACTTAAAAGGTAAAATGCTCAATCTTTTTCCAAGTCTACAATTTCATTGAATTTAGAAGATCTAATGGTGTGACTTGTGATATATCATATATAAACACTGGCCCAAACCGGCAAACCACCAAAACACAATTGTTTTTTCCAGTCCAGCTGATCAGCTGGTTTGGTTTTTCCAAAACCTGTAGTTAATGGTTTGACCTGGATATTCAGTGTTTTTGCATTAACTGCAATTGTTATTTCTAAACGCCTCATAGTGTAATGAAAGTGTTTTTTTGAGTGTCATTAGAATTTTAAACTGTCCTTTTGCAGAAGAATTTAAGGATGCATCCAGCAATGTACGATGACCTGGCTGATAAATCAACATCAAGATGCAGCCAGAGGCTCATTTCTGCCAAAGAGACTCGACTCGCACGCCCTCCAAGAAAACCGCAGCCTCAAGATTCCTCTGAGTCATCATCCACTGGGAGCCCGAGTGACCGAGAGGACGAAGATTCTTTCTGGGGTTACAAGTTAAAGCGAAAACGGACCCCACTGGGTCGCCAATTTCAAGCCAAAGTACCCGAGTGGACCGACCAGCCTTATGAACCCCGATTCCAAATGGCTCGGGACCCCCGTTTGGCCTCTAGATAAAAGCGAACCGAGAAGTAGTTTAATCGAGCTTGAAAGAATGGGGAAAGGAAGGCAAGATTCGTGTGGCTGCCAGTTTCCGGGCTCGTTAGAATGTGTTCGGTTTCATGTCTCCGAGAAACGAAACCGGGTCAAACATGAAGTGGGGTCCGCTTTTTATAAATGGAAGTTTGATGATATGGGTGAGAGTGTTGCTCTTAAGTGGAAACCGAATGAAGAAAAACTGTTTGAGCATATAATAAAGTCAAACCCTCCGTCTGCGGGTATAACCTTTTGGGATGACTTAACGAGCTATTTCAAGCACAAAAGCAAGAAGGATCTGGTTAGTTACTATTTCAATGTGTATGTTAATAGGCGTAGGGCCACCAGAACCGATCCGATCCAAGCAACATTGATAGTGACGATGATGAGATTGATAAAGCTGGAAATGAGGCGAGCAGCAATGATCCTGGATCCATCTTTTGTTCTCCAAAGAAGGCGCATTTAAATGGTAGATGATGCTGTTCGAGTTTGTTTTGTGTATGTTGCTTGTTATTTCATGTTTTGTTAACGAGATTGTTGACTCGAAGTTTGACCGGAAACGGGGAAATACTAGGGTTAAGTGTTTAAAAGTTTTTAT